>NC_085961.1:13944805-14545926 GCF_910591565.1 Cydia splendana
AGGTAGAGGTAGAGGTAGAGGTAGAGGTAGAGGTGGGGTAGAGGTAGAGGTCGAGGTCGAGGTCGAGGTCGAGGTCGAGGTCGAGGTAGAGGTAGAGGTAGAGGTAGAGGTAGAGGTAGAAATAGAAATAATTTTATTCGTGAGCACAAACACAAAATAAAAACTTATACAGAGAAACAAAAAAGTAAAAGTGCCACGAAATGGTCTCACCTTAGCATGTTGCTGGCGGCTGCTAGCAGATAGCTGATGCTGAACCCTGGCAGTACCTAGTGGAGCTCGGGTTTAATACAACATAAGCACACGCTGCTTTGGTCATCGGACTCGTCTCGATGAGCACTTAGGAGAGTAGTACCCAAGATAGAGCTGACGCTGAACCCTAGCTGTACCTAAAGGAACTCAGGTTTGTTGCAACATAGGCACACGCTGTTTTGGTCATCCGACTCGTCTTGATGAGCACTTAGGACAGTAGTACCCAAGATAGAGCTGAT
Source organism: Cydia splendana (assembly GCF_910591565.1). Taxonomy (NCBI): domain Eukaryota; kingdom Metazoa; phylum Arthropoda; class Insecta; order Lepidoptera; family Tortricidae; genus Cydia; species Cydia splendana. Next base: position 13,945,294 of record NC_085961.1, read on the forward strand.
GCTGAACCCTGGTTGTACCTAGCGGAACTCAGGTTTGGTGCAACATAGGCACGCGCTGTTTTGGACATCCGATTCGTCATGATGATCACATGGTAGAGCATTACCCAAGATAGCTGATGCTGAACCCTGGTAGTACCTATTGGAACTCAGGTTTGGTGCAACATAGACAAACGCTGTTATGGTCATCTCTCGTTGCGTTAAACTGCTGTCAAGAAAATTTCATATCTTGCAGCAAATGGACCGCTGCCGATCAAGACTCGAGTGACGATAACGGCGATGTGGCTACCACTTCTCGAGTTGACTACGGATTTGCTGTGTAATAATTTTCTTGTACTTTGAACATTAATATATCCTGCTTATTAATAGAAAAATGAAATATGTACCTATACTTATGCGCCACGGCGACAATTATTCTAACTTCGATACGCGTGTGGAAATTTTGCAATTTGTTTGTTCACATGCGTTATGTCCAGGATACTTGTGTTAATCTAAGAATAAAATAATTATCATTCAACGTTGTAGTTTTATTTTGTAACTTTTTCCTTATCCAGACTTTCTCGGCGCTCAGCGACAATATTTTTTCGAATTCCGTAGATTCATTTCCAATGTGCTCGATAGTCGTGTGAGGCACGAAATCTGTGATTTTTTTTTAAATGACGTCGTCTCCAGCCATTTTGAACTGTTTTTTTTTTAAATTAATAAACCATTTATTCACGGAACAGCATATTTTTACATGATAGGTACAACCTCCGCCAAACTGTATAACAGTTTGTTGGCAGAAATAGGCAGAAATAGGTTATTAAACTGTCATCCAGAACATTTACAATTGTTAAGTATAGTTATTTAGGAAAAATATTACGGCTGTTCAAAAGTTACATGTAGACTGATTCTATTAATGGAGAAATTGGAACAGCGTAGAAGTAAATATTTTTAGAAAAGTGCAATGAGTAAGATACAGATTTATGAAAATATGTAATGTCCCTATATTAGGGCAATCCGGTCCATCATGTACGATACGATGGTAAAAAATGAGCGGCCGATTTCCAGCGTGGACGAGTCAGTATTGTATGGTATTGCACACGGAGTAGGATGGAGATGGCAAGTGGGCGTTCCCGTGTATTGTACATATTGTCGTGGCCGACAATCTTTATGCACAGACTATGATCAATTGATCAGTGTTTTGTAAACTACAGTATACTTGAATGACGTTCATGTGTCACGTATGTTCATGTAACAAAATTATGTTTATTAAATTTAAAATGCCGTATTGTGCAGTATTAAGTTGCAGAAATAATAGCTAAGTATATAAAAAATCCTTCATGGGGAGGCATTTTCTATAACTAGAAATAGTTATTTGTTTTACAAGAGGGCAAAGTTGTTGTTTAACCGCTCGTGCTAATATTGATACCCGAGCAAGCGAAAGATTCCAAAATTGAACCACGAGCGTAGCGAGTGGTTCGAAAAATGGAATCTTGAGCGTTGCGAGGGTTTCAAAGCACGAGGGTTAAACAAAATTTGCCCCCGAGTGAAACACAAAATTTTTCACCACACCAACCCGAAGCAAATATTAAATGTAATTTATCAAACAAAATCAAATTCAAATGAATGTTATTAAATATTTATCATCCAAAATCATCATTTAAAAGTCAATTCTACCAGCAAACATAAGAAAACAACTCAAAATTTGCATTTGATTACTTTGCCTCACATGTGAATTACTGATAGCAAAGTGCAACTTATCCGTTTTTGAAGTGCAAAGTAAGCCTTTCCGAGCTGGTGTGGTGAAAAAAATATTTTTTAATATAATCCGATAAACACAAAAATACAGTTTGTTTAGCATTATAACGTATACCTATACGTTAATGAAATTCTATTTTATTTTAAGAACTTAGAGTTCATACTCTTTTGTCATTATTCTTTATCATCATATCAGCCAGAAGACGTCCACTGCTGGACATAGGCCTCCTCCAAAGAGTGCCACAACGACCGGTCTTGCGCCACCCGCATCCAGCGGACTCCTGCGACCTTAACCAGGTCGTCAGTCCACCTTGTGGGGGGTCTAGCCATGCTACGCCTTCCGGTACGTGGTCGCCACTCGACAACCTTTCCGCCCCAACGGCCATCGGTTCTACGGGCAATGTGCCCCGCCCACTGCCACTTAAGTTTAGCGATTCGGAGGGCTACATCGGTTACTTTGGTTCTGCTGCCGATGGCCTCATTTCTGATGCGATCACGCAGAGAGACTCCAAGCATAGCCCTCTCCATTGCCCTTTGGGTGACTTTGAGCCTTCTTATGAGGCACACAGTAAGCGGCCACGTTTCAGTTCCATATATCATCACTGGCAACACACACTGGTCGAAAACTTTCGTCTTGAGACACTGCGGAATATTGGACAAAAAGATGTGCCGTAGCTTCCCAAACGCTGCCCAACCGAGTCGGATTCGTCGATTAACCTCTTTCTCGAAGTTTGGACCTACCTAACTGGACAGTCTGTCTTAGGTATATATATAATCGTCTACAACTTCAAGTGTAAAGTCTCCGATTGTAACAGCTAAGACAGAAACGAACCGCTTTCAAAGTAGGTTTAGGTTAGGTTAGAATTGCGACCCCACACAGAAACGAACGGCTTTTAAAGTAGGCTTATGTTAGGTTAGAATTGCGACCCCACACAGAAACGAACGGCTTTCAAAGTAGGTTTAGGTTAGGTTAAAACTGCGATCCCACACAGAAACGAACGGCTTTTAAAGTAGGTTTAGGTTAGGTTAGAATTGCGATCCCACACAGAAACGAACGGCTTTCAAAGTAGGTTTAGGTTAGGTTAGAACTGCAACCCCACACAGAAACAAACGGCTTTCAAAGTAGGTTTAGGTTAGGTTAGAACTGCGACCCCACACAGAAACGAACGGCTTTCATAGTAGGTTTAGGTTAGGTTAGAACTGCGACCCCACACGGAAACGAACGGCTTTCAAAGTAGGTTTAGGTTAGGTTAGAACTGCGACCCTACACATAAATGAACGGCTTAAATTATTGTTACCAACCTATTTATAATTTACCCAAAATGAAAATGGCAGCCTTGTAAAATTATATCTTCAAAATTAGAGCGCAAACTTAAAATTGCCGCTTTCTCAAAATTATGTATGTCCAGAAAAATAATTTTATATCTTAAACTACCCACATAGCTATAATCGCGCAGAGTGAGCCGACTGACGTGACTGCTTTTAGTTTCGATAACGAAATATTACAAATTGAAATAATTTTACGCGTAATAAATTTTATTAAATACAATCCAAAATGAAATAAGAAAACCCGCAAAGAAATACCACGATATAAACTATATGCAAAATAACTCAAGTACCAATTAAAAGTCCCCGATTTAAATTTACAGTAGAATCCGTTTATTATGACTCCGCTTATACTGACCAACCGGTTACCATGACTTAATTACTGTGCGAAGTTTGGTTTTCATAAAAAAATCTTAGCGACAAAGTCGGATAAGATGACTTCGCTTATAGTGACAAATCGCTTACTATGACCTATAAATCTCCTATTTTCATGAAATGATGTCCGGTTATAATGACACATTTGCTGGTTTTCGAGACCGTCCCCACATCTTTCCCTGCGAGGACGTTTGGTGCGTGCGTGGCGTGTAAGTTGTTTTAGTTTTGATTCTCAGTGACAAGTTGATAATTGGTACATGGTAATAAAACTCATCATCTAACAAAGGAATTTGAGATTAATTTGGAAAAATTAACAAAAACACGAGATTTACTTCGTATGCTTTATATGACATCTGCTTAGTATGACGTGTTTGTGTCTTCCCTTCGATGTCATTATAAGCGGATTCTACTGTACTAGTATCGATTCTTCGACGCAATAACTTGTCGATGAAATGAAAATATTTGAAACGTTGTCTTCGAAATAACATTCGATGAAATGTCTGTCGGCAATTCAAGGGTGAACCGAGATTCTTAGCACCCCTGACCCCGCTAATACCCTGGCCGTAACCATAACCAGGGCACCGGGGGTCGCCGGAACCTCGGGGCCGTGGTTTATGTGACTTTTCCATGGGGGGTGAATGCCGTAATCGCCACGCTTGGCATGCGGGTTGGCGATCGCAGTATCTCCACCGCACTCAGGGGACGCTGCTGCCCATCCTCCGGTGGTCTTGGTCGTACTTTAAGGACATACCCGGGTCATATCATAATAGGAAGCTTAGCTTGTTTTCGGATGTCACTGCCGTCACTTGTGTCAGACAGTGTTCTCAACAGCTGGCTACTCGTAGGCGTGTAGATATCTCGGACCCACCAGTGTTACGTGACCGTAAGCTCCGTTACTAAATATGCGTAATCGGAGAGCTTACTTATACCGGTTTCTTTAGCCCTTCACTCGCGTATGATAAGTAAGCGTTTTAATATATTTTTAATAGTTTATTAAAAACGCCATCCAGTGTTGAGTAGCTGTACTAGATTAGTGTTAGGCTAGCTATTGTGAAATAATTAAAGAACAGATTATGTTTCATAACTTGGACATTATATTTTAGACCGTGGTGTATGTTACATATAGTTGATATTCATTCTAAAAATGTCAAACGGTAAAACCCTATTGGAATGAAAAGTTGCTATTAATGTATTAATGTGTGAGTTTGGCGACACTGGTTTTCATACTAAAAAGCTGTCATTTCATACCCACTAGTTTATTAATTCGTGGTATTGCAGATGACCCTCGCCCCGTTCTCGGGGCCAACAACGGCCTCCAGCCTAAATAAAGTGGCGGTTATATGCGATATAATAACGAAAGACCGTCGACTAAAGGTGAGGGAAAACCTGACATTAAAGGCATTTCCTATGAAAGAGGCCAACATATTGCTATCAGCGGATTAGCTTTTATCAAGGTTTCAACGAGAGGGACCTCGAAGGTCCTTTCAGTGGAACAGTGGGATTATGTGAAGCCGATCCTCAATGCTACGAAAGGATGTGTAATTGTGTAGGTATCGGCCGATGAGACGTTGTTCCACCTCCACCACTACACGCCAGAGACAAATCGGCAATCGAAGTAGTGGGTTCGTGCTTGACCTGCGCCTCCCCAATAAGCCAAAGCGATTTTGTCGACCAATACTTGCATCAGTTTTCTAGCATATTTTTTTTTGATAGCCTTTAATGGTGTCCCACTGCTGGGCAAAGGCCTCTCCCCTTATCTTCCACGACTCCCGACATAGCGCCTGCTCTGGCCAGTTATTGAGGAAGGTGTCTAGGTTGTCCTGCCATCTCCGTCTGGGCCTGCCGCGTCCGCACTCTTCTTCTGGCATCCACTTGGTAGCTACACTAGCCCATCTGTCTGGATGCATGCGGCAGACGTGACCAGCCCAGTCCCATTTGAGCCTAGCAGTCTTCTCGCCGACATCGGCAATATAAATGCATTCTAGCATATAAATGGAGTAATAGTGGTTAACTATTAACAATCTCGAAAGGGATGTCATTATCATTATAAACTCAGACTCTTATTGCAAATTTTTACGCCGTTTACGAAAGGGAATGAAGACAAAAAGGCCTGAATTGTTGACTAAGAAACTTCTCTTTCACCAGGATAATGCACGTTTTAAAACTCATCACTAAAATCGTTGGCGAAAATTCGCATCTCTAGATTTTAAATATTGTACCACCCACCCTATTCGCCCGATTTAGCGCCTTCCGACTTTCTATACTCCCCAATAAAAATAAAAACATATGGGTGGTAATAAATAATAAATAAATGTGGGTGGACATTTTCAAGTGATGTCGAGGTCCAAGCTGAGGTGGACACCTATTTTGAAGGCTTAGAGGAAAGCTCCTTTAAAGGTGTTGTAATGGCTTTAACATTAAAATGTGACTAGTGCATTGAGCTCGGTGGAGATTACCAGTCCAATTCGAACGTGCACCTGGCGACTGACTGACCTGACCTGACATGCCTTTTTCTGTTTTTTTAACGTTAGGTACTTTACTACTTTCAGTAGGTATATCAATACCTATTTGATTAAACTTTCATGAATATTCTACATCGTTTCATACGCTCAGTACATAATTAAAAAAAATAGCAACACGGCCAAACTGCAGCGTAACAAAGAGGCCAATTCGAACGTAAAAATGACATCAGAATGATATTTGTATGATGTCATTTAGATATCGTGCGTCTCGCTCGTGCCAATACACGTACGGACAACTATGCACGATAAATAAATGACGTCATTTGGATGCCATTTTGATGTCAGTGAACGTCCGAATTGGCATGAAAATGGCAGCGTTTTAATTCCGATTCCTGAATATTTTTCAACAGTGTTGATGTTTGAAGTGGCAATTCGCACTCCAGTGGATGACGTCCGACCCTCGGCGCCAGTTTAACTGTTAAAATTTATCAACCGCTAAAATTGGCTTAACAATGCAATAGAATACAAAATACTCATTAATCGTTAATATAGAAAAACACAATGAATACAGCAACTCAAGGGGAGGTAAACAACGGGCGGTATTATTCCAGACAACCTTTAGCGGATTTATTATTTATTATAATATAGGAGGCAAACGAGGACACCGTCGCCCATGGACACCTGGAACACCAGAGGGGTTGTAAGTGCGTTGCAGGCCTTCAAAATGGGAGTACGCTCTTTCCTTGAAGGTTTGAAGGTCGTATCGGTCAGGCGATAGTTCATTCCACAGTTTAGCTGTGCGAGGTAGGAAGTTGTAATGCCTAATAATATAATTAGAAACGTTTTTCTTATAACGTGCCAGTACCTACTTACAAGGATTTTTCTGAAAGTAAATATTTACCCATCAGAAACATTACATGTAAAAAGGTGCAAGTCTCGCAACGCTTTTACTACAAAAAATTAAAGATATCTTATTGATACGGTTTTAACACCCCCTGGCACTGATTAAAATAACCGACTTGGTTTCACATTACATCTCAAAACTTTTTTGTAGTAAAAGCGTTGCGAGACTTGCACCTTTTTACATGTAATGTTTTTGATGGGATCTCATCTCTTTTTGTAGGCAGTCCTTCTTTTCGGGTACTCATACCCATACTATGTATACACATATCATAACTAAACATATCTTCATTCATACTCACATCGTACATCGTAGTGTAAGTACCTTTACTTTACCTACTATTTGTAGGAACTGCAACAGTAACTTTGTAATATCATATATTTATATGGGATTACAAACTTACTCATGCAGTTCTTAGATCTTTAAAACGTGACTGATATTGTAATATTTTTAGGTTTTCCCTTTATGTGACCATTAAACCCTAACTCTGTACCAAATTTCAGCTCTCTGAGTTTATGAGAAGTACTAGTTTTATTCTGATGATCATGAGTGAGTGAGTGTCATAAATGCGAAACTTTGCTTTCGCTTAACTTCGGAACTAAATGACCTACAGACTTGAAATTTTGGATTTTAAGTATGTGATTATAGCTTACTGGATGACCAAAATTTCTGCGTTCTGGTCTTATCCAGAGGTTCTCAAATAGGGGCCTGAAAATGCGGCGAAATGGTTCCAGTAAAGGATGGTACGGCAGTGTTTGCTTCGCGCTCGACTTGGCGGGGGCACTGCCGTGCCCCCAGATACATATCGTGTTTCATCAAGTTGAAAATCTTCAGTTAGGATCCCAGAGCTTTGTAGCTTCTTCTTTCTTACCATACTCTTTCGAGGTAAATTAATTTGTTGGTATTTACTTTTCCATACTCTTACTGTACGATGCAACAATAGATCTATTATACAAACACAGATTAAACGTGACCAATTGTTTTGTTTATCGTAAAATGTTATTGTATCACCCATCCGCTGCTGAGCGGATGGGTGATAATAATATTAACCTTCATAAAAATGATCTAAAGACTGGAAGTCAGTGGTCAAACATAGTTAGTGACGTGATTTAATAATTATGATTGCGAACTTGTGTAGAAGTATTATTTGTTTAATAATTGTTCTGGCCAGAGAAGGTAAGCGTGTGATTAGCGTGTAATCCTCATAATATTACTATAATCCTTGAACAACTTCAGTACCGCCAGAGTCTAGTAAGTTGTACATTCACACAACATTTTAGTTATTTTGCGTACCATATTTCAAAACGTAAAATTGAACTAAATTGACCGCAGTTTCACAAAAGTAAATTTAAAGCGTAATATTTTGTTTTGGAATATTCTTTTTTAATGGCACCATCTAGTGTTAGCATTTTTTAACCTTCTCTAAGACGGTGGGTTTCCTTGATTAAAATATTCCTAAATACCTAAATCTTTTATTGGCTTTCGAGGTAGTCGTACGAGCCGGGATTCTGACCCACGGCTTCCGGTTTGGGCTTATAATTTACTTATAGATTACCCACCGATTTAACGTAAAAGGTAAAAAGAGTTATTATTAGGTATTAGTCAGTAGACCTAGACTCAAGAAGAGCAGCTTGTTCGAATATTTGTGTTTTCCGTATCTCAATAGGTACAGTGAGTACCTATGGTAGTTTTGAATGTCCTCTGAGTCAATAGCTCTTCGGTTTACATTTCATAATAAATAGTTATAACTTGATTTTCAGGTGAATCCCTCCAATGTTGGTCATGCTCTTCTATCTATGAGCCGGGCTGTGAGGATCCGTTCAAGCCCAACGATCTTACGGCGGGAGCAGAGTATTTTCTGGTCGATTGCAACCGCGATTATATAATTAATGGAAGTATGATGAACCCACACCTGATGGATCATATATTCGGGCCAGACGCAAAACCTTATTGCAGAAAAACAGTTCGTCAAGGTGAGCTTAATCCTGTTCTCAGTAAGGAATATATCAGAAACCAAACTGGAGTGAGCTTCTTATGTTATTTAGATTAGTCTGTTTCTGGTGTCTTGCTGCCCAGAGGTTGTAGCCAAGCCAACAATAGTTTGTTGATGAAAGCCAAGCGAAAAGTAAAATGTACCTATCGTTATGATTTTGTTGAACAACAACAAGTATTTCACCGTTTCACGCTGTAATAAATAATTTTGGGTGTTGTTATACAAACTTGACTATTTCATAAACTTATGAGCAAGGTAATAGCAGAACAGCTTAAGAAACATCGGTTAACATGACTCGAGAGGACCAATATCAAAGATTGCACGAATATATTTTTAAGGGCATCGCAATATTTTTATAATATATATCACATTACCCCAGATCATGAGTCCATATCTGATAATTGATTCGACATATCCATAATATTATATATCCATAATAGACGTTCTACGCAATATTATATTAAGGACAAAAACAATTTCAGTCTTGTACCTACATAGGTAATATTGTCATTGAAAATGTATGAACATTCCAGATCAGCTTATTACCTAAATGTGTTCCTAAAAATCATGCAATGTCCATTGTAGCTCATAATTATAGATTACATTTAAACCTTCATTTTGGCAATACAATAATCTGTTATATGTGAATATAATCTACAATGTTTTATTTACAGTATATGGGATAACCATAGTTCATCGCGGATGCTCTTTCGGTAACTTTTCTGAGGACTGTTCGAATGGCTACGGCACCTGCGACAGCACAGCCTGCTACGAAGATGGCTGCAACGCGGCCCCAACCCTCAGCCGAATTACCGTGCTGTTTACACCTATTATTACATTATTACTTTTGTGTTAAATGAAAATACTTTCCAATAATACTCAGGTACAAAACAAAACTAAAGAAAGCAAGTACAATCCCTATAGTTATTCCGTTGGTCGATATGACAAATGGGCCAAAGAAGTGACTGATCCTAGGGAAGATGACTTCATAGCTATGCTGATGCCACTTGGCGGAGGAAAGCCCATGATCGGGAACTTTATGAACTAGAACTAGTTTTGTACGAAAAACTTAAATTCGCTGTATTTTTTTTAACTATGGTATCTGAAGCTACATAAATTACTTACTGACCCTTATAAAAGTAAAATGCTCCTAGGAACGTGGGTTAGGGTGGGTCATTATCTGAGAATATGTCTGCGATTTCGTCTAATCCCTACGACTATTTTCATACATTTTGTATGGGTCGCGGCAATTAGACCGCAGACATATTTTTTGAGAATGTCCAGGTAATACGTACTTAGTCATGAAATAGTCATAGTTTGCGATGTATTAAGGATCGGTGAAAACAAGTAGCACCCACCACCCACACAAGTAGTTATTATTGCAATTTAGTCTAGTATGCGTTCTTACTATCGATTTAAACTTCAAAAACGATAAAACTCATGTCTAGTTGGTCACAGAGAAATCTGGGCCCGTAGCCAAATTACATTCGCTCCTTATCGATTCGATCTCTACGTTCGCGAGCGACTGGTCGATAATGTTTATAATAACCTAGCCAAGAGGCAATCTTTTTAGTTTTCGCTCATTCTATGCGCCAAGTCGGTAAAAATTAATTTTTGTCTGTGATTCTCGTTCAAAACCGTCAAGAAACATCATCTGTCAGCTGTCAAGAGTGTCAAGTGAACAGCGAATCTAATTTTGGAGAAAATAATTGTTTTATCGGTAAGCAAATTAAATATGTTGGTATTTGTTTAACTTAGTTTATCACAATTTCGTGATAAAATAACTCTATATAGTGTAATATTTGAAGAGTGCGTTGTTAATTGCATATAATTTTGACCTAAAGTTTAACAATTTCAGACAGCCGTCGTCCCCGCAGCCCCAACCAAGGCGGCGACGCAGCCAGAGCGGGCAAGAGCGGCTCCGCGGGCTCTTCTTCCACGCTGAGAAGTCCTCGCCAAGTTGGCACGTACAGTCAGAGCTGCCGCTGCAATGACGCCTTCATGGCAGTTACCAGTGCTAAGGACGTGCACTGCTGGCTTACTTGACCAGAAGAGACAATACTTGAAGCGTTAGTATTGATTCAAACCGTGAAGTGAAATTGTGGACAGGTTTGCCCGAATCAGTGTAACCTCAGTGAATTCATTTACTTCATAGACTTCAAACATTTTCGAAATTAACAAAAGTCAAGCGGACATTGAATACATAGATGTTATGCATTAGATTTATCTATTAAGATCGCCGAGGACAGGAACACTTGGAAAAGCATGGTACAGTCACCTGCAATAATATGTTACACAACGAAGGCCGCAAAAATATCTGACACGAACTTATTTGTAGAGCCATAAGAGCGTGTCACATATTTTTGCAGCCTTCAAAGAGTAACATATTATTGCTGGTGACTGTACATCGCACAGGAAACTCTTCAAACTAGACACGACCTTCAGCAATGAAGACGCCGACTAAGAAGATGCATTAGATAAGATAAAAGCTGCCTGTGAAACCAAAACTAATAAATCATATTGTTACTTAATATTATTTTTTTATTACCTACCTGTCTTTGATTTTTGTTTACTCAGTAATAGAAATACCTAAGTGAGTGAGGCGTTAAAAATGAATTAAACACATCTTTATTATTTATAGTCAATGGAAATTTGGGAAGGTAATCTCACCCGCTAAGCTACTGGCTGTTCATATTTAACCTTTTGTATGCTCCTGTCAAAAATTTGTAATTTATATATCAATCATAATTGAATAAAATAAAATAAATAAATAAATAAATATTGGGGACATCTTACACAGATCAACCTAGCCCCAAACTAACCAAAGCTTGTACTATGGGTGCTAGGCGACGATACACATACTTATATAGACAAATACAAACTTATATACATAGAAAACACCCATAACTCAGGAACAAATATTAGTGTTCATCACACAAATAAATGCCCTTACTGGGATTCGAACCCAGGACCATCGGCTTAGCAGGCAGGGTCACTACTCACTAGGCCAGACCGGTCGTTTTACAAAGACAACTTTTAAAAATTAATGCATTTTTTAAAGTTGAATATAGGTAAGTACATGGGAGCAGATCTGCTCCTAAGCATACCAAAAGTTAAGGTGGTAACCACCATAAATAAATGACACAATGATTGGGTTAAAAAGTTAATTTATTTTATTGAAAATCTATTAATGAAAGATGCAGCAGGTATTTTTTGCCAGCAGCATGAAATCAGTAGCCAAGCATTCTTTTCTTGTTTGTACATATATTATGTACAGTGTATTAAAATAGTAAAACAACACTCAATATATTTTTGTGGTTGTACATGTGACATAGTTTCTTCCCTTGACCCTGACTTTGGAGCACCATAAAGTATTGGTTCATATGCCAAGGCTGCAATGAATATCCAAGTCACCTGAAACAAAATGAATGCTTAGTTTTTCAACAAACTCTGTAACATTTGGTTATAATACTTATTCTCTACCAGTCAGATGACAAAAAAAAAACTAAATGTTTTGTGTAAGTACATGTTATGATTATTTTTATATAGTGTGTAGGTACAGTCAGCTGCAGAGAAAAGGTACCACCACTACATAGAAGTTTGTATGCAGGGGTGGGACCTTTTCTCTGCAGCTGTATCTGTGCCTGCCAAAAGAAGTCATATACAATGTTTCATAATATGAAAAAGTTTCATTAATATGGTTGATAATGTATATGTATGACAACAGCCCGTCTGGCCTAGTTGGTAGTGACTAGTGACCCTGCCGGTTAAGCTGATAATCCTGAGTTTGAATCCCCGGTAAGGAAATTTGTTTGTGTAATGAGCACAGATATTTTGTACCTGAGTCATGGGTGTTGTCTATGTATTTAAGTATAGTTTGTCAAAGGACTGTCTCATTTCAAACAAAGACAGAGAGAATCATACTAGCTTTGTCATATACCAGTACTAGCACCCAAAAGATAAGTATGAGTATAGTTTTCCTGGTTCTTACTGACTGACAAATTGGTTTGACCATCTATATATAGTTATCTAAGTACCCTAAGTACCCACAACACAAGTCTTCTTGAGCTTACTGTAGAGTCCGACTAGAAATTGTAGAAATTAAAAAGTAGCAACACTGTAGTCTCATCCCTTTCAAATCAATTTAAGAAAATGGGATGACACTACAATATTGCTAGTTGTTAGTGACCTTGCCTATGAAGGTGATGGTTTTGCTTCCCGGGAAGGGCATTTATTTGTGTGAAGAACTTTTGTTCCCGAGTCTTTATCTATATTTGTAAAGCCTTTACCTATATACCTTTGCCTTTACACATTCAATTCACTTTCCTATTGAAAAACAAGTGCTTGCCATTGCGCATATGGGTACCAAATTTAATCTACACCGTTTATCGGTTTATATTTGATGACGTAACAGGAACACATTAGTTATTTTAGCATTAATAACATATTTTATATACTTATTAGTAGGTATAGTAGGGATAAGTTATTGACTCACTCTTACCTTTGTAGGGACATTGTTTCGTGTTGCATTTGTGGGTGCATAATCCATTTTTCCATGACACTGTCACTATAGATAGGTAGATATTCAGCGCCTCGGTCACATTGGATCCTTTGGGTGAAATGCTGCGTACGGCCCACAATCCTTTGATCGTAGCATACATGATAAGATCACTAGCTAAGGGCAGTCCTTTCCTAAGCAGTTTCAAGTTTCAATAGAGGCGATTTTTCAGACGGCGCCTGCGTCTAAGCGACACTTCCGCGTTGTTCGCCGCCCACAATAATGTTGAAGTATGCTTTTTATTACAAATTCTAATTTACAAACACTATTATTCGGTATTTTCTTGTGCTTCGGTAAGTTATCTGCAAGGGGATAGCTCGCGCTACGTATCGACACCTAGGAGGCGATAACGCTTGTCAAAAGTGTCACTTGGCTAGACAATGTATGACAGATGTCGAATCCCGGTAACGAAAGTTTTGCGTTTCGTTACAACATTGCAACTTGGCTAACATTTTTGTATTCGTTCATATTTTTCGACAGACTCATCTACGGTACCTGTCATTCCCATACATTTTTTATCGATTCGTTAGCGATATCTTTTTTCGAAATGCGTTTTGGCTAGGCCCCCTGGTTCTCTTGCGAATTTTTTTTATAGGGACATGTACTCCACATTGTACATACATTAGGCTCTCAGTGTCAATGTACCTACAGTTATAAATGTAAACTGAAATAAATGTCATATAGGAAAATACTAAGAAAAAGTGACCAAGGCCTCCATAAAAACAAATTAAAATATTTTCTAAAAGAAAATGTAAACAATATCATGCCTTTTTAGATTTCGTAGCTAAATTTGAGCTCCACCCCCAGAATAATTTCAAAAAGTTTACATTGAAAATGTTACTAATGAGAAATTTGTTGAAAGTTAGCTTCGTAAGCTTTTTACTCGTAACCTGACTTGGACGGGAAAGTTTGTTTACACAGTTTAGTCGGAAGTGGCTGGGCGGTAGCTTGCGCTTTTTAGATCTCGTTAAACAGAGAATTTTCATCAAAGCTTCATTAGTGGGAATAAGTAAAATTATTGTGTTTTTTTTAGTCCTATTTGGTTTTGGATCTAGAGGGCGAATAGCGATTGTCGCTACTCATCAACAGCGATATCGGAGTGTATAAAATGTAAATAGTACCTACAATGAATAATAAAATAATAGAAACTGTCCTTTTTATCAGCAATGTATCTATTAGGGTGTTTTTCTACGTCTCACCCTCTTAATGTAGTCTTTGCCATTAATAAAACAATGTAGATTTTTTCAGAATCTTCAGTTGCGTAGGTCGCTACCGTACTTTGAAAATTTTAACCCTTCATACAAAATGTTTTTTTTTTTAATCTATATGTGTCCGAAAATATTTCTACGTATTGTAATTAATCTTTACGTATGACACGTGTACGATAAACATCCTCAACATAGCCTCCTACGCCAGAACGCTGCCTGGCTTGAAAACACAGTGATTTCCCATTGAGTGATTCCACAGCTGTCTATAACAAATTCTTAGTAATTAATGGTCGCTTGTCGCTTGCTATTATTAGTAATTACCTACATATAGATAGGATGTTAGATATCGATTTATTAACAAACAATGTTGAGAAAGCTTAATGTAATACGTAAAGAATACTTATAGATATATATTATGTACCTTTGAAGTTTTGGTACTCATATGAACTATGTTTAAGTGGAAAGTTTTCAGTGCTCTGGACAGCGATAGAATATAAGCTAAATTTATTCGTAGTATTAAGGCCTGCGCAAACCGGCGGAGCGCAGCGCAGGTCACCGAGGAGGATTTACGCCACGCAGCGTACACCGGCGAGGTAAAATCCCCCGCGATACCGCGAGCGCCCGCCAGCACGGCGCTGGCGGCCGGCGCACCAGGGAACACTTCGGCGCAGGCCGGGGGATGCCGCGGCATGCCGACGCGTGCACTCTAACATAAGGGATTAGTGACTTGTGTGCACGAGTTCTCCCCTGTCGTCCTGGCGCTACCCCGGCGCACTCGGGAGGCCTCGGCGCATACCGGGGGATGCCGCGGCATGCCGGCGCCTACCGCCGCGGTATCCTCTAATGCCGCGGAGTAACAATCCTCCGTGATACTCCGAGGTCGGTCTCAAAGCATTTAAATTTATACCTCAATGTAATTGAAATAGGGAAGAAAATACATTGATAATTTTAAAGTGATCTGCGCTGCGCTCCGCCGGTTTGCGCAGGCCTTTAAAGTTAAAGTGTTTCAAAACCG
This sequence comes from Cydia splendana, assembly GCF_910591565.1. Taxonomy (NCBI): domain Eukaryota; kingdom Metazoa; phylum Arthropoda; class Insecta; order Lepidoptera; family Tortricidae; genus Cydia; species Cydia splendana. Next base: position 13,960,869 of record NC_085961.1, read on the forward strand.
ATAGTTTGTATCAGAAAAGCAACATTCCGAAACACCCATATATATTCACCAATTATTGTATTATACGTTCTCAATTGGTTTCTGCTCTTCACTGTCATATACAGGGTGTGGCCTGTAATAAGAGCAAAAAATTAAAGTACACACCCTTTAACTAGTCAGGAATTAAGTCCAAATAGTTTCAATTAATTAAAATGAAATTTTTTTTTTTATTATTTTCTAACAAAATTAATCGACCCAGCAATGTACTGCAGACATTATGTGTCCAGTCGGAATATATACTTGACATTGACGTTTACGATCGTTTTCAATAATATTGAAAAACTTATTAAATACATCAATATTGCTTTATAAGCATATGCAATTCTAATTAAATAGTCACATCTTTCAACATTACTTAACAGTTTTCTTATCAAATGGACCTGACGGGCAAAAGGGCGAAATGAGATGCTATAAAGTAACTTGAGCTGTTTATTAAGCAGTTCCAACAAAAAATGCGCACTTTTATAAAATCACTGATAATAATTATGCCAATCTTACTGGATAACTTCACGATTCACGAGATAACTTGCACTTTTAAAATTTTGTAAGAATGTTTCCTTTCAACGACAACGACTGCGAACGACGGTACAACCTGTTCTCCGTTTGACTCCGCTCCGACACGACATCGACATGTGCAATACTAGGTGTAGGGCCTTCTCAAAAGTCTCAAAACGAACGAAGAATTTCACAGCTAATTTATCTGGCTGTATGTACACGGCGTACGGTCACAATCAGAATCAATTTGGTGCACCCACATTCGTAGCTCTGAGTTGAAAATAAAGCTCGGTTAACATTTACTCTTGTTTCGTTAATATCATGTTACATATTTCACGTGTATAACTGATTAATTCATAATACATTTTATTATTTCTATTTTGCTTTATTTTGATTTTGCAACTTGACGTACATTGTCATGTATGTAGGAATAGAGTAAACAATCCCTAAAAAATTTGCAATGCGTGGTTTATGTCTTGTGACTGTGAAGGTTTAATACAATAATTATGAACTTTTTGAAAGGCGACGCACTCCGGTAGAAAACAGTGGTAGAGTCTGTGCGTAATGAAAAGAGGAATTATGAACTTTACTTATAATAAAATGCAACGTACTTGTTGTAGCAAAGTACTAAATATGTACAGGGTGCTTAGCCAAGATGCCAATCGTTTGCGCCGTAGTGAACGACACGCTAATGTCTCTCTCTCTCTCTCTCTCTCTCGCTGTCGCACTAATATCGACGACTGATAGAGAGAGATAACCGTTTCGTTCGCTACAAGCGCAAACGATTGGCATCTTAGCTCGGCCCTCTGTTCTTTTCCGTGATAAAGTACCTTCGATAACACAAAAGAACGGCACTCACATGGTGGTGGGGTCAGCTCTCCTGCTTAACCTTCTCCGCTTCGCCCTGTCCACGACATCGTGCTCGGATAACTTGCAGTCACTCATGTCCTTTAGCACTACATCCTTCCATCTTGTTCTGGGTCTGCCCTACTAGATCTTCGACCTGTAATGGAAAGTTGTAGTGCCAAATTTCCTACGTAGTCGGAAGGCCTTCTTTTTACGTGACCATACCATCGCAGCCTGCTCTCCTGCATTTTATCGGCGATATCGCGCACGCCTACGCCTCCTTGTACGTACTCGTTATGGATTCTGTCAAGCCTGGTAACGCCGCACATCCACCTCAGCATCTTCATTTCGGCGACTTACGTGTCCTTGAGTCGTTGCCCACGTCTCGCTGCCATACATCTTATCTTATCTTATTGTTTTCGGGGGCCCTTGCGGATACACTTCGACCCATAGGGATCTTTTGTGCAGTTACCCCCATACATAAGAACCGGCCTTAGTATACTTTTGTATACCAGACCCTCCTTGAGTTTGACCGGCACTCTTCTGTCACTCGTAACACCAGTCACTTCTCACCATTTTAGCCAAGCTCCGGCTATTCGGTGTTGAATGTTGCATCCACATTCCCAGAATGGTGCATCATACTACCCAGATACTTGTACTGATCGCACATAGTGATTAGTTGCCCATCGATGGAAATTGGGCTAAGCATATCCCTCTACATCTTTCGCTTCATGTAAATAATTAGTTAATTACATCACCAAGAAAAAAATAATGAACAAACACGTATAGTTACTGCGTTTATTAATCTTAAACAACTACATAACTCAAGTACTTTCATTAACACATCTAACAAATTTATAAGAATAACACTTTTCAGTTTCCATTCATAATCTTGCCCGATAGATTGCTTTTGTGCTTTTTCTTTTTTCGATGTGATGTATCATTAAGTATCCTTATTTTATCAAATGACTTCATTATGTATGAGGTACTTTTTCTCCTCAAATCTAATAGAATACACATAGTTTTGATTTATTGGTACTGGTAGTTGTCCAAAATTGCGGAGTATTCTCTGGTATACCGCCAGCAACTGACTCGAATATCACCGCCTGCACGCTGGCTGATAGGCTGCACCGCCGTCCCGGGCCCCGGGCACAGGCAGGCTCGTTGTCCCGCAAACGTGGCACTACGTTCAACGTTGACGATGTCACTGTCAGTATGCCTCCTATCGGGAAATCGTTTGCGGTGCAACAGCTTGGTTTGAACGTCTTCTGGCTCCACCGTTCAATCATGTAATTCAATCATAAATAAGATTAGATTACTTACATAAATAATTGTTGTGCATTCGCTTGACAGTTGTCAATATTGACAAAGTTCAAAGCATTTTTCAAATAGGTAGGTAATGAAGTTAAGTGTTTTATGGAGGTTTTTATTACGAAATTAAATTATTTTAAAAACTGTTTCCATTACATAAAAAAAAAAGTTTTTTTGAGTTTGCCAACAAAACATAACGTGTCATTGCACATTGAATGAGTTCTGATTTCCTAATAATAAGAGCTCCTTTTCTCTGTATTCATTTTTTAAATAAATTGTACTAAAAGGCGCGTACCAAGACGTCCCGGTACCATGACATCTTACGCCAGATAAGCGACCGTAACGTGAAAATCCATTGCTTGCTAAACTTGACTTTAAATTAAAATTTCTCCTAAATTAAGAATTTTGAACCATCGGGACCACTTGGTGGTAACTTTGGGTACTCCAAGGAATCTCCAGTTTGATTTTTTGCTGTTATTACAGGCCACAACCTGTATATGTGATTTACATATTAAAAATATCGGATAGAAACTAGGACTAGGTATACATAATATATGTAACTATCGAACCTATGTTGCGTACTATAATAACCTTTTTTCGACGCGTTATTTTAAAAGGTAAGTCTGTGTGGTCAAGAAGGCGATGAAAATGGATAACCAGGTAAAAATAAAACACATCACGAACTCGGAAACTTTTCTTATCAAACCAACTTTTATGATAAGATTTTACGCACGGCATCCTATCCGCTCTACATGCAAATTCTGCTGCCGTTTAGAGAACAATTTTAAGTCTCCTCGAAGTTTTGCGGCACGTGTGGATATTCACGCCAACAAGGAGACAGAGCTGGTTAAGGTATCAAAATGGATAACTATTTTAGTAAATTTTGAGTAAAATAAACATCATACTTAAATAAAGATAATTTATATGACCTAAAAAAGTATGGTCGCCTTGACAGCACAAGAGCTTGCAAACTAAGCTGAGGGGATGGCCTCCTTAGTTTACTTTAGTGTCATATTTGAAGGATTCAACATGAGCAAGTAGGGGATTTTACACAATCAAAAAATCTTTGGCCATTATAATAACGAGGTATCATATATACATACGTACATTCGAGAGAAAGATACTTACAAAGTAAAAATGTGTTAAAGGCAAAAAAAGCTACCGGTCACATAATTTAATGCAGTGAAACCTCTACGGTGTGGCGAATTCCGTATTCTAACGGTTCGCAACACGATCGTTTCCACGAATACATGCATAAAACCACACCTGTCTTCGCAGAGCACGGAGAGAATATTATTATAGTTTCTGCGACACTTTTAGCACTTCCAGTAATTCCAGGGGACTAGACGTCTTCCGTTTCTTGTTCTTACGATGCGGTTTTCTGTTTAAAATTATACGTTTAAGTTGTACTTTCAAAGTCCATTTTAACATCATAAAGGTTAGTTTTACGCAAAGTTCTTCAGAAGTTGCTCTTCGTGATAAGACAGTAGCGTAGTAATAGTCAGTAGTTTAGATAATATGAAGAGTACTTAGCTTTTGTTAAATGAGGGGTTGGGTTTTGTACTTTTAAAGGGATAAGTAAGTTAGATTTGTATACATACGTAGTATAGTGAGACATCCATTCTATATGGCCAGTTCATAGAATCTGATAATTTTGTGAAAAGCTATTTAGAATTGATCACTTCATGATATGGTTGGGTTAGGTTTGATTTTTCATGATGTCGCCAACCAATCATTTCATGAAATCATTGTCGGATCATGAAAAGATCAATTCTACGATCTGACCACGACGTATCTTACGTAGGTACATTGTTTGTATTATTTCCTAGCGTATCTTTATGTATTAAGTATTCGGTAAAATGCCCCCTCCCTCGCCCCACATTCACCTCTTATTCTCAGTGCTGTATAAAATGTAACCTTAAAAAGCATAAATTTGAAAAAGTTTTTATTCTCATTTTATTTATATTCCATGCAATCAGCACTAACTTCACCTTACGTGCTAATTGACATTAATACTTAATTTCTAACATGCATTAATCGCTAAAAACAATAAATAGACATACGAATTGCAACTTAACTTAAGTAGAAAAGATTTCAGTATAAATCAAAAAGTCACCCCTAGTGCGAGACTAGAAAAGATCATTAACTAATAGTGGGGCGCAGTCCGGCCGGAGTCAGCTAAGAACTTTTTGCTATTAATGGCAGCACGATAGGTTTATCTCCTGAACTTCGGATTTTAATCTGACAAAACCACACGAAACGGAAGAGCTTGATGTACGGTGCAGAATACAGAATGTTGCGGATGAATATTTGTTGTTAAAAAGTAAAAATTGTACAACACATTTTACTATAACGAAAGAAAACCAAAGGCCGTGGCTGGGTAAGGGAGGGCTGGTTTTTTTTGCTACATGTAAGCACCTGAAAAAAAAATCAAGTCATAATAGGGCATTTTTCCTTCCCTTATCCTGCTTTGTGCGACCTTTTACTACCTATATCTATTTATATAAATGCGTATATCCTGACTGACTCATCAAAGCAGAGCCGAAACGACAAAAGCTAGAAAGTTGAAATTTGCACATCAGGCTAGATTTATAATGTGTACAAGAAATAAGAAGCGACTTTGAAACCTCTAAGGGAAAAAAGGGGCCACCAACAGAAATTTCTAGTATTCGTTACATAAATACAACTTTCAAAGTAGTTACTTGCACTGAACTTTAGGTTTCAAACACAATGGGAGATAATATCTCGTCATTGCAATACCGCATAGAGTTGCAGAACCAAGAGTAACCAAATTGTGTGTAACCGCTCAATGATCGCTTACTCTTGTCCCGAGCATCTGGCAGCGCGGGGCGGCCACATAACAATCGCTGCTATTTGACATTAACGATCCAACTTGCCCCATTACGCGAGACTACGAACCCGTTAGGATACTCCCGACTGCTGAAAAAGATGTCAGACTTTGTCATGAACGGTATTTTAAGCTCTGTTTGGTTACTTTTAGCTGAAACTCTGTTGCCTGTTCTGTTAACGCGTCCGTGGCAGCTAAGTAAGCAGCAACCCTGGATATGTAAGATATACCTATCCCTTAGATAACAAATTAAAAGTTTCCACAAATACAATGATTGTACAATTTTTATGTGATTTGAATTTCATACAGTATCGATAAGTGATTTTTAGTTCTAATGAGACTCCTTCAAAATACTCGGCAAATAGCGAAATGACGACGAAATTTTCGTTACTTACAATTGATTCACAAAATCGTGGGTGTGTGTCTTGCCGTATTTACTGTAGCGATTTAGAGTAATCCGTCTTATTGAATCTTTGATTCAAAGTCTTATGACTTTACTGTACCAGATAATTTTATAGACTACATTACATTATTGAGTGGAATTTTAGTGATTATCCTCCTCGTTATGTTATACATTGCGACGCTGCCAGCAGCGTATAATTCCACATTTACCAAAGGAAATTTTGTGAAAGATACGTAGGAACCAACAAAACAAAACATATTTTTCGGACGTGTATTTTTTGTGTCCACATACCGCTTACAAATGTTTTCAATTTGAATTTTAAATCTGCGGAGTGGCTGCCACTTTACTTTTTTGTCGGGAAAATTAAATGAGATTTTCCTGAGCCAGGTAACACTTTCCTTTAGCCTGCTATTTGTAGCTACATAGATATGCTTATTTGTACAAATTTTTGCTCAACTACATTAAGGCCAAAAGAAAGGGTCCTGTTTTAAACATTAAGTAGGTATGTGGTGCGTGTTCCAGCGTAGCGTTGAAACGTAACAATTAACACATTCACTGCCAGCGACCCTCTAAGCGGGTTGTCTGTTCGTAGGCGCTTTTCGCTACATACGGTTTTTCCCGTGTTATCGGCTACGCTCGTAGCGCGTAGCTCGCGCTCGCACTGAACGTGTTTATACCTTCAGTTAACGGAGCCAGTAGGTAGGCAGGCGGATAGTGCACCTAACTCAATTTTAGTTAGTTTTCGAGTTTGTTTATAGTGTACGAAACTACCTATACCGAGATAGAATCCTACTAAACAGAATCTAAGATGGTGCCGATAAAACTAGCGTTACTACACACACTATTATACATATATGCGTCTTATATAAGTTTCCGTTTTATCATTGTGGTCGGAGTGATTTAAAACTCGTAAAAAAGGTTGCGTGGTAATAAAAAAACTATAGACCGGGGAGGCGAAGACCGCTAAGCCTTAAGCTAAAAAAGAATTCCTCATTTATTTACAGGGTCTCTTGGTACTAAATGATACAATTTTGGTTCTTACTTCTATGAGCAATATAAGCATAGGTACCCTTCTTTCTGGCAGCAGTTCATGGTAGGACAGGTTTCAGTTTTAACCAAAACTAACCCTTTTAAGGCAAAAATGGTATAAAACCGGTCAAGTGCGTGTCGGACCACGCTTATAATTATAATTAAGAACCTTCCCCCGAAACACGTTTATTTTGACGAAACTTGCCAAAAATGGAGCCGAAATTTAGGTCGGATACTACGAGTACGAGTAGGTATGTAGATAGGTATCTACTTTTTCATATAAGTATGTACTTAGCATATTACTAACTGATAGCTCCTTGTTAATAATTTCCCTAATTTAAATCTGTATTTTCATAAATTATGCCGGTTGTCATAATATTGTCGAATTCATCACTCCAGGCGGCTTAGCACGGTCGCGTTTTTATCCCTTGTCACCATGCCTGTCACGTTCTAACAAGTATGTAAGTGCGAAAGGGACGCGCATAGTGATAGTCGATAAAAATGGAACCGTGCTGAGCCCGCAGATATCCATATGAATCTCTAGGGACATTGTGTAACATAAATGTTACTTAACCTAGGTTATGTTACTTAACCTAGGTTAATCGTATGTGCTGGCGAGGTTGCGGAAGAGTACTTCGGCGTTCCTGGGACCTCGCCATATAGCAGCGAGGCGGCAACAGAGGGGTTTTAGTGGGTAAACCTGGGGTCTCATTAGCCCACAACAGGGAGTCCCACATAACCATCCCGGCCCGTCCCCGCGCCGGGTGGTATGCGTAAAGCATTTCCCCTCTTAAAAAAAAAAAGGTTAATCGTATGTAATTATTTCTGCGTTCATTAATATAAGTTACATTACTTTATAAATACGATATCTTAACACTTACCTAACATTTACTTGATACCTACACTAATCTAGGGATTAAAGTAATTACGTGTGGTCTAATTCTAATCTCAACTTGTTATTTGCGCGTCTGACTGTACTCGCCGCGCGAACCAGTACTTGGGCTACCGACCGGTTCCATGCCCCTCGCCGCGCTCCCCCGCGCTGTCTGGCTGCCGCGCCGCGGTCCGTCCGGCGATCTAGTGATGGGTCAAATCGAAAAATTTTCAAACCGAATAAGTCGACTCCGATTTAAACCCAAATCGGTTTGCAAACCGATTTGGCCAAGTCAATTTAACTTCTATTTTTTAATTATCAGTAGTTCAAACCGCTCCGTAGTCGCTTGGTTTTGAGTTGAAGAAATCGAATTGTAAATTTTACGGTTTGTTCGACCCTTAGAATTCTTAGAATAACACGACAGCAAAAACTTTTGACTTAAAACTTTTGTAATATTTTTTTACTTTCCGTTGCGCGGTAGATCAAAATGTCATTAATTTCTAAAGATAAAACGGGAAAGCACTATACGAGCAAGCTGGAAAGAGCGTGCGGTCTCGTGCGATTCCGTGAGTCATTGCCGCGAATTCGTTCAGTTAGCAAATCGACGCGGCGCAAAACTGGCAAACCGATCCAAGTAAACCGCCAAATCGATCTCTTTAAGCCTATGCGAAATTGAACCTTACTACTTGAACCATAAGTTTCATTTTACTTTACCTGTAGATACCAAGTTTTGACTTGACTCGACTCAATAATGACGGCAAAGTGCATGCCAACATTTTTCTTCGTGGTTTGAAGTCGATTCGTGTACATTTTATGCCTCAATATGTCCGACGAAAGTGACGCAGCAACAAATCGGAAAGGGTGCGCTTAGAGCGGGTGATCGTATCTTAAGTCGATTTACGGAACACTCAAGTCGATTTAGTCGACTTCAGACCTAAATCGGTTTGAACCGATTTGTGAAGTCGAATCGTAACATCGCTACGGCGATCATTCGTTTCTGAGATTCAACGCAGGCGCACGTCGCTCTCTCGCAGCGTCCTTGCATGTCGAGCACTCGCAGTGCATACAATTTTTATATTTTAATAAGGGCTTAGTAATTGCCTGAGTTTCTGTACTCGTTTAGTACATGTAATGATAGAGTCAGTGTAACCCCTTTGGGTAAGTGTTGAACATTTAAGAGTGCTTTAGGGAGTAGTAAATTTGAATGTGTGTTCAACGGTTAACGTAACGTTTGAACTTCCTTAGCGTAGTTTAATAGGTTCTTAGTTTCGCTTGCAAATCTTAAATGCTAGTGTTAATGTTTTTTTGCTCATTTAAAGCAAGATTAAATTGTAATTTGTATATTTTTTTAAAAACTATATGCTTAACTGCTCATTTTGTAAGCTCCGCCTGACTGTGACATTTTAACATCACCAAGGCATTCTCACGGCTATCACGCAGTACTTTCTCTTCCGCTTCTGCTCTTCTTCTTCTTCAAGCCGGTCACAGTCAAGGGAGCCGTTTCGTGGGTTATTTACTAAGACGAGCTAAAATAATTCCAGGGTTCAATAGCACGGCTAGAAGGCCGACGATGGCACGCTCGCGCTGACCCTGAGGACCTGGTGCTGACCCTGGTGGAACACGGCTGACGTCCCTCAGACCTTCATCGCTCACAGCAACACAGCGGGCCAGGGAAGTACTAGCGTGTGGGCAGCGACTACTTTCGTAAACCGGGAGTAAGAATCAGGCGGTTAACGGACTTTGACCCTTCGACGATATTCTCGAATGCTAGCGATGTTGAGCGTTTAATAAATTGTTATTAAGTGAGATTCTGTGTTTTAATTTAAACCTCTCAGCTTAAACGTAGCAATTGCATAAGTACATAATTATATTAGCTCGTGCTCGTGAAGTAAAGATCGGCCGAACTAGTTAGCGTTTTGATACATTATAAAGTTGGGTAGGTACGTATTGTGAAAAATCATTTATTTACATACAATAATTTACAGGGTGATTCATGAGACGTGAGCAGGACTAATCCTGCACACTCAGTAACTGATAATTGATCGATCACCGTCGTATTTAGGGGAAACAACCACACTTTTTCCTATTTTTTAACTTTTTGGTGAGGGCAAATTTAATCCTCTACAATCATGGTCACCCTACAAGACCTAATTAATAAGCATAAAACCTCTTTAATTTTTGATTACGATGAAAATAAACTGTCAATCTTGAGTGAGATACGAGTTTTCAAAAGTAACCAGACCGCGATGACAGTGGTGACATTCAATTTGACACAGAATATCGGTAGTTTAGTATTCTAATTTTAGGGTGACCACGCATGTCGTAAATAAATTAATAACTTTTTTTTCAACGTGACTAGAAAATTAACGTCTCACTAATACTGATACGAAAGTGTTGCTTATAATCTACGAAATGCGCAGTATTAGTCCTGCTCACGTCTCCTGAATCACCCTGTATACAGTGGTACTACTAAACGAAATTAATAACTAGCTTACGTATTTATTTTCAGAATATTGATTATTTTATTACTTATGGTAAAGTATTTTATTCGAAATTTCATACACTATTATTGGTAATTTTTAGTTTTAGCAATATCGATTCATTTTACGTTTTAAATCTGAAAAAAAATATTCAAACGATTTTCGCAGTACTAGGTACGTATTTTAAACTAGAGTGTAAAATGTATACGTGTCAAATATTAATAAGGGAAAATACTGACAGCTTATTGAGATGTTAGATATTATTCAAAGTGCCTATTCAAACAACTAACTCCACCATAAATCGCTTTATAACGCTATGGAACATGGAAGGTTCTGTAACAAATGAAACGCCTTGGTTGCCTTGGGAGCCATATTCAATTTATGACGTCACTTCCGCTACGTTACACCGGACTATTGGGACTCTAACGGCCATTGACTTGAATGTGCTTAAAGCAATTTTGAGCTTACTCTGCAAGGAAACTTAATCATTTGTGTGAATGTATGTATTACAACGGTCAAATAAGATTATACCGTAAAATGGGATGAGTAGGGACAAAACTGACATTCAAACATTTTATGCAAACTTAATTTTATTAATAAATGTTCCGGCCGTTTGTATTTTGGTTTTTTTATGATTTTAGGTAGTTCCATTTCATAACTTTAACGATAAACACAAAATCCCTCCTCACCCCGTAGTCCCTCGTAGTTGGGGTGAGATGGGATTTCATACAAAAGGTGATTTTGAAACGTTGTTGGCTCGATTATTTTTATTATGAATATTACTATAGCTCCATTTGTAATAGTTAGGAATACATTATTTAGGTAGCGATAGCCTTTAAAACCATCTCACCCCCCTTTAATCCTTCTCTCCCCAATCATAACCCGACTCTCCTCGCAATCCCTACTCACCCCATTTTACGGTACTACTCGTACTTATTATCAATATTTATTGCTCGGCATTTTATTTAGGTACATACCTACTTAAATTCTTAGGCAGAATGTTGTAGAAATACAATTTTATCTCAAATATACGTACATTTCTTAAAAAGTTTACAAATTAACCCCTTTTTTATTTACCGCTCTTAAAAAGAAAACTACTCCGTTTAGAGCAGCAGTAAAAAAGGACACACAGACCCTTTCCCAAGAAAACACGTAATCAGTAAAAAAAATCAAGACTCGTATACGAGAATATCCTTAAAATTGTGTGTTGTGTAAAATATACCCCCAACAATAGTGGGACCGGAAGTTACGAGTGCGGGTGTAAGGGTTTCTACCCTTAAACAGGGATATTTTGGTGTATCGTTACGGGAACGAGACGACCGACGATATATCATGCGAATACAGGCGTAAATAGTAACAAAGGAAATTTCCAGATATTAAAATGACAGGACCTGGTCAATCAGGAGAGCAATCAGCGGGGCTAAGATGGTCGGCTCTTTATCATTTGTCACCATGCCTATCATGATCTAACAAATATGTAAGTGCGAAAGTGACCCATGGCATGACAGGTGATAAAAATGCGACTATGATACTTCAGGAGACCATAGATTCCTCGCGTTATCCCGGCATTCTGCCACGGCTCATGGGAGCCTGGGGTCCGCTTGGCAACTGATCCCGAGAATTGACGTAGGCACTAGTTTTTAGATCATAGATAAAATGTATAAGTATTGTTGTACATATTATAATGCCTACATATTGTGCTTGTACATATTGTGCTGTCAACGTCGACGCTTCAGCATCGTTAACGCTCCGTAGCGAACGAAACGCAACTGTCACTATCGCACTAGCGTGGAAGAGTGATAGAGAGAGATGACTACGATACGCTACGGAGCGTTAACGATTGGCATGTGGGCTACGAGCCCTGAGGGCCTACTGCGAAGCATGTTCGACGTGTTGCCTCCCTGTCACACTTACGTACGAATTTACAAGTGGAACAGAGAGGCAACACGTCAAACGGGGTTCGCGGTAGGCCTTCAGAGCGTGCGTTTCATTACCCTCGTGGTACCTACTCGTGGCACATTTAATTGAATCGGCATTCAAAGTTGAAATATCTTATATTGATACGAGTATTATTAACTTCATATGACTTTTACTTTGTTTTTATATTACTGATAGTGCAATGCACACTTTTTCTTCTTCTTCGTATTCTTCATTACTGAAGGTCGTGCCTGTCTTGAAATGCCTTCACCGAGGCCTCGACGAGCTGCTTCCATTTCACCCTGTCTTCGGCTTGTCTAAGGGCAGTAGTGACAGTAAGTCCTGTAATGTTCCTTACTTGATCGGACCAACGGGTGGGTGACCGTCCTCTCGGCCTCTTGCCATCCACTTTTCCAACAACAACCAGTTTCTCTAGGTTATCTGGCTGCCTTCGAGCAATATGTCCAAAATAGCCGAGGACTCGTTGGTAACAGATTGTGGATAGTCTAGATTTGATCCTGAGTTGATTGAGAATGGATTTGTTGGTTCGTTTTGCTGTCCACGGTATGCGCAACATTCTCCTCCAACACAACATCTCAAATGCCTCAATTATTTTCCTGTCTATTGCCCGTATTGACCATGACTCCGAGCCGTAGAGAAAAATTGAAATACTAAAGACCGCAATGCACACAGCTCGTATTAATATCAAAACGAGTATAAATTGCTAAAAAGCCTAATGTCGGCCCCGGTCCCCTGTCGCTGAGTTTCATTGCACCATGAAGCAATCTGCAGATACTCTTATTGTACGAGTAACTTGGATTGCAGCGCAGTAATTTAAACATCTGAATGTAAAAAAATACAATTTAATTGCACGTTAAATAAATAAAGAATTGCATGTTACAAATTGATTAATATAACCTTACATAACGGCGGCATATAGGTAGAAAATAGCACTTGGTAATTAATTTAAAAATGCAGAATCGTTCTTCCGCGTGTAAAAGTTGAATGCTCGTTTTTATTCATTACAATTATTTATTACGTTTTCTGTGTTAGGGAAACTCTGATGGAATGCTTTAATACACTCATGTTTCTACGAGCAAACAGTCGTCATCTGAGTCAAGGCTCGAGTTAATTAAATTTTATTGAACAATAAAAATGTAACAATTCAAATGACAAATTGTTGAAATAAACAAAAATAAAGTGTAATTTATTTTAATATCATTCCCATCACGCATCAATGGTTTTCCGGGCATTTGGGAGTCGTGCGGAGCCGAAGCTAGAGTTAGACCAAGAAAAGTCTGCAGTGATTTTGATAGCCCACGAACACGCCGTGCAAGTGTTATTTAGACGTCATCATTTCATAGAAGTTTGACGTTTAAAATAACACTTGCACTGCGTGGGCTATCAAAATCGCTGCAGACTTTTCTTGGTCTAACTCTAACACGTAGAGCCCCTTTTGACACTAATGAAAAATGTAAGGCGTACACCGTATTTTATTTAATTATTAATACGTTCTGCAGCGTTACGTAACAATATTTTATTTGTTTTATTTTTTAGCACACTAGAACAGTCCGGGCCCGGTCCCGACACTTCTTTTTCTATGACGGGTTACGGTGACCATATGACGCTTTCTATAGAAAACTAAAGTGTCGGACTGAGTAGTCATCCTTATGTATAATTGGCGGAAAAGTGAAACATATACAGTCGCGAAGTACAAATATTTGACGCGCCAGTATTCTTATACCTTTAAACAAGCAATTCTTGTATATTTATTTATTTATATAATTATATCCTATATATTTCGGGGATCTCGGAAACGGCTCTAACGATTTCAATGATATTTGCTATATTGAGGTTTTCGGGGGCGAAAAATCGATCTAGCTAGGTCTTATCTCTGGGAAAACGCGCATTTTAGAGTTTTTATATGTTTTTCGAGCAAAGCTCGGTCTCCCAGATATTGTAGAGTAAAAAAACTAAGACTTGCTTGGCTAAGTAGTTTTCAATTCTCTAATAAAGGTGGCATCGGATGGCAACTGCAGCTGCGTTACTGTCGTGGTATAACTGCTGCGGCTTTGAAGCGTCACTGTCACTGTCAATTTCCTTGATAAAAAAAAAGTTTGTAGCCGCATTACTGCCGCGATTAGAACGTTCAATTTGTCACTCATTTTATCATGGAGTGACAACGAACGCGTCAATTACGGAGCAGTATTGTCGCAATAGGAATGAGGCTGTGGACGTAATCCGAACGTCACCTCAATGCAACTCAGTCGTGAACACCACGCTTCGTGGTGCTCTAAAACGTCTCGGGCTTAAATATTTGTCCACGTTTTCGTTGAAAGGCAAAAGTTGTAAGTTGAGGGCGATCGACAATTTTCTTTTGTCAACATAGTAAAAACCGATCCACCGTGTAACAAAAAACAAATGAACAAACTAAAAGTTCTCTTTTTGCACAGGTACATAAGCTTTTGAAAAGTATTATAACAGTTTACTTAGAGTTTTATACAAATTAAGAATAAAATTATGAGAGGCTTGTTGGACTCAGTCAAATTATACCTATCAGAATTTTGAACTTGGTTTGAATGATGTTTAGAAGCGATACTGTCTGAGTTGAATTATAGCGGGTTATATTAATGTTTGAACGACGTGTTTATTAATCTTAAATAGCTTTCATCTTATTTATTAACTACCCCTGCAGCATAGAATTTTTTTGCACACACAATTTGAGGTCACCTCTCTCTGCTGCTGACTATACATATACCAACAAAATATAAATAAAACTTCATAAATGGTTAAAATAAAATAAAAATTTAATGTTCTTAATCGTGTAGCGCTTCTTACTTGAAATGCGATGATGGACCTTCACCGAGCTTCTTCCTGTAAAATTCCTCAACATCCCTAACAATTTATGTAGGTACCTGTACGGTTACCATCAGTTTGTCACTGACATAAACGCCGTCGAGAACGTAATTTACTTTCTACACATCCCGTTTGCACTAATATGCGAGTGCGAGCGAGATGTATAGAAAGTAAATTACGTTCTCGACGGCGTTTATGTCAGTGACAAACTGATGGTAGCCGTACTGAGTGGAAAGATAGTTTGTATCCGGTTTGTTTTAGTAAACGGTACTCATTTCAAAGTGAAAATTATTTTTAGCTCACTATATTTACCTAGAAGTATAATAGTATTATTTAAAAGTAGTGGTAATAATTGCTACCCATTTAAGTTTGAAAGCTCATATAAAAATAATCATAATTGTACCTCTATATCTAGTAATTTGGTACCTATTACTTATTTAGGAAATTCAGGCGAATGAAATGCATAAGTGAATACCTAGGTAAGTACCAAGTAGCTCGGCGGCTTTATTTACAGAGGTGATTTAACCTCGCTTTTTCGCCACCACTACGCCGTGAACATCGCTCCACAAAGGAAACAGCGCTGCGTACAGTGGTCTCGTGAAATATCTACAGATGTCTCACAGCCCGGCTGGTCTCGTTTGTCACGTCGCATATGATCTATGTCCACAACTGCTGCGCTGCGGGTGCAACTCCGTCTATAAAATGGTTTATGATTGGCCGTTTACTGGTGTTAAAATGGAGTAGCACTGGCTGCACGCCAGACTTGACTCGTATCGGTTATAAATGTGTATTGAGTGTATGGAGGTGAAAATTCCGTTCATTTATTTGTGGTAAAGTAAATGCCGGGGAAAAAGTTGAACAGACGCGACTCATATAATACTATTTAGTCAACTTTAAACTATTAAAGTATTAAATTAATTATCTAGGTAAGTACTTATGTACTTAAAACTGAAAACTCATGGGACTTGGCTTAGTTTGGATTATTAAAGAAATACCTATAACTAGCTATTTTAAAAGACACGACATTTTTTTAGGGTTCCGTACCCAAAGGGTAAAACGGGACCCTATTACTAAGACTTCGCTGTCCGTCCGTCCGTCCGTCCGTCCGTCCGTCCGTCCGTCCGTCTGTCACCAGGCTGTATCTCACGAACCGTGATAGCTAGACAGTTGTAATTTTCACAGATGATGTATTTCTGTTGCCGCTATAACAACAAATACTAAAAACAGAATAAAATAAAGATTTAAATGGGGCTCCCATACAACAAACGTGATTTTTGACCAAAGTTAAGCAACGTCGGGAGTGGTCAGTATTTGGATGGGTGACCGTTTTTTTTTTTTGCTTTTTTTTTGGTTTTTTTTTTGCATTATGGTACGGAACCCTTCGTGCGCGAGTCCGACTCGCACTTGCCCGGTTTTTGATTTTTATTAAATAAACATCTAAAAAAAAACCGAACCCGCAGAACAGGCAGCGCCCTCTGTTTCGGCTGCAAACTAGGGGGAGTGCCCTACAGACTAAGAAAGAAGTGTCTTTCTTAGTCTTTAGTGCTCTAATATAATCAACAACTCTTTGACTGTGCATATGACACACCGTAAGATTGTGCACCCGTTAGTTTACAATTTAACGGTTAGGTTAGTTTGTAATCTTCCTACCGTCATTTGACGAATTGTAATGACGAGTGTTTACAATTTTACGGTCACACATACACACAATTATTTTTACGAGTATTATATCGTAATAACTTTTTTAATTATTTCGTTTGTCCGGCACATCACCGCAAATAGGTATTGTTACGGCGAAAAAATGGCTCCTTCTAAAAATAAAATGCAAAGTTTAAATGTGCCTACGGGACATTCCTATACTATAACCGTGTATTCTCTCTTCAGTTGTTTTTTTTAATACCACGACGGTGGCAAACAAACATACGGCCCGCCTGAGGTTAAGCAGTCACCGTAGCCTATGGACGCCTGCATCCTGCAACTCCAGAGGTGTTACATAGGCGTTGCCGACTCTTTAAAGTATACTCCGCCTCAAAAGTGCATGGCGACTTTATCAATGAATTCATTAATAATTTCTCACTGTACATAATCCAAAATCATTGAAGGTTTACCAAAGAGCTATGGAGCGTAGCATACTACTAGGAGTAAAACGGATTGACCGAATCCGTAACTCTACGCTGCGCTCAAAAACGCCCATTACTGATGTTGGAACTAAGACCGCCAAGATGAAATTAAATGGGACTGGACCGGCCACGTCTGCCGCATGCACCCACAGAGAGATTGCTCGAAATCGAGACGAATGGAAATATAGGGGGCCTTTGCCACGCTGTGGAACACCGTATAGACTTATAATAAATAATAAAACATTCTACTTAATCCATTCCGTAGCGTCAATTGACAGTTTCTCTTGATACTGACGGAGTTTTGCCTAAGTTTGTTGCAATAGTCACTGGAGCGTAAACTCAAATAAGCGCAGAGTGGCTTCCAAACTACGTCGACAAGAAAACATTGAGTCTCGGAACTGTCCCTCTAGCAAGCTAAAGAGAGATAGAGGTATTGGGATGCTATCTTCCGAGTGTCTAGTGTTAGGGTTGCGCTGTATAAAAAATCCCTGAAACATTGAAAAATGTATTTCAAGTAAAATATAGCAATAGGTATTAAAAATTATATTATAGGAATGAAAAAAAAAATGGAATAATTTTACGGTTTAGACTCACTTGTTTTTAGTCACTCGTGCAACATGTTTCGGAGAGCCTAGGTCTCCTTTTTCAAGCACTAACAGTGTGAGCATCGTTCACGACGGCCGTGTATCGCGTACTGCTGCGCGCCGCGTCGCTCGCTGCGACCCTCAACAACAAGACACGAAGTGACACAACAACAAAGACAAAACAAGTGAGTCTAAATCCTAAAATTATTCAATGTTAGTATGTATAGCGACAGTTTAATCTCGAAAAAAAAATACCTCAAACTATCTTAACAATGGCAAACTCTGCCCGTTTTTAGGGTTCCGAACCCAAAAGGTAAAACGGGACCCTATTACTAAGACTTCGCTGTCCGTCCGTCCGTCCGTCCGTCCGTCTGTCTGTCACCAGGCTGTATCTCACGAACCGTGATAGTTGAAATTTTCACAGATGATGTATTTCTGTTGCCGCTATAACAACAAATACTAAAAACAGAATAAAATAAAGATTTAAATGGGGCTCCCATACAACAAACGTGATTTTTGACCAAAGTTTAGCAACGTCGGGCGTGGTCAGTACTTGGATGGGTGACCGTTTTTTTTTTTGAATTTTTTTCCGCTTTTTTTTCATTATGGTACGGAACCCTTCGTGCGCGAGTCCGACTCGCACTTGCCCGGTTTTTTTGTTAGTAGCGAATTTATTTCTGATATTGATTACGGACCGTTTATTACGTAGTATGGCCATTAATGGCGAACTTTTACGGTACCTAATGTTGTAAAAATCCATCGATTTTGATAGGAGCCCTTTTAGTTTACGTATATTAAGGCCTGAAATCTATCAGAGGTGATCATGATTCATCATAAATTTCGCTTCATATCAGCACTTAATTCTCTAAAAATAGGTACTTAGTTATGAATCAACAAACAAACAACATCAAAAAACATTGAGTGAGGTTTTGACGACCGGTCTGGCCTAGTGGGTAGTGACCCTGCCTGCGAAGCCGATGGTCCTGGGTTTGAATCCCGGTAAGGGCATTTATTTGTGTGATAAGACAGATATTTGTTCCCGAGTCATGGTTGTAATCTACGTATAAAATAAAATAAAAAATAAAAAAGCCTTTTATTTCTTGCATAAATTTTTACAAATTAAGGTTGGAATGTTTTTTTTTTTTTTTGAATGATGACATTAGTTTACCTAAGTACTTACAATGTAATATAGAGGCATATGAATGTGAATCTAAGTTTTCTTTATTTTCTACATAAATTAGTGTTCAAAAAAAATTTAATCTATAAAATATTATTTTAAATAACTATAGTTCGTTTCGTTTTTCGGTAAACAAACTTTATGCGCCTCTTAACCGAAAAACACATTCCAAAAATAAGTCACGGCAAATATGTAACGATTATGAATCTAATACGATAACAGTTTTTGATTTTTAAAAAGCGTTTCTCAATCAAAAGACACGTCAAAATCGCTTACCTTCTTTCAAGTTCTTTCTAATGCTAAATAAAACGAACTATAGGTAGACACTTATTTTAGGTTTTCCTTTACTTTGATTTCCTATTATGCAAGAACCCCTCTGTGGGTAAAGGCCTCCTCCAAAGTTATCCAGTCTTCCCTGGTTTGTGCTGTTTGTAACCAGTTTTGGCCTGCTGTTTTTCTGATCTCGTCTTCCCATCTAGCATATGGTCGCGCCTGTTTCCTTTTCCCTAGTGGACCTTTCCATGTTGTCAGAATTTTTGTCCATCTCAGGTCTCGGATACGTGATACGTGGCCTGCCCATTTCCATTTTAATGCTAATGCTTGTTGTAGTGCGTCTTTTGCTTTGGTAATATCTCTAATGTTTGTATGTCGAATTTTCTGCATTTTATTTATACTTAGCATGCTTCGCTCTATTGCTCGCTGGCATGTGACTAATTTATTTTTAACTTTATTATCAAATTTCCATGTTTGACAGGCATATGTTAGGCATGGTATAATACATGAGTTGAAGACTTTAGTTTTTGTAGCGATTGGCATGTTACTTTTGAATACTTCTCTTACGTATATAAGTATGTATATGTCGTAGTCAGATCGTATAATCCGCCGTATTACATTACGGCTAGCCGTTATCAAAAACAGGGGCGTTTTGAAATGCGGCGGTTCGACGATTAGCCGGATTGTCATTGCGATACGTTCTTCAATAAGGCGGCCAACGTTTAGCCGCATCGTACTACTATTTTAGATTGTAGAGTGACCAGTTCATTCGGTCGCCTACGTAACCGGAGTTTGACAATGTTTGCAATTTAATTTATTTTTACCATGGTCCCACCGCACTACATGTGTTTATTTTCCAAAACATTTCCTTCGCAACTTAAATAGACGGAGCCCCGCAAGCGGGGCTCCTATTTCTGGGCGGTTTGCCCTTCGGGCATCTGAAGCTACCTAACGAACCTAACCTACTTACCTACCTACGCTTTTTTCCCCAAAGTGTAATGTTTTCACGGACGTCTCACTAAATCAATAGGTAGGTAGGTTAGGTTCGTTAGGTAGCTTCAGATGCCCGAAGGGCAAACCGCTCAGAAATAGGAGCCCTGCGAAGCGGGGCTCCGTCTAGTTAAGTTGCGAAAGAAATGTTTTTTGAAAAGAAACAGTCCGACGAACTCCAGATTTGATGGACACCCCAGCGTTTGTCAGGCAGCGCCACGGGTGTTAAAAATGGGAACTAAAAACTGTCAAAGCCGCGGCTAATGACTCGCTGTATTACATTACGGCTAGCCGTGTTGAAGAACGTATGGCGCCGAATACATTCCGGCGGATTCTCATTCAGCCGCATTCAATCCGGCTAATCGTTAAACCGCCGCATTTCAAAACGCCCCTGTTTTTGAAAACGGCTAGCCGTAATGTAATACGGCGGATTATACGATCCGACTGCGACATATATATATCGTCACCTAGCACCCATAGCACAAGCTTTGTTTAAATAGTTTGGGGCTAGGTTGATCTGTGTAAGATGTCCCCTAATATTTTTTTATTATTGACTGATCAGCGAATAGCGATTGATCCTAGTCTTACCCGATGGAAAGCCTGAGATGTAGTTACGTAGCTTTAGATGTAGTTTTTAGATTGCCATAGCCTTTTTATTAAGATTATTATAAAACGCATAATTACAAATAACTTCTCCCATAGATACAACCCTAGCGCGAAGAGCGGGTTTGCCGAGAGTTCGTTAGAAGACATCCTTCAACGGAAACGTTTCTAGGCAAATCCTTCCTATGAATCGAGAAATGTTATCTAGTTGTATAGTGAAAATATATATTGAAGGAAACATAAATTATTATTTTACCGGGCAGTTTTTTTTCCTAATGAATAGGTAAAATAGTCGAGACCTACTAATTGTCGGATTAAAAAAAAAGCTCTTGGAAATACCTATAGAGATAAGGACCCAGTAATAATTACCAGGGGCTATTTAAGCCATTCAAAACTTAAAATTTTCTTACAGTGATTGTTATATTACCTACTTGACCTACTTCACGCAAAATAGGCATAGTGGATGTCGATTTGCTGAAAATGCCCAGCCAAACTAACTAAATTACCTACTAGGCTTCAAAGGAAAAATTTACTTTTTGCGATAAGAGGTAGTTGAAAGTGCGACATCGCTTCAGCATCTTCAGGAAATAAGTCACGCGTAAAATGTAACTTTACAAAGATAGTTTCGAACTCGGACAAACTTTGCGAAACTTGTCTGAAGAGTAAACCAGGGTATTTGGTAAGTATTTGCTGACTTAGTGTAAAATATTGGACGGACAGTAGCAAGCTGTATGACTTTTGGAGCTTTTTACCTGACTATGGTAGACTTGATATTGTTGTATAGAATAGGTATCCTATTTCGTAGGATTATATTTACAAGTTGAGGTTTAGAGTGAAAAGTTCCACGTCGCACGAGCCAATTTAACTAAACTGAAATTAAATGAATTGTATTAAATTTTTTTAGAATTATGATTTTGCTTATTTATTTCTTAGTTTTTAGGTATGTATTTATTATTAATTGTATAATTGTTGACATTGAATTTCTGTGTTTGTGACCTATGTAATTATGAATAAATTGTATTCCTTGCTTAATTTAACTAAGCCTAAGTAAGCCTAAGTTGGCTAAGTTTTGCATTTTACTACTTAAAACATGTAGGATGCTTTTATTAGGTACTAAAAGGAAATTAGTTTTCCTTATGTTAGGTCGGCTTCGTAATTTGTTATTGTGCCTATGGTAATTTGGCTCACCTATGTACAAAAATCCGACACATGAGTAATGTAAAACATGTCAGTGTCAGGTGTACGGTCCCACAGTATTTCCCTCGAGCCTGGAAAATCTCGCCTCGATAAATCACCCATTTTAAATTTAAACCAGGCAAATGTTTACCTTTGCTCCTTAGCTATGTTTAATTCGATCCTTGTTTAGCGAACTCTGAAAATGTTATTAAAACGTATTTTAGTTTTATATCGTTATGGCTATGTTCAGAAATGGTCGAAAGTCATACGGGTCTGCTTGTTTGGGCACCTAGTTGGTGGTTGGTTGTTTGTGGTAATGGTCTGAAAGTCCATGTAGATCATGATTGCTTTATGAAACGTTGACTGGGCTTCAATATCAAAGGGTGCGCTGAATTCCACGAGCTTGGGTGTTGCGAGAAGATTAATCAGCCTACCGTAAACAACACAGCGCAGTCTCTATACCTGTCAGTTTGCAGTGGTTGGCTCGTCTGTTTTGCGGTACGTACCGCGTCTTTGGCTGAGTTGATTTTACCTTTATGTGACGCATTGTGTATAGTAAGATTAGGTTTAGAAAAATCTTGTCACCGTCAAATAACGCAGCTCGAGCTTGCGTATTTTAAGATCACCTAATTATTTCTTACCTAATTCTTACGTATTAGCTATTTCAATAAATATAAAAATAAGAAACCAATAATCTTCAGTTATAATTTGACTTTTAATGTTGCCAAATTTATTAGGTATTATGCTGTCTCAATTAATAATATGACATGATATTCACTGTTTTTCGTGAAAACCGTTGTGCTTTCTGTTTACTTCTTAGGTCCCTACACTAAACATACTAAGACACAACTATTTAAATAATTTTGACTACCCACGTTGTTGTGAAGGGCATAAAGATGAGAAAAAATAATTACATTTACTGCCAACATTTTCGTAGCGCTACGCTCGTAGCCGATCCCAGCGTTTTTCCGCTATGTAGGTAGTAACTAGTAGTTAATATCCCTTTTGACACTAAAAGTCTACGATCATGGTGTCTAATTAATGTATTTATGGTTATTTAGTTCGTACATAGCTAACGGCCCTAAATCGGACAAATGCCGCCTCAAAAAGCCTCACAATTGGAAAAAATAAATCTTCCTCCTAGCGGTTTATCTCAGTAGTTTTATTGTTCGTAAATCTCGTGTAGCCGCTTGGAGCTGGGAACCCAACCCGCGACCTTCGAACTGGCACATAGGTTAACGTTGAAACAGTACCTAAGCAATTTAGTAAGTCTGGCTTAAATAACGCTTTAAAAATTTACTTGTTAAGGTGATAACAGTAGCTCAGTAGCTAATGGAATTTTGAAAGGGGGCTTATAACGTCACGTCATCATTCTCAGCACGGCGTAAAAAATTAAAGCAAGTCCGGAATGTGGGGGGGTAAATAATAAACATAATTTTAACATTGTAACTAACCATCTACGTGTCTTACTCGGCTGACAAAGATGCAAGTAGTTTTTTTACAGTAAATCTATTTTGACCAAAATCTGATCCCAAACAGCTTGTCGGATTCATAAGCAATTAGTTTTTTTTTACTTTTAGCCTAGGTACATTTGCTTTATATTAATGTGGTTTAATTTATGATCAAATAAAGGATGACTCACGCTAGACCGGGCCGGGGCCGGGCCGGAGCTTCCGGCGCTTCGTTTTTTATGGAAAGCATCACGTGATCACCGATCAGCCGTCATAGAAAATGACACGTCGGACGCCTCGGTCCGGGTTCGGCCCGGTCTAGCGTGAGTCATCCTTAAGCGTTGTACAATATTTATTACAGATAAAACTAATTTACCAATGGTGATAAAGTTGCTTATTATTGAAAATAGCGAAGAAATGTATCAAGATTGATAATAATAGACACAGAAAATGATATAAGCCAGAAGTGGTACTGTTCAAACGAATGTTCTGTGTTCAATAAGCAGGTGAGAATTTAATGGCGCCATATTTTGTTGAACATTTTTCCTTGAACTTTCCAATGTATGTGGGTACTTACACCGAACAATAACGAATGAGATATTATTAGCTCGATTTTAGATATCTGTATTTTTATGTCTGGCCCATTTTAACCGCCAATGATAAGCTCTTAGAAAAAGTTCTCGTTGACAGTAAGTATTATGTAGTCAGTGAACAATGATTAATATGATTACGGTAGACCAAGGCGAATCGAATCACAGGGCGAATTGGATCAGACTAAATTGCGTCGCACGTCTCTCCTCTTAGTCTGTGACGTCAGTCATTAGTGATATTTTAAATATCAAGAGGTTTTTAGCCTGATGAGATTTGGCCTGTGATCCAGTTCGACTCGGTCTCCTACTATATTATTATGCATAATATGCATAATAAACATATTATGTTTTTTTTCACTCACCTATTATCAATCAACAGGTAAAAAGTAATCATTTTCAAAATTATTTTTTCTTTAAAACAACTTGAATTACTTTAAGGTATAAGTTACAATTACTTTTCCCTTGATGATTTATTGGGCTTGTAAAATAAAATTCACGCAATATTTTTTAAATAAACATTCAAATAAAACTTTGCGAATTAAGTACGAATTTGACTTAAACCTAATGGATATACCTTAATGCCTCGCTAGAAATCACAGACTGCTGTTTGTTTAAAAATAAATATGCTATGTAAATATTAAGCAAATAGCGGCCTAGTTTTAGTTGTTGGTTCGCATAAAGTTGGCGGCTTGTTATTATGCAGCGACGACGAAGCATGCAAATGTGGATCACCGGGTTTGGTTCCCGACCTCGCACAGATGGCTGCTAACCCGGACACGTGCCACATGAGCCTTCAGTAAGTCATTTGTGACAAAAATTTTACGAGGAAGCGTTTTTTTGTCAAGATAGTACAAAATGTGATATGTACCTAGGTAAAACACTATTTTAGACAATCTGCACATAATTACGCCATTTCAAGATTCTAAGTAATTAATATATCCCACGGCTATTTCTTATACTTACTTACAAATTCAAATTGTAAAATGAGTGTCCAAATCCTATTTGACAACTCTATTACGTTTCCTCTGAGGAACGATATTTCAGTAGACGTAAATGAATTCGTGCGCCAACTTCGCCCAAAACATTACAAAGGCAAAAAGGCGATGGAATGTTTCTTTCCAAAACTCGCATTATATAACTTTTTAATTGGAGTAAGTTACGCGGAAGTTCTGGCTAAATCATGAGTGATTACCAGTAGTCTAACAACCATATCCCTAAATGTTGTTATGTTGTTTGAAGATGGAATATTTCTCCATGCCTGATATTTTTGATTTACGAGTATATCACTGCACAGCTTGAGAGCGAGGCAGTTTAAGATAATATATATTTACCACTGGTTCCAGAAGTAAAGGTAGGTAAGAATTAGCACTAATGTAATAACTTATCTTGCTATACCGTTGCCCTTGATTAAAGGCACAGTATAGGTAGAAACACCTTAGAGAGCCATGGTCACAGGATGGAAGGAGCAAAGTATCGAATTTTAGCTTTTATGACGCGGAACGGAGAATGTCTTCTGGATTGTCTTCGGCTTCCGCCCCTATTCCGCACGTTAATCGGTCTAATCGATTACCAAGACCCCTTTAGTGGTCCATCGCACCGGTACCAGGCCTTAATGGATTAGCACGCTGTTGACACGATATCTAAAGCAGGTAATGAATATGGGGCACACTAAGTCTTTCTAATATCATGTTTACTGCTTAAGTACTTTATATAAACTTTCATTATTTTAAGCTCTCCTTAGTTTTAAGATGATAAGACGTAAAACGAACGTAGAAATAAAGATGAGTTTTGCATGTTCGCGTGTTATTTCAAATTTAACTGTGACTTCTAAAGCGGTTTATCTCTTTATGGCACATGACGATACGCTCCAAACTTTGAGTCTGGTTGTACGACAAATATTCGCCTGATCCTAGGAACGACGCCAGGGGATTTGCTCGAACGAAACAGCAAGCACGTGACCGCGATACAAACGATGGTGCAATATTGCATGCAACCGTCATTTTAATCTTTGCTTAAAATTCAACTCTCGATTCCAGACAACATGACTCATAAATAAGTTAAATTGTTATTTGACGTAAAACGCCACGCTCTATTGCTTCTAAGGAAGCTTGAACTACTTACAAAGATTAGTGGGCAGGTATTCTAAGAAAGCTGGAGTAACAGATAATTGGAATTCTAATAATAATTGAAATATGTTTTATGTTGTAACACCCGACTACTTTTATTCTTTTTAACTTTATTGGATTGCCTTATTTTACTATCAACTTTCTTTATTTCCACAAAATCCTGTTAAATTACATTCAGATACGGTTTCTGCATAACCCCTATAAAAAAACCGACATAATTTAGTAAGCCGTCTTCGACTGAAGATTAGATTGTCACGTTTCATATTACCTATACCTACTGAATGCGATTTGCAGTAGAAGTGACCCGCCTGGGCTTGCGGTGTTCGAATAAATCGGACGATATCACGGCTTGCGGATGTCATCCGAATAGCCGCCATTGCAAACGTAATGAAGTCCTCCTTGCCCAAGATATACGTCTTCTGGAAACAAATCAGGAAATTAAATCAAAAACTAATAAACGTAAAAGAGTATACTCTTTCAGACTTTCACGTTTATGCTTGTTTAATATGGCGATATTAGTATACTTAAGTGTAGTAAGTAATAGGGTAGTAATAATTCAAATGCACCAAACGGGTAAATGGATTTGACAGTGGGCACACAAATAGATTACAAGCTGAATAAATAAACATCCAACATCAGAGGCAATAAACATCAGAGGCATGCAAAGGAGAGGATAAACGGTCGTACTCTTCTCCTCCTTTGAAACAATTAATTAATTTGGCTTCTTAACTTAATATTTAGGTTAGATCTATCATAATTAACTTATCTGTTAGTCCAAGTTATAATTACGTACCATTTCGTGGTAAACAACTAAACAATATGTAAATATGTTTGTAATTTAAATCTCCTTATAATGCTTTTTTTTATGTATTAGTTTATCACGAAATAAATGTTTACACTTTTGAAATAAGGCGAAAAATGTAAACATATCTTTGACGTCGACTGTACCTACTTAAATACATATTCTGTCAAGTCAGTATAGGTAATTAATGCTGATATTTGATGCCTGGAATGAAGAATAATTAACACAAAACTTAAGCTGTTATGTGGTAATTATTCTTCATTCCAGCATACTTATTATTTAATGTTGAACGACTTCGGATAGGTGGTTTAAAACCATATTTATAATAAAGTAAATATTTTCGGAAATAATCGCTCCGAAAATCCAAAAAAACGGGTCTGCCGCTCGAACTTTTTAACCGTGGATCCACAAAATACGAAAAAACATAAAAGAAAACTTAATAAATTCGTAAAATGAAAATTATTTTTCAACAAGGCTAAGGCAAGGTTGAGGCGTTTTTGAGTTTTCGCAAAGAATCTTCCCTTCTTAGTAAGAAGACGTAAGTGCTGCGATAATACTCCCTTTTGCTTATGGTTATATTATATTAACCTCTCGCGACATAGGCCGTCGGCTTAGGCAGAAGGGGGAGGACCCCCGCTCCGAGTCGTTTCTGGTGCAAAGGCTATCCATAGCCATCCAGCGCGGCAATGCCGCGAGTATTATGGGCACTTTTGCACCGGAAGCGTCTAGGAGCGGCAGCAATATTTAGTTAGTAACTTGTGTGTGTTTAGTTTGTAAGTATGACTATAACTGTATGTATGTTGTGACTTATAAAAAATATATTAACCTCTTGGACGCGAATGACCGATACCTATATCCGCACCGCAGGTCCAACGTCAAAGACGGATTAATCGGTCACAGACTACAGAGGAACATAGACCTACGTGCTTAT
Organism: Cydia splendana; assembly: GCF_910591565.1. NCBI lineage: Eukaryota > Metazoa > Arthropoda > Insecta > Lepidoptera > Tortricidae > Cydia > Cydia splendana. The sequence continues at coordinate 13,988,790 of NC_085961.1, forward strand.
GCATAAAGTTCAATTTCAGTTTTGACACTTCGGTGACGTGGCGACCGAGTGACAGCTTTTGTGTTTGACACGGCGTCGAAAAGGTTAACAACAAAAAGGTTTCCTTACAAATCTGCCTGTGGCCTATTTTATAAAGCTACAAGTTATAATTTACAAGCGGAAGTCTCTTTCTAACCCTATGTGTTAGAACGAGACTTCCGCTTGTAAATTGTAACTTGTAGCTTTATAAAGTAGGCCACTGCTGTTGTTGGTGGGCAACCACGGAACCCTACGCTGATCATGATCCAACGGGTTATTGGCCGGTTTTTTGTTGTTATATTTAGAAGTATTTTTTTATTATAGTAAGGCTGCTTTTTAGGGTTCCGTACCCAAAGGGTAAAAACGGGACCCTATTACTAAGACTCCGCTGTCCGTCTGTCTGTCACCAGGCTGAATCTCATGAACTGTGATAGCTAGGCAGTTGAAATTTTCACAGATGATGTATTTCTGTTGCCGCTATAACAACAAATACTAAAACCAGAATATAATAAATATTTAAGAGGGGCTCCCTTCGTGCCCTCACGGAACCCTTCGTGCGCGAGTCCGACTCGCACTTGGCCGGTCTTTATAGGTACAAATTTCCTTGCGACTTCCAGTTGAATTTCAACCCGCCTTATGGAAATCAGGTCACGCTCTCCTAATGACTGACTCATTAAACGTTCTTAAGGACATTCCTCCACCTGCAATCAGAGTAAATTGACCTCTAGGGACATTTGTGACTGATAAGTCCCCGGACGTGACTTTATGCTGTTTGAACTTTAATTTTGGCTCATTGACTAAAGATTTAAATGAAATCCGCCCCTAAAGAAGTGGATTTCAATTCACAAAGTTAATTGACGCCATATTATCTACCTTCTGATGTATTGTCAATCGATACGATTTAATTTTTTGATCACGGTGCGTATACAAGATGCCAATCGTTAACGCTCCGTAGCGAACGAAACGCAACTGTCTCCGTCGCACTAATATGGAAGAGTGATAGAAAGTGATAACTACGCTACGCTACGGAGCGTGAACGATTGGCGTCTTGTCTACGCAACCTGATAAGTTACCTGTATTTATCATGGAGATACCTCCCAAGTAGCATGGAAGTGTCGGCAACATCAATATAGCAGCCAATTTAGAACTTAGAGTGATTTAAGGGACGTATAAGAGTGTCAGAAAAGATTTAAGCTGTATAAAAGGTATTTTACAGACATTATACAGCTCAAGCTGTATAAAATCATTATAAAGGATTCTGCGGAAGCATGGGGTGCTTTATCAGAATATAAAAAATCTACTATAAAACTAAAAGTGTTGTGAGACACTACAAGCTAATTCTATCGTAAAAGCTGTATACAGGCTGTATTGTAGTAACATTTGGCACTTTTAGCTGTACAAAAGTATCTGTCAACTCCGTTTTAAAACTTTAAGTGTTGTGAAACACAACAAGCTAATTTTATCGTAAAAGCTGTATACAGGCTGTATTGTAGTATCACTTGGCACTTGTAGCTGTACAAATGTATCTGTCAACCCCGTTTTAAAGCTATTTCTTATGGCGTAATTTTACTCTCCTATAAGAATAGTAGTTGTATAACTTCTGTATGTAAGGGTATTATAAAACTAAACGAATAAATGGCAGCTATTGTACAGCTTTTTTCTGTATTACTGACAGAGTCGCTTATAACAATCTTTTGGCGTAATTTTACACTCGAATAAGTATAGTAGTATAATGATTTTTGAAAATAAGTGTATTATAAAACTAAAGGAATATATGACAGTGACAGTACGGGTTTTTTATTTATTATACGGATCTCTAAAGAGAATTATAACTTATGTACGGAGAACCGAAATACAGCCAAACGAATACAAATATTATATTATAAAGCTGTTTTAATTACAAAAGCTGTAAAAGACACTCCATTTATTACACAGCACAGCTACTAAGATTATAATGCTCTCCAGCTATCCTGTAGGCTGTTTAACAATTGTCGCCATTTTACAACGAAAAAAAAAAACGTATTTGTAAATATAATTAAAGAAATACTTGCAAATATTTAGCAGACTAACGCCGTGCTATGATTACCAGCTAAAATAAATTGACTTTAGCCTTAGAATTTATATTATAAATATTTTTGATATTCTAACCTTAAAAACAAACACTAACTTTACCGATTTTTGATATTTTCCTTATGGTTTCTCTTTGTTATTTTGCAGGCGCGTGAATATTTTGCCAGAAAAGATACACAGGTTCACAATAAATAATAATCGGCACTTACCAATGATATAATATTCCACTCAAGTCCTGTATAATATTTAAGTACTTTTACTTTTACTATCCACTATAACACTTTATTGTCGCCATTACTATATTACGAATGAACAAGATTAAGACATTTTAGTTTCTTAAATGATTATTATTCTCTTGAAATTCTTTTTTAAAATTCATTTAAAACTTATATTCTTATATCGTAGTTATAAGAGATTATCTGTAGTGTTAAGGTTTCCTGTTACACCGAAATATAGCTGTAATGCAGCTATTATGCAGCTTATGTATTGCTTATACAGCTACTCTACAGCTCTAATAACGCTAAAGGCTGTATAATTTGGGCCCTTTTTTAACTTATAAGGGCTGTATAAGCGCTTATACAGCCTTTGTACAGCCTAACTGTACAGCTTATAGTATACAAATAAACTTGAATACAGCTTATATACAGCTTGCAATGCTACTTGGGCTACTTATTTGCTTTTAGCCATTATAGAAACAAAAATATGGGACACGAGCCACAACTAAGAAACTATATAAGTAATACTCGTAACTAAAAGGAAATCTCGGTTTTCCTGTCTCGTAAGCAACAATACTCGTCCGTCCTTCGGGACGTAACATTCTGTAGAAGTGTGTAACAACATAAATTTAGTTAACACGTACTTACCTGCACCTAAGGTATTTGTGTTGTTGATTTTTTCTTGAGAAAGTTGTTTCTACTTTTATTTACATTATGTTTTTTATTATTCAAATCTGTATCTTACATTAGAACCTGAACCATTTAAGGGTGCCTAATGGAGCTAAAGTATACTTACTTAACAAAGAGTAACTTCTGATCAAATTGTCTGTTATTACAATCACGGCCGTCTAGGCACCGGACTAACGGCTCGGCCACGACATTGAGTGACTTGCGACGGCGGTGGCGATAGCCATAGGTTGGAGCGAGATATAGCGATAGAACTTTTCGTTCCCACCTATGGTTATCGCTGCCGCCGTCGCAAGTCGCTCAATGTCGTGGCCGAGCCGTAAAACTTTTATACCAGGGTGCGTAGCCAACATGTCAAGACTACTGCTACACTAATAATATATTTAAGACCATAAAATCTGCAGTTGATATTGAAATTTTATAGAATATCAACTATTTAACTACCGTTTCAAGGACCAATTTGAATGCTGAGTCCTTATCTTGAAGTCTGTTTCAATACAACTGACAGTTTTGTTTAACAAAATACCTTTTCTCAAAAATGGACGGCAAAGTCGACTTTGCCGTTTAAAAAATAGGTCGCGAAGCGCGTAGTTTATGGTCAGTCAAAAATTAAAAAGTTAAAAACATTGCAGTCTCGATTTTGGGACTGCAATGTTGCATACAAATTCCATTATTTGTCGAGTTCCAAACTTTTTAAAAGTTGAAATGGCCATATCAAACGAAGGCACAGGCCCATTAAACAGCCAAACAGATGATTAGTACCGCGACTATTTAGCTGTCTCAAATAGGTTGGCGTATTTTCGGCAGAAAAATACATTTCTATTTTTTTATTAAAAAAATAAAAAGGCGGCAAAGCAAATTTTTTCAATTGTTTCTACTTTTTTCTGTGAAAATATATACGTAAGAACGTTGCTTTTGTAAAATATTTCTATGATATTTATATTTCTTGCACCATTTTTGAGAAAAGCACTATATATGACTCGGCTGGAAGGCTACTTGCTGGCTTCGGATTCAATTAAACGGACTCCCAAGGTCGTCCGTTTAAAACGAATCCTCAGCCTGCAAGTTGCTACTTCCGAGCCTCGACAATAATGTACTATTTACGAACAATGGTTGGAAAGCCGCTTGTTACACTTAGGCGAACAGGATTTGGACTTTGAGTCATTCATTACATTGATTATTGAATACCGAGCGCAGGCAAACATATACTCCGGGTGACTTGTAAGTGAAAGAAATTGGCTTAACGATACGTTTAGGGGAAAATGGCTTTCCATGTTTCCTGTCGTTGTTACTGTCGTTATGTCGCTCCAGGGAGGACAATATCAAAGCGAGATATATACGATCAAGCACACGGATCTCAAAGTCACACAATTTCACGTACTTAGGTAATTTTTTGGCAATTGTGACATGACACATTATGATAATTTTGCCATATTTTGACCGCTTTAAGTTTATGAAGATGGTATATATAATGTTTACTAACGAGTGCGTGCGTGCTATGTTTTTTTTTATATTTAAAGATATAAAAGGAAAATATTACAGTTCCATTTTGACATAGGTAGACTAGTCACTTCTCAAAAATTACGTTAACTTACCTTATATTGTCATCATCATCATCATAAAATCGACAGGAAAATGTCCACATTGTCCACTGTTAGATGCAGTCTCCTCAAGAATATCAACGATGACTGCGAGGCCGATTCGAATTTACATTTCGATATCAAAATGACGTCATATAATTCGCGCGTGCATTTCACTTGACGGCATCTCGTATTGCGAAAACCAGCGATTTGGCCTAGTTTGCAGTTTGATAAGTGTAGAGTAAGATGACCGATTGACATAAATAGGTACCTATTTAAAACTTTTAAAATTGTAATTTGACATTTCATACTCGACTGAGAAAACTAAACGCAACAGTGTAAAACAACGACTTATTCAAAACAGAGGTTCATTTCCATTTGAATGTGCGCCCGGTCCATTGTTTATTCGTCTTAATACTTTACGCAAAAACCTATCTCGCCTGGGCTTTAATTTATCTTTGTTTGGTGCCTTAAGATTTACTCTTTGAGGTTCTAGTCGTATTCAGTTAACGATCTAGACAATGAGAGACGAAGCAGGAAAGATTTTGACGGATGACAAGAGCATAAAAGAACGCTGGAAGAACTACTTCAATAAACTTATGAACGAAGAGAACGACTGGAGTGGAGTGCTAGAAAAGGTTAGAAGCAACATTGGTATGGTGAAGGAGATCACTGTAGAAGAGGTAAAGATGGCTGTGCAAGGTATGAAGAATGGGAAAGCGGTCGGGCCAGATGGTATACCTGTGGAAGTATGGAAGTTTCTGAAAGCGGATGGATGGAAGTGGCTGACTATATTCTTTAATAAGTTGTTGCAAGAAGAGGCGATCCCTGATGAATGGTGCAACAGTTCACTGGTGCCCGTTTTTAAGAATAAGGGTGATGTACAGGATTGCAACAACTATCGGGGAATAAAGCTCATGTCACATAGTATGAAAATATGGGAAAAAGTGGTAGCGAGACGAATGAGAGAAGAAAGTGAGGTAACACAGAACCAATTTGGGTTTATGCCGGGCCGGGGAACTACGGACGCCATATTTGCACTTCGCCAGCTGTGCGAAAAATACAGACTTGCGCAAAAGAACTTGCACATGGTGTTCGTGGACTTGGAAAAGGCATACGATAGAGTCCCCCGTAAGGTTCTGTGGTGGTCTATGAGAGAGAAAGGAATGCCAGAGAAGTATGTACGGCTTGTTCAGGCGATGTATGACAGAGCCAGTACTCACGTCAGGTCGGAAGCAGGAGTAACCGACAAGTTCAATGTGGCGGTAGGTTTACACCAGGGGTCGGCCTTAAGCCCGTATTTGTTCCTCCTGGTTATGGATGCTCTGACATCGAACATACAGGAGGAGGCACCTTGGTGTATGCTGTTTGCCGACGACATTGTTCTTGTCGGAGAAAATGCACTTGAGGTCCAGAGCAGGCTGGGAAAATGGCAAGAAAAGCTGGAAAGTGTGGGACTCAAAATAAGCAGAACCAAAACGGAGCACATGTTCTGCGATTTCGGTGGTCTATCCAGTTTTTCCCATATTGCCTTAGATGGTGTATCCCTACCAGTCTGCTCTGACTTCCGGTACCTTGGGTCATTGATCCAAAGGGACGGAAACATCGACCGAGACGTGAAAAATAGAATAAATGTGGGATGGATGAAATGGCGACAGGTCTCTGGAACAACTTGCGATCCACGAATGCCCCTTAAACTTAAGGGGAAAATATACAGAACGATCGTGAGCCCTGTTGTAATGTATGGATCAGAATGCTGGGCGTCGAAAGTAGCGGATGAAAGAAGAGTGCACGCAGCGGAAATGAGAATGCTGAGATGGATGTGTGGAGTGACGAGAAAGGATCGTATTAAGAATGAGTATATAAGAGGAAGTTTGAAAGTAGCTCCAGTAACGGAGAAAATGAGGAGTACTAGGTTAGCGTGGTATGGGCATGTAATGAGGAGGGATGAATGCCATATAGGCAAAAGAATGTTAGGGATGAATGTTGATGGACGGAGAGCGTATGGTAGACCCAAAAAACGATGGATGGATTGTGTGAAAGAGGATATGAGAAAGAAAGGAGTGAGTGCTGAGGAGACGAAAGACAGAGGAGAATGGAAGAGAAAAACATGTTGTGCCGACCCCACATAACGTGGGATAAGGGCAGGGGAAAGAAGAAGAAGATCTAGACAAGCGGCCCTGTGGTTTGCTAGTCTCAGTTTTATTTAGGTTGGAATCTATTGAAAGGGGACACTTTTTTGGGCTTGTTTTTAGGGTTCCGTAGTCAAAATGGCATAATGAAAACCTTATAGTTTCGTTGTGTCCGTCTATCTATTAATATGTCACAGCTAAATATTTTACTCGAAAATTATAAGTTAAATTAAATTTAGAATTTTGTGTATTTTGTGAGCATGCTATTAATTTTAGAAGTCTAAATTAAAGAATAAATATTATTAGGGAGTACTCTATTTATATATTTTCGTAAAAAAAACGATCCTTGTTTTCGAAATTCCAAAAACTGTGTCAGGCCCTCTAACTTTTAAATTGCACCAGGTTTATAGCATTATAGCATAGGAGTATGAATGAATATACATAATCTTAGTTTTTATATAAATATTTCAGGGATAGTTCTACGTCACGTGCCCATTTACATAACTTATCAAATTCGCTTAATCATGACACATTGTTGGTCAAATCGATATAGTTAGTCGTAAATCTCTTAATATACAGTGTGTAAATTCAAAACGGGTAATAAATTAAACCAGATATTGTGACACGGCACTTTGTATGGTTAGCTCAGTTTAACGTTTTTAGGATTGTCTCGAATATAGTGTAGTTTTGTTCTATGGCAAGGAAGTCTTTGATGTAGCAACAATATACATGACAGGCACTCTGCCAATAGGAAACAAATTGAAGCTGATGGTGTTGCTACTTCAAATTAAATCCTAAATTTATGGAATAATATTAATAAATATTTAAATCAAAAACTTAATTTATAAATACAAAATAGGTTGAAATATATTCAAATAATTGAATATGATTTATTTCTTTGGGTTATACTTGCATATAAAATTATTCCATGAATTTCATTAGTTACTGTTATTTTGATTGTGTCATCCCAGGGACAGAATGGTTTGAGATCATTTCCTGGCTGGTTTTCGCCCTGGATGGGCATCTTTTATACATAGAACTGTGAAGCGAAGTACATCATGCTCTGGTAGCATCGATCAGAGGCTTGGTTATGCAGTAGCCGCTGCATCCATGAGCTAGGGAGCTCATGCTGTTGTTATTTTGCCACAAACAGTAAGTAGAATATGATAATATATGGATGTCCTCAGGTGCAACTCCTTGTTGAATCTTTGTTTGACCATTTCGCTTTGTTTCCAGTCTGCTGGTAAAACAATGTGGTGGGAGGGAGTATCACAGCTGTGAGATGAGTCCACTCTAGGAATTTCCAGCTGGTGAGAAACTTAGATCATATAATGTCTCTTGGGTTAGCAGAGCACATGCTACTAGTTATTAATCTTGAATTGTTTCTTTCAGCTGACTGGGGTTTTTCGTTTTTATGTTACTACGTATGTGAAATCAGTTCGCATATCAGAGTATGGAAGTCTGTCCATATTCCTAAAACTTCAAGTGTGTCTGGTGAGCAGTTCGCCATAAGAATTTCGCTCTTCTGCTGGATGGAGATGACGTCACTTTCAAACTGAGACCTTAGTCCTTCGGTGTTGCTCTGCGGTGTCGGGTCAGATTCCCGCTGCTGCAAATCGGCTCCGGCACAGCGGAGGATGACACGTCGGGCTTGAACTGGTGGAACAGTGTTATGAGGTTGGTGTACGCTTTCTTTCCGTCCTAGAAGCATTTCCAAATTTAAAGTTAAAGAATTTAGTAGAATCATATGTGATGGCAAATGATAATTTAGGGACTAACAAATTTAGATAGGTCTGCTTGTAAATCATTTTAGAACCATTTCTGGCACGACCCAGCTCTGTCGTCTGACATTATTAAAATAAGGTGCTTATGCTAGCTTAATGATTTACATGTAGAGTAACTGCCCGTGTTCGAATTAGTAATAAATGATGTGTCACAAAAACTAACTTTCATTCATGTCCTTTATTGCCCTGAATAGTTGATGGAAATAGGTTTAGCACCTGCTTGAGCTTTTGGTAAGATTTAGTTTTTATTTAATTTAGTAACTTTAATTGTCCGTGAGTTTCCTCAGGGAAAGCCGACAGCCGGGCTAGGAATATTTACGTGACAATTTGGCGCCCACAGATTCCGTCTTAAAGCCCTATTTGCATCATAAATCAGTTTGTATCACTGCCATCACATATAGATAAAAAAAAAGTTTTAGTAGTACTTACGTTTAGGTGAAATTTTGAGCTTATGCTTTGCTTGTGTACGCTCTGGCAACGTTAAGTATAGGCTTTAGCTGTTTCACTTTGAGTTTTGCCTAAATTATTGCACGATATTCAGTATATTTTGTAAAAACTTAGAAGTAAGTGCTCGAATTTTCAGTTAGTTACATTGTGCTGACGTTTTGTCAGGAAGTAAAGTGTCAAACTTTAAGTACCATTTGGCTACTTTTAATGCATGAGATTTAGACTTAAGAGGCTGTAACTTAAGTTATTTTACATATTTTCTGAGTATAAAAAAAAAATAATGTGTAATTCTAGTGCATAATTTAGTACTCATGCACTATTTTATTGTAGCTGAGCTTTTATGAGTATTGCAATTGAATTGAGTTGACACTTTGTTAAGGCGAAGTTCGGAAAGCTTTTAAGCTCGTGCAGAAATTGCTTTAAAAATTGAGAAGCTTTGTATAAATAAGTTCAGACATTTTGACTCGAAAGTTTTTTAATAACAGTAAACATATATAGGACAGGTTATTTTTACACACAAATAAACTAATTCAAAAAAAAATTGTTATATTTTATTAGAAAGTATAAAAAAAAAACGAATTGTGAAATTTTGACATTTATGAACAGACACTTTTACTTGAATTTTGAACGATTTTTTTAAATTGTGAACAATTTTGGTTTTGCATTCACTGTTATATTTTGGGTCAGAAAATTTAGTTCAATAAAGACAAGGAAATATACATACACACAGATACAAGGTAAAACATAGTAAAACACATTGATATAACATTGTTTAATATAATTGTCAGACTACAATAGTGTGAGTTGGAATTGTAAATCTTTTGCCATCATATTTGTTTATTTTTTGAGTTAAACTTATTATACAATGGCCACTTCTGTGCAATTTCACTCGTTGCTGCGCGATGAATTGATTTATGAAGTAAAGATCAGGTCAGAGACACCGCACTCAACAGTTGAGGGTCTTAGGAAACAGTTGAGGAATTTGGTAGGTGAGTGTCGGCCAGATGAGATTTTGGATACAGATTTGAACCCGGAGTCAGAATTGAAAGTTATTTCTGATAAATTAAATGATTTGTCATCCTTAGTAGCTAAGTTTGTTCAGTCGAAGGATAGATACTCCGGGAACAGGTCGAAGGCTCTGGGTAGTCATTTGTACTTCAGGCTTCTGCGGGTCCAGGTGGATGAAGATCCGGGGAAGTTGGCTCAGAAGATTCAATTCACAAATAGGCTTGACGCTTTGTTAGCACAGTTGGACAGTATAGGGCAGGCAGGCAGCAGCTCTAGCGACAGTGTGGCAGCAGTGACTCAGGTTTCACAGGCAGTCCCTACTAGGGAGCTGCAAGTTCACTGCTCCGGAGACAAAAATGTGGCTAAATGGGGGGTCAAGTTTAATGGCAACACGGATCCGAGGTCTTTCCTAGAGCGTGTCGATGAACTCAAGTTGGCTTATGGTGTGTCAGATGTGGTTTTGTTTAACTCGGCAGCTCAATTGTTTGTTGATCAGGGTTTGCTTTGGTACAGAGGTATAAAGGAACAAGTTTCTTCTTGGAATGACTTAAAAACCATTTTATTAGATGAGTTTGAGCCTGCAAACTTTGATTTTCGCCTAAGGTGTGAGATTCTTGCAAGAACACAGGGTTTAGAAGAGCCAGTGCACATTTATTTTGCAATTATGTCTTGTCTTTTTGGTCGCTTGAAGAATCCATTGCCGGAGGAGGAAAAGTTGCAGATTTTGATGAATAACATTAGGCCTAGCTTCTCACAACAACTGGCATTAGTAAAGGTTGATTCTATAGCCGAGCTGAAGGATTGTTGTAGGAAATTAGAGCAGGCATCACAGCGTACGCAGTATTTTGTTGAGCCCAACAAGTCTGGTTCGGCTCACACACTTAGTAGTGATTTCGCATATAAAGCCAAGTCCAAGCAGGTGAACGCAGTAGATGTTAGTAGTAGCAAGCGTTCACAAACATTTAGTAGGTCGCCAGCGCAAGCGAAATCGAGTGGGCAACAAAGTAACGCTGTTAGGAACGTCCAACGCTCGTCCACGCAATCCATACATGCACAGAACTCTGCCACGGTTCCTACTTGTTATAAATGCGGTGGCACTGCGCATGATTTTAAGAGATGCAGGGCTAAACCATCTAAAGGCGAGATTATTTGTTATTCATGTGGTACAAAAGATCATATAGCGAGGAATTGTCCGAACCGGCTGTCACAGACAACACAGACAGATCGTAAACGTCAAAGTCAAAGCGCGGAAATACGTTCCGTTTCACAGACAAAAAACGAATAGGGCCGAATTGTAGCAATATTTTTCCGGATAAATTGAGTGCTTCAATGAAAAAATTCTTAAGTTATAATTCGATTGCTACGATTCTCTTCGCACCTAGGGAAGGTGACATTCGGCCATATTTGAAACTTAAGGTGTGTAATTTTGACATTTACGGTTTGGCGGACTCAGGAGCCGCCGTTTCAATTTTGGGACGGCAGTCTTATAAAGATTTTATTAAGTTTGGATTTGAGCTCCAACGAATGGAGTCTAATACATGTAGCGTTGCAAATGGCGTCGTAGTCCAGTCACTGGGGTACATTTTTGTTCCGGTAACATTCAAAAATGTTACAAAGGTTATTCAGTTTTATGTTGTGCCCAGTATTGTCTCGGACGTTATTTTAGGCGTGGATTTCTGGCGCGCATTTAATTTAGCGCCAGAATTATTTGACAGCATCGACTACATAGAAAGACCAAACAATTATTTAAGTTTGTCCAGTATTTCAGTAAATCCGGTGAATACCATTCAGGCATACGACAATTTAACTTCAGCACAACAAGAACTAGCCGACTCAGTGGTAGGGAAGTTCAAGGATATCTCGTTCGAGGAAAAAGGATTAGGTAGGACGTCGTTAGTCGAACACGTAATTGACACTGGCGATGCCCAGCCTATTAGAACGCGACAGTATCCGCTCTCTCCTGAGAAGCGTGCAGCTTTAAGTTCCGAATTAGACAGGATGTTGAAGTTAGATGTTGTTACTCCGTGCGAAAGTCCCTGGAACAACCCGGCACTTTTAGTGAAGAAGCCAAATGGGGACTGGCGGTTTTGCTTAGACTGTAGGAAACTAAATGCAGTATCAAAGGGCGACTCGTATTCCATGCCATACATTCCGCAAATTTTAGATAGCTTAAAGGAAGCACGGTACCTGTCGACCATTGATTTGAGCTCGTCGTTTTGGCAAATACCGCTAAATGAAAGTTCGCAGGAGAAAACTAGTTTCTGTGTCCCTGGTCGTGGGTTATTTAAATTTAAAGTCATGCCTTTTGGGTTGTGTGGCGCGAGTGCGCGACAACAACGGCTCATGGATAAACTCATTGACCACGACATAACCAGTGACATAGAGAATGGTATGGTGTTCTGTTACGTGGACGATATTGTCATATGTTCGTCAGATTTTCAGACACATCTGCTTCTTTTGAACCGTGTGTTGGAAAAGTTGAAAATGGCTAATTTAACGATAAATTTCGGCAAGTCAAAGTTCTTTAGACAGTCCATTAAGTACTTGGGTCATGTCGTTGATGAATTAGGTTTAAGAACTGACCCAGAGAAGGTTTCAGCCGTTTTGAACTTTCCCATACCCACGACTTCTCGTGAAGTAAAGACGTTTTTGGGCATGTGCTCTTGGCACCGTCGGTTTATAAGGAACTTCGCAAGTATAGCAGCGCCTTTAAATAAATTAACTTCAAAGGGGAAGAACGCCCCGGCTTTTCAATGGTCTGTTGAGGCCGATAACGCTTTCAACACCTTGAAGAATGCATTAGTGACAGCTCCGATTCTGGCGGTTCCAGACTTTAGCAAAGTGTTCTCGGTACACGCTGATGCATCTTCATATGGCGTAGGTGGCATGCTCTCACAGACTATTGATGGCCAGGAGCATCCTATTGCGTACGTTAGTCGTTCTCTGAACAAGTGTGAACGGAATTACAGCGCGACGGAAAGAGAGGCTCTTGCGGTTTTGTTTTCGGTTGAGAAGTTCCAAGCATATTTAGGCTCGCGTCGGTTTAAGGTGATTACGGATCACGCGTCACTAAAGTGGTTCATGAACCTGGAAAATCCATCGGGCAGGTTGGCACGTTGGGGTTGCAGACTGTCTCAATTTGATTTTGATATTGAGCACAGGAAGGGCTCCGACAATGTCGTACCTGATGCGCTGTCCAGGCTCATGAAGGTTGACGCCGTGGACCAAGTGAATCCTAACGACGTGACTGACGAATGGTATGACAGGACGTTTAAAGGTTGTGAAACTTTGCCGGCCAATTTCCCAAACTATAGTATTAGGGGAGGGAAATTGTACCGGTTGAGTAAAAACAAGTATAATCTTTTGCGAGAGTTTGACTGGAAAGAGGTAGTGCGCAAGGGTGATAGGAACGCTGTTTTACACGCGAATCATTGCGAACCAACCGCGGCACATTTTGGAGTATTTAAAACTCATAGGCGGTTGTCGTTGACATACTATTGGCCAGGGATGTATAAGGACGTTGTCGATTTCGTGAAGGCTTGCGATACCTGTGCAGCCTATAAGCATTCACAGAAAGCGACTCCAGGTCTAATGGGACAGCCAAAAGTATGTGATCGACCGATGTTAGCGTTAAGTATTGATTTGGTAGGTCCCCTTCCGCGCTCTCGTGCAGGATTTACGTTTTTGTTTGTGGTTACGTGTTGCTTTTCAAAGTATACGCTTCTTTTTCCGCTTCGCCGCGCAACCAGCGCGTTGGTGGCGAAGACTTTTGAGCACCATGTCATTTTGAAGCACGGTGTACCTGAAACCGTAATTACTGATAACGGAGTTCAGTTTACGGGATCGGAATTTAGACAGTTGATGAAGCGTTATAACGTACCTAAAGTTTTTTACGGACCTCGATATACTCCACAGGTAAACCTGGTTGAGCGATACAATAAAACGGTCATGACAGCTGTAGCTTCGTACGTAAAGGAGAACCATAGGACTTGGGACGAAAAATTGCACCAAATTCAGTTTGCAATAAACAGTGCAGTAAATGAAACCACAAATGAGTCTCCTTTCTTTTTAGTTCATGCTAGAGAGCCAGTTATCAATGGGTCGTTTTATAAGGACACAGATAGGGACTACGAGCCAGGTGTACCTAGGGAGGAATATGCGGGTAATTTCGGGATTTTAAAGGATATTTTTCATCAGGTTAGGTTACGTTTATTGAGAGCACACGAAACAAATGCTAGGAATTATAATTTGAGAAGACGTCCAGAACAATTTGCAGTAGGCGATTTAGTATGGAAACGTAATTATGTGCAGAGTGACGCACAGAATTTTAGGATGGCGAAACTCGCCCCGAAATATGTTAAGTGTAGAGTAAAGGCAGTGTTGTCGCCTTTAGTCTACGAGTTAGAAACTGAAAATGGTCATAGTATAGGATCATGGCACATTAAAGACCTGAAAGGGAAGGTAGCAGCTTCTGGTTTGGTGAACGGTGGACGTGCGGCTCGCGTACAGGGTACTGCTCGCCGCGCCACCATCGTTGACTGAACAGGGTGAACGGTGGACGTGCGGCCCGCGTACAGGGTACTGCTCGCCGCGCCGCCACCGTTGACTGAACAATAGAGCTCATACAGGTTTTTATGGTTGTAGTTTAGCAACAGTGTTAAATATTGCAAAGTCATATTTAATCACCAATTGTCAGAGACGTGGCGAACAGGTATAACTGTTTCACCACACAGTATGAACGTGGAAGGATGCTACGAACTGAAAGCGATGAATGTATGGAGCGGCGCAACCATAGCTCAATTAACGTCAAGAGCGTTGTCTTTAATGTGGGATTATTTTTTTGCTGTCGTGAGAGGTCACGCAGAAATTTGGGTGTTATGGTGCTGATGGTTTTAGCCAATACGTGGCGGATTCCGTGCATGTGTGGATTGGCGTTGTTTTTTTGGTGTGAGAAGGAGAGGCTTTATTTTGTGAGGTATCGCAGGGCGCGCACTGCATACCGCGGACGTTGTTTTTCGGTTTGGTTATGTAGTCCGTTTATTTTTTTCTCTCAGCACACGTTCTCAGGCACATAACACATAATTATAATTTAGCTAACTAGCGGTTAGTAATTTTGGATATTTTGAATTTAGTTTGGAATGCAAATTTCGTTATTTAGCTACTCTAGTTTATATTAGTAAACTTAGTAGTAGGAATTGTTTGATTTTAATTTTGCCCGGTCTAGCGGAGAAGATTTTGAGTATGCTGAACATCGGTCCTGGCAGTTGGTTTGGTTTTGCCAGCGCAACTGGGTAAAGTTGTGCTGGTAGAACCAAGGGATGGTTTACTGGATAGTTGGATATTGCGATGTGGATTTTTCCGGCTGTGCGGATACCACATTTTTTTTTGTAGTTAGGTTGGTGGGTTCGAGATAGAAAATTCAAAATTTATTGGTTTATTGGTTTTGGTATGTGGAGTTGTGTGGTTTACTTTGGCTTTTCTGTTGGATAGGGATCTCGTTCCTGCGACAATCACTTCGGTGGTGGTTTTTTGTTTAGGGTTCTCCCATACTAAGTATGGTTGAGGTTGTTTTGTTTGTGTTTTTTTTTCGTTTCTTGTGACACATGATTTAGATTTAGATAGTCGCTGAGGACAGCGAGCGTTTTACCCTTGGTAAAACGCAACAGCGGGGAGAGGGGTATTGTGACACGGCACTTTGTATGGTTAGCTCAGTTTAACGTTTTTAGGATTGTCTCGAATATAGTGTAGTTTTGTTCTATGGCAAGGAAGTCTTTGATGTAGCAACAATATACATGACAGGCACTCTGCCAATAGGAAACAAATTGAAGCTGATGGTGTTGCTACTTCAAATTAAATCCTAAATTTATGGAATAATATTAATAAATATTTAAATCAAAAACTTAATTTATAAATACAAAATAGGTTGAAATATATTCAAATAATTGAATATGATTTATTTCTTTGGGTTATACTTGCATATAAAATTATTCCATGAATTTCATTAGTTACTGTTATTTTGATTGTGTCATCCCAGGGACAGAATGGTTTGAGATCATTTCCTGGCTGGTTTTCGCCCTGGATGGGCATCTTTTATACATAGAACTGTGAAGCGAAGTACATCATGCTCTGGTAGCATCGATCAGAGGCTTGGTTATGCAGTAGCCGCTGCATCCATGAGCTAGGGAGCTCATGCTGTTGTTATTTTGCCACAAACAGTAAGTAGAATATGATAATATATGGATGTCCTCAGGTGCAACTCCTTGTTGAATCTTTGTTTGACCATTTCGCTTTGTTTCCAGTCTGCTGGTAAAACAATGTGGTGGGAGGGAGTATCACAGCTGTGAGATGAGTCCACTCTAGGAATTTCCAGCTGGTGAGAAACTTAGATCATATAATGTCTCTTAGGTTAGCAGAGCACATGCTACTAGTTATTAATCTTGAATTGTTTCTTTCAGCTGACTGGGGTTTTTCGTTTTTATGTTACTACGTATGTGAAATCAGTTCGCATATCAGAGTATGGAAGTCTGTCCATATTCCTAAAACTTCAAGTGTGTCTGGTGAGCAGTTCGCCATAAGAATTTCGCTCTTCTGCTGGATGGAGATGACGTCACTTTCAAACTGAGACCTTAGTCCTTCGGTGTTGCTCTGCGGTGTCGGGTCAGATTCCCGCTGCTGCAAATCGGCTCCGGCACAGCGGAGGATGACACGTCGGGCTTGAACTGGTGGAACAGTGTTATGAGGTTGGTGTACGCTTTCTTTCCGTCCTAGAAGCATTTCCAAATTTAAAGTTAAAGAATTT
Organism: Cydia splendana; assembly: GCF_910591565.1. Classification (NCBI taxonomy): domain Eukaryota; kingdom Metazoa; phylum Arthropoda; class Insecta; order Lepidoptera; family Tortricidae; genus Cydia; species Cydia splendana. The sequence continues at coordinate 14,005,530 of NC_085961.1, forward strand.
AGTAGAATCATATGTGATGGCAAATGATAATTTAGGGACTAACAAATTTAGATAGGTCTGCTTGTAAATCATTTTAGAACCATTTCTGGCACGACCCAGCTCTGTCGTCTGACATTATTAAAATAAGGTGCTTATGCTAGCTTAATGATTTACATGTAGAGTAACTGCCCGTGTTCGAATTAGTAATAAATGATGTGTCACAAAAACTAACTTTCATTCATGTCCTTTATTGCCCTGAATAGTTGATGGAAATAGGTTTAGCACCTGCTTGAGCTTTTGGTAAGATTTAGTTTTTATTTAATTTAGTAACTTTAATTGTCCGTGAGTTTCCTCAGGGAAAGCCCACAGCCGGACTAGGAAAATTTACGTGACAATATTGAATTTATCCGTGTGATTATTAATTAAGAAGTTTTTTTTAAGTTACACTTAATTATGACCCCGTAATTAATTTTTGGAAATTTGTCGAGCATTGCTGCAATAGTTTACTGTAACTGCAAGTGCAAACATTACGAGACGTAACATGACATGAAATTACGAGATACGAGCTATTTATAGTAACTGCAAACAAGCGTTGACAGTTACTTTAAAAACCTCGTATCTTGTAGTTTGTATGTTGCTTTACATTGCGGGTCGAATTATTTTATATGGATTTTCATTGTATTTATAAGCAAAATTTATCATACTTCTTAAGTCTTATACTAACCACCGTTTAAATATTCGCCCGTATTTAATTTACACACTGTATTTATCGGCTTTGGGCTGGGTATGCCTAAGTGCCACGCATTATACATAAGGTCAACCCTATTTTCGTCAATGCTTTCATATGGAGGCGCATTTAGTTTTTAAAATTGGTATATTATTGATACAAGTATTTACCTAATATGCTTTCCGCTTGGACCAACATAATTATTGATTTTGTATTTATTTTCGTACTTAATTCAAGATGGAATAAAATCATTGAGACAAAATCAATATATTGTTTAAAAATATAATATCTGGGAGACCGAGCTTTGCTCGGAAATCATATAAAAACTTATAAATGCGCGTTTTCCCAGAGTTCATACTAGACCCAGCTAGATGAATTTTTCGCCCCCTAAAACCCCCATACCTACAGCAAATTTCACCGAAATCGTTGGAGCCGTTTCCGAGATCCCCGATATAAATAAATAAATATACAAGAATTGCTCGTTTAAAGGTATTAGATGATTAGGTACGCCTAGTATATTTATATATATGCAAAACTATAGGTACAGCCATAATTATGCGTTTCTATATTTCATATTTACGATAAATGGAAATACTTAGGTATATTAACCCTTAAACAGGTAGTGTATCTATAAGTACCAAATGTCATTGCTGTAAAGTCTATTAAGTGGGTGATATCGGAACGTAAAAAAATGACAGGTGTCAAAACAAATTTCTTTGACAATTTAGTTGTCAAGTTCAAGTCGACAACAAATGGCAGTTTTTGTACGTTTCTCCCGCTGTATAAGTTCGCTACGCCGAAAAAAAGTACTGTAAGTATTTTGTTTTGTATTTTTATGGTAGATTATTAGATAATGTATGTGTAGTAAGTCATACTTCCCTTAGTTATTGTTTTCTGATAAAATATTCGATCTAAAAGTTTGTGGTTCGTATGAGCGACTCTGCCCGTCTGGGGCACGTTTGAGTGGTTTATAAGTGGCCTCTGCCCTGCAGGGAGTTTACATGACATTTAAGGGTAAGGGTATTCATTACTATGAATGAACCCTCATAGTACAAAAGTAATATATTTTCCTTTGGTTTTTAAATTAAATATTTATTCAACGGTCAATCTTACGAGCCACGACATCCATGCGAGCCAAGAAAGTGCTGGCAGTTAGTGCATTTTGTGACGCAAGTGTAAATGTGATGTGCACATGACTTACCCTTAAAATACTCTGTATGGCTAACAAGGCAGTGGCCATATAAGGACCACGTAGCACCATTGGTAACGAGCAGTGGGCATATAAAAACCACCGGGTTTTTTTATTGAATTAGGAGTAACAAAAAAAATCAAGAAATTACTTTTCTTTTTAAGCTATTACCTACCCGAATCAGTAATCAAAAGTAAAAAATGCGTCAGGCCTGTTTAAGGGTTAAATGCGTATTTTACAAAACGTACTAAATACTATAAGAGATTGTTTTGCTTGATTTTGCCACTAAAATTCGAATTTAAAGCCTCATTACCTCGTTACAGATCGCTAGGTAAGATAAAAAAGATTAACGTTTAAGCTCTTATATAATTTCACTTCGTGTGTTAAAGGTTAAATACCTATTTTATAATGTCTATCAAGTTCGTCCGCTCGTGTACCTTTAACCTTCGTTTATACTGTAATAAGTTTCGAAGTCCGAACCTAACACATTGAATGCAATAAATCAGTAAGTATCATTACATATACCTACTTTTCATTTATCCTGCTCAGAAACTTCACTTTTCATATATTTCCGGTTCCCTACGCAAGAAAGTTTAATTTTATAAAGTTTTTTTTTATTGTGACCATTTGCAACAGCAATTTGGTTCAAAATAGTTTTTTTTTTCATATTTTCAATTCTGATGCATATCTCCAGATTTTGTACGAGTACCTACCTACAATAAAATTTATTGTGATTATTACATTTAATGGTGATTATTAATAGGTACCTTAACTTTCGGCAAAATCACCCATTTCACCCTCTTTTTGTTCGAGCGCCAAAACATCTCGGGTGCAATCCCTTTCAACCCTTGGTTTACAATCTACTATTTCATTTGTTTCAATCTGTGACAGTAATACGACACGGATTAAATCACTTTCAATCCTTTTCTCAATAATGATCCACTTTCAATTATGAGAGATGAACACTTAATTATCAGTAAACTTGTCGTCGATTTACTTACCAGTCATGTGTCTGTATCCCATCTCTATTTAGAGTAGAATGAGTAAACGATTTCTTTTAACGCTGAATAAAGGGTAGGTAGATACTGTTAAGAATCAGTGTGTTATGGCCAAGGTGAAGGCCAGTGTAGTAAACCTGTCCATTTAGAATCCGGGCGCGATCCGAGCGGAGCTACGTGTCCCGGTTAAGTCTAATGGCTGTGGATTGCAGGCTTTCTATCCACCTAGCTTAGTCTTTAACGAAGTTTAACATTTATATAGGTAAGTGTATTGTATAAATAAGTAAATAACTTACTTTATTCATTAAGGGGCCCACTGATTACCAGTTCGCCGGACGATATCAGCCTGTCAGTTAAACGCAAAATTTTACAGCTCCGAACAACTGACAGGCTGATATCGTCCGGCGAACTGGTAATCTGTGGGCCCCTTTAGGTGTGTCACCGTGGAGATTCGTCGTGGAAGTGTCAAATATCTGGAAGACCGAGCTTTGCTCGGAAAACATATTATTATAAAAACTCAATAATGCGCGTTTCCCCAGAGATAAGACCCAGCTAGATAGCAAATTTCATCGAAATCGTTAGAGCCGTCTGCGATCCCCAAAATATATATACTTATAAACTCGTTTAAAGGTATTAGATTCCGCACTCATCTAGACGACTATAATGAGGTCATACTAATAAGGTTGAGTTGATTTATTACAGAGATCATATGGCAATCATGAACCACCGCAGCTTAAGATGGAAATTATTTATTAAAACTTAACTTTGCTTCTGCCTTTTATTTGTTCTAACTTTACTAACTTTAGTGTTTTAGCTAAGTATGTATATAGGTACTCACTGTACTCAGATTAGTTGGACTGTTTCATAATGGCAAACCAAGGCAACCCTTATTCCTAAGAGCCAGCAATTCCTCAATAAGTAAAGTTCTCAACACAATCCACGAATTAAGCATTCCTTGGATCTTTCGAGTGATCGTTAGCCAAGCTCTAGAGTGCTGAGTGGAGCAAGCATGGGGCTACAAGCGTGGTCGGGATTATGTAATACTTATTGACTTCAGTTAACTTTTGGCTTAGAGCGGTGGTGGCCGAGTGGATATGACGTCCGACTTTCAATCCGGAGGTCGCGGGTTCAAATCCTGGCTCGTACCAATGAGTTTTTCGGAACTTATGTACGAAATATCATTTGATATACACCACTAGCTTTTCGGTGAAGGAAAACATCGTGAGGAAACCTGCATACATCTGCGAAGAAATTCAAAGGTGTATGTGAAGTCCCCAATCAGCATTGGGCTAGCGTGGGGACTATAGCCCAAGCCCTCTCGCGCATGAGAGGAGGCCTGTGCCCAGCAGTGGGACGTATATAGGCTGAAATGATGATGATGATGAACTTTTGGAGTATCTACTCCAGAGATTTCAACTATTCTGGAACTTAGTGTAGCTCTAAACGAGTACATAGGTACGTCACCTTAAGAGCTCAAGGAAATTGCTATTAGTTAATATCTATTAGTATTCCGTGTTTTTATTTGTTTCAATTAAATAAAAATGAAACGTTTCTATATATACTATGCCAATAATAATGTTAATGTAATTTTCATTAGTGAAATAACAAGACTAATTTATCAACATAATGCCAATATTATAGTTCATATAATTTTCATTAGCGAATTAACAAGGCTAAATTTATCGACACAATTCGGGGTCTATAGCGTGTAATCCGTATTTTTATTTTATCATGTTATTGCAAACGCTTGAGCGCCCGAAAACTCGTGTCGACTACTGATGAATTGCTGGTGCAATTGGTGCATGTCGAGTACCTGATTCTATATTCTATATAGCTTGGAAAAAATATTGTGAAAAATCGAAAAGCTGTTGAAAAAATATAATAAATAGTGTGTTATATGGAGCCTGCTTGATAAATTAATACCTACCCATGTTAAGCTACTTCCTTGAGTTTTTCATTCTACTATGAAGAAGAATCGTAAGCAATTTGAAATTTATACCCATGGACAAATTTAGAGAAACGCAAAAAAAGGGATTGTTACTGGATTACAACACCTACTCGTAAAGTGATCTCAAAATTATTAATTAATCTTTTTTTGTGTTCCTCTTGTTAATATAAATGCCACATTGTTTTCGACCGTTTGAGTCAGTCTGTAGAATGGACCCGCAAACATGATATCTCGTTACTGCGCGTTTGGTGCAACAAATCATTGTTTGTGACGACACGACACGCTGCTGCGGGCGTAGTTAAAGCCTTGAGCAGCGCTCTGAAATAGTTTTACGGGCAGAGATCGCGTACAATATTGCGCAGATGAATAGCTCAATTTATGCTTTGAGGTTTTCATAATTTAACTCCAACTGAAATATTAGTTTCCGTGAAGCTAATTTTTGAACAAAGGAGTGTAAAATTGGGCTTAGTCTAAAAACAAAACAAAACAAAATGTTAATTAGAAATATGCATTTGCAATTCATTCCAGTAACTTCAGTTTTTGACCTCGATAGGTGAAATTATTTTTTCCATTCACTGCAATTCGAAAGAGACAATTGTTTTTTTATAGAACTACCTTGGTCGAAAGAGTAAATTACTCTCTCGCTTTGATTGATACAGAATCGGGTTGATTATTTAGAAATATTTTTTTTCATAGACCTATAATATTACTTCGTATGTATTTTTTGTAAAGGAAATTAAAAGCTTAATTAATAACTAGTTTGAATTTTACAATCCCAAAAAAATATGGAGTAGCTTGTAAGCAAAAAGATGGTAATTTCTAAAAATCTCTAATACAGTCGCAGTGCATGGGCATGGCATTTGAAATGACAAAGTGTGACAATGTCATCATTAATGTCAAATTTCTATGAAAATATGACGTTTACAATGATTAATGACATCCTCACTTTGTTCTGTTTAAGTGGGTGCAAACTTTGCTTACATGACTCTATATGATATTAATTATTATAGAACTGGACTAGATTGGATTCTAAAAATCCTATAAAGGGAGGATTCCGTGAAATTATTTTTGAGAACGACTTTAAGGCCCACTTGCACCATCCCACTAACCCGGGGTTAAGCGGTTAAACCGTTAACCTAGTGTCAAATTGTATGGATAACCGTGGCATTTCCAGGTTTAACCGGGTAACCCCGGGTTAGTGGAATAGTGCAAGTGGGCCTAAGTAATCTAAATTTAAACGCAGGTACTAGGGAGTCCGGTCACGAACCCATCGTAATATTGTAACTCTAGTTACTCTGATTCGCTGCAAAATTTAAATTGCTGGGACAATCTCCACAATCTAGGTGATTTACTTAATCCGGTCCGTAGGAAAAAGGTATTAAAGCGCTTTGAGCGTTAACTTTAATTAGCGTTGTAATTACTAATCGATTATAACGTAATTTGTTGACTGTAGATGATCCTAGGATCAGTAATTAAATAGGTACCTACTTGTGTTTACCCATGACCGCCGGTTCTTGACGATGAATTTTATCACAAGGTATATATTCAGCACATTATAGTCTATTTCAAGTTAATTGTTATCGTAGCTACAACGGATTTTCCTTTTTCAAGTTTTTCAAGAAAGAAATGTAGTAAGTAGGTACATACTTGTGACTACATTGCTTTATACCTATCCGTTTTAAAAAATGGATATGTGGATTGATTTTTTATCATTTGAATATTGCGTCATCATTTGATAGGAAGTATCCGGTGTCGGTCACGATAATAGATGATAAAAAACTGAACCCCTAATGGTTCAGTTTTTTATCATCTATTACCGTAGGTGAGTCTAATAGTCTAGTACCTATTTGTTAAGGCGTAACTAAAAACCTGACTGTTAAAAATAATACTAACGCATTCACTGCCAGCGCGTCCTACGAGCTACGTTCGTAGCCGATAACACGGGAAGATCCGCTTAGTGAGTCGCTGGCAGTGAATATGTTAAGATTTATTAGAAGATCAAGAATTGCAATTCGCCATTCCGTCGGTATCTCCGCTGGTTATTAGATCTCATCTGGGTCTATCTCATCTAGCTATTTAGTATGCGCACCAGATCACCGCCGGGACAGGGACAGCGCTCGCAGTCGTAACTCACGGGCCGTCTCTGCCTTGATTGATGTACTCTGTGCCAGTTAATTGCCTGTAAATGCATTTATTTTGGATTGGAATTGTCACAGAATGTACATTTAAAAGCTTATTTTATAGCTGGTTTCCGGGTTAAATCGGATGTTTGGATGTACCTACTCTGTCATTAATAGGTACTTATTTCACATTAGGTACCTTCTTCACTTATTGTACTTACATCATGAATTATGAGATGGATGTGTGGAGTGACGAGAAAGGATCGTATTAAGAATGAGTATATAAGAGGAAGTTTGAAAGTAGCTCCAGTAACGGAGAAAATGAGGAGTACTAGGTTAGCGTGGTATGGGCATGTAATGAGGAGGGATGAATGCCATATAGGCAAAAGAATGTTAGGGATGAATGTTGATGGACGGAGAGCGTATGGTAGACCCAAAAAACGATGGATGGATTGTGTGAAAGAGGATATGAGAAAGAAAGGAGTGAGTGCTGAGGAGACGAAAGACAGAGGAGAATGGAAGAGAAAAACATGTTGTGCCGACCCCACATAACGTGGGATAAGGGCAGGGGAAAGAAGAAGAAGATCTAGACAAGCGGCCCTGTGGTTTGCTAGTCTCAGTTTTATTTAGGTTGGAATCTATTGAAAGGGGACACTTTTTTGGGCTTGTTTTTAGGGTTCCGTAGTCAAAATGGCATAATGAAAACCTTATAGTTTCGTTGTGTCCGTCTATCTATTAATATGTCACAGCTAAATATTTTACTCGAAAATTATAAGTTAAATTAAATTTAGAATTTTGTGTATTTTGTGAGCATGCTATTAATTTTAGAAGTCTAAATTAAAGAATAAATATTATTAGGGAGTACTCTATTTATATATTTTCGTAAAAAAAACGATCCTTGTTTTCGAAATTCCAAAAACTGTGTCAGGCCCTCTAACTTTTAAATTGCACCAGGTTTATAGCATTATAGCATAGGAGTATGAATGAATATACATAATCTTAGTTTTTATATAAATATTTCAGGGATAGTTCTACGTCACGTGCCCATTTACATAACTTATCAAATTCGCTTAATCATGACACATTGTTGGTCAAATCGATATAGGTAGTCGTAAATCTCTTAATATACAGTGTGTAAATTCAAAACGGGTAATAAATTAAACCAGATATTGAATTTATCCGTGTGATTATTAATTAAGAAGTTTTTTTTAAGTTACACTTAATTATGACCCCGTAATTAATTTTTGGAAATTTGTCGAGCATTGCTGCAATAGTTTACTGTAACTGCAAGTGCAAACATTACGAGACGTAACATGACATGAAATTACGAGATACGAGCTATTTATAGTAACTGCAAACAAGCGTTGACAGTTACTTTAAAAACCTCGTATCTTGTAGTTTGTATGTTGCTTTACATTGCGGGTCGAATTATTTTATATGGATTTTCATTGTATTTATAAGCAAAATTTATCATACTTCTTAAGTCTTATACTAACCACCGTTTAAATATTCGCCCGTATTTAATTTACACACTGTATTTATCGGCTTTGGGCTGGGTATGCCTAAGTGCCACGCATTATACATAAGGTCAACCCTATTTTCGTCAATGCTTTCATATGGAGGCGCATTTAGTTTTTAAAATTGGTATATTATTGATACAAGTATTTACCTAATATGCTTTCCGCTTGGACCAACATAATTATTGATTTTGTATTTATTTTCGTACTTAATTCAAGATGGAATAAAATCATTGAGACAAAATCAATATATTGTTTAAAAATATAATATCTGGGAGACCGAGCTTTGCTCGGAAATCATATAAAAACTTATAAATGCGCGTTTTCCCAGAGTTCATACTAGACCCAGCTAGATGAATTTTTCGCCCCCTAAAACCCCCATACCTACAGCAAATTTCACCGAAATCGTTGGAGCCGTTTCCGAGATCCCCGATATAAATAAATAAATATACAAGAATTGCTCGTTTAAAGGTATTAGATGATTAGGTACGCCTAGTATATTTATATATATGCAAAACTATAGGTACAGCCATAATTATGCGTTTCTATATTTCATATTTACGATAAATGGAAATACTTAGGTATATTAACCCTTAAACAGGTAGTGTATCTATAAGTACCAAATGTCATTGCTGTAAAGTCTATTAAGTGGGTGATATCGGAACGTAAAAAAATGACAGGTGTCAAAACAAATTTCTTTGACAATTTAGTTGTCAAGTTCAAATCGACAACAAATGGCAGTTTTTGTACGTTTCTCCCGCTGTATAAGTTCGCTACGCCGAAAAAAAGTACTGTAAGTATTTTGTTTTGTATTTTTATGGTAGATTATTAGATAATGTATGTGTAGTAAGTCATACTTCCCTTAGTTATTGTTTTCTGATAAAATATTCGATCTAAAAGTTTGTGGTTCGTATGAGCGACTCTGCCCGTCTGGGGCACGTTTGAGTGGTTTATAAGTGGCCTCTGCCCTGCAGGGAGTTTACATGACATTTAAGGGTAAGGGTATTCATTACTATGAATGAACCCTCATAGTACAAAAGTAATATATTTTCCTTTGGTTTTTAAATTAAATATTTATTCAACGGTCAATCTTACGAGCCACGACATCCATGCGAGCCAAGAAAGTGCTGGCAGTTAGTGCATTTTGTGACGCAAGTGTAAATGTGATGTGCACATGACTTACCCTTAAAATACTCTGTATGGCTAACAAGGCAGTGGCCATATAAGGACCACGTAGCACCATTGGTAACGAGCAGTGGGCATATAAAAACCACCGGGTTTTTTTATTGAATTAGGAGTAACAAAAAAAATCAAGAAATTACTTTTCTTTTTAAGCTATTACCTACCCGAATCAGTAATCAAAAGTAAAAAATGCGTCAGGCCTGTTTAAGGGTTAAATGCGTATTTTACAAAACGTACTAAATACTATAAGAGATTGTTTTGCTTGATTTTGCCACTAAAATTCGAATTTAAAGCCTCATTACCTCGTTACAGATCGCTAGGTAAGATAAAAAAGATTAACGTTTAAGCTCTTATATAATTTCACTTCGTGTGTTAAAGGTTAAATACCTATTTTATAATGTCTATCAAGTTCGTCCGCTCGTGTACCTTTAACCTTCGTTTATACTGTAATAAGTTTCGAAGTCCGAACCTAACACATTGAATGCAATAAATCAGTAAGTATCATTACATATACCTACTTTTCATTTATCCTGCTCAGAAACTTCACTTTTCATATATTTCCGGTTCCCTACGCAAGAAAGTTTAATTTTATAAAGTTTTTTTTTATTGTGACCATTTGCAACAGCAATTTGGTTCAAAATAGTTTTTTTTTTCATATTTTCAATTCTGATGCATATCTCCAGATTTTGTACGAGTACCTACCTACAATAAAATTTATTGTGATTATTACATTTAATGGTGATTATTAATAGGTACCTTAACTTTCGGCAAAATCACCCATTTCACCCTCTTTTTGTTCGAGCGCCAAAACATCTCGGGTGCAATCCCTTTCAACCCTTGGTTTACAATCTACTATTTCATTTGTTTCAATCTGTGACAGTAATACGACACGGATTAAATCACTTTCAATCCTTTTCTCAATAATGATCCACTTTCAATTATGAGAGATGAACACTTAATTATCAGTAAACTTGTCGTCGATTTACTTACCAGTCATGTGTCTGTATCCCATCTCTATTTAGAGTAGAATGAGTAAACGATTTCTTTTAACGCTGAATAAAGGGTAGGTAGATACTGTTAAGAATCAGTGTGTTATGGCCAAGGTGAAGGCCAGTGTAGTAAACCTGTCCATTTAGAATCCGGGCGCGATCCGAGCGGAGCTACGTGTCCCGGTTAAGTCTAATGGCTGTGGATTGCAGGCTTTCTATCCACCTAGCTTAGTCTTTAACGAAGTTTAACATTTATATAGGTAAGTGTATTGTATAAATAAGTAAATAACTTACTTTATTCATTAAGGGGCCCACTGATTACCAGTTCGCCGGACGATATCAGCCTGTCAGTTAAACGCAAAATTTTACAGCTCCGAACAACTGACAGGCTGATATCGTCCGGCGAACTGGTAATCTGTGGGCCCCTTTAGGTGTGTCACCGTGGAGATTCGTCGTGGAAGTGTCAAATATCTGGAAGACCGAGCTTTGCTCGGAAAACATATTATTATAAAAACTCAATAATGCGCGTTTCCCCAGAGATAAGACCCAGCTAGATAGCAAATTTCATCGAAATCGTTAGAGCCGTCTGCGATCCCCAAAATATATATACTTATAAACTCGTTTAAAGGTATTAGATTCCGCACTCATCTAGACGACTATAATGAGGTCATACTAATAAGGTTGAGTTGATTTATTACAGAGATCATATGGCAATCATGAACCACCGCAGCTTAAGATGGAAATTATTTATTAAAACTTAACTTTGCTTCTGCCTTTTATTTGTTCTAACTTTACTAACTTTAGTGTTTTAGCTAAGTATGTATATAGGTACTCACTGTACTCAGATTAGTTGGACTGTTTCATAATGGCAAACCAAGGCAACCCTTATTCCTAAGAGCCAGCAATTCCTCAATAAGTAAAGTTCTCAACACAATCCACGAATTAAGCATTCCTTGGATCTTTCGAGTGATCGTTAGCCAAGCTCTAGAGTGCTGAGTGGAGCAAGCATGGGGCTACAAGCGTGGTCGGGATTATGTAATACTTATTGACTTCAGTTAACTTTTGGCTTAGAGCGGTGGTGGCCGAGTGGATATGACGTCCGACTTTCAATCCGGAGGTCGCGGGTTCAAATCCTGGCTCGTACCAATGAGTTTTTCGGAACTTATGTACGAAATATCATTTGATATACACCACTAGCTTTTCGGTGAAGGAAAACATCGTGAGGAAACCTGCATACATCTGCGAAGAAATTCAAAGGTGTATGTGAAGTCCCCAATCAGCATTGGGCTAGCGTGGGGACTATAGCCCAAGCCCTCTCGCGCATGAGAGGAGGCCTGTGCCCAGCAGTGGGACGTATATAGGCTGAAATGATGATGATGATGAACTTTTGGAGTATCTACTCCAGAGATTTCAACTATTCTGGAACTTAGTGTAGCTCTAAACGAGTACATAGGTACGTCACCTTAAGAGCTCAAGGAAATTGCTATTAGTTAATATCTATTAGTATTCCGTGTTTTTATTTGTTTCAATTAAATAAAAATGAAACGTTTCTATATATACTATGCCAATAATAATGTTAATGTAATTTTCATTAGTGAAATAACAAGACTAATTTATCAACATAATGCCAATATTATAGTTCATATAATTTTCATTAGCGAATTAACAAGGCTAAATTTATCGACACAATTCGGGGTCTATAGCGTGTAATCCGTATTTTTATTTTATCGTGTTATTGCAAACGCTTGAGCGCCCGAAAACTCGTGTCGACTACTGATGAATTGCTGGTGCAATTGGTGCATGTCGAGTACCTGATTCTATATTCTATATAGCTTGGAAAAAATATTGTGAAAAATCGAAAAGCTGTTGAAAAAATATAATAAATAGTGTGTTATATGGAGCCTGCTTGATAAATTAATACCTACCCATGTTAAGCTACTTCCTTGAGTTTTTCATTCTACTATGAAGAAGAATCGTAAGCAATTTGAAATTTATACCCATGGACAAATTTAGAGAAACGCAAAAAAAGGGATTGTTACTGGATTACAACACCTACTCGTAAAGTGATCTCAAAATTATTAATTAATCTTTTTTTGTGTTCCTCTTGTTAATATAAATGCCACATTGTTTTCGACCGTTTGAGTCAGTCTGTAGAATGGACCCGCAAACATGATATCTCGTTACTGCGCGTTTGGTGCAACAAATCATTGTTTGTGACGACACGACACGCTGCTGCGGGCGTAGTTAAAGCCTTGAGCAGCGCTCTGAAATAGTTTTACGGGCAGAGATCGCGTACAATATTGCGCAGATGAATAGCTCAATTTATGCTTTGAGGTTTTCATAATTTAACTCCAACTGAAATATTAGTTTCCGTGAAGCTAATTTTTGAACAAAGGAGTGTAAAATTGGGCTTAGTCTAAAAACAAAACAAAACAAAATGTTAATTAGAAATATGCATTTGCAATTCATTCCAGTAACTTCAGTTTTTGACCTCGATAGGTGAAATTATTTTTTCCATTCACTGCAATTCGAAAGAGACAATTGTTTTTTTATAGAACTACCTTGGTCGAAAGAGTAAATTACTCTCTCGCTTTGATTGATACAGAATCGGGTTGATTATTTAGAAATATTTTTTTTCATAGACCTATAATATTACTTCGTATGTATTTTTTGTAAAGGAAATTAAAAGCTTAATTAATAACTAGTTTGAATTTTACAATCCCAAAAAAATATGGAGTAGCTTGTAAGCAAAAAGATGGTAATTTCTAAAAATCTCTAATACAGTCGCAGTGCATGGGCATGGCATTTGAAATGACAAAGTGTGACAATGTCATCATTAATGTCAAATTTCTATGAAAATATGACGTTTACAATGATTAATGACATCCTCACTTTGTTCTGTTTAAGTGGGTGCAAACTTTGCTTACATGACTCTATATGATATTAATTATTATAGAACTGGACTAGATTGGATTCTAAAAATCCTATAAAGGGAGGATTCCGTGAAATTATTTTTGAGAACGACTTTAAGGCCCACTTGCACCATCCCACTAACCCGGGGTTAAGCGGTTAAACCGTTAACCTAGTGTCAAATTGTATGGATAACCGTGGCATTTCCAGGTTTAACCGGGTAACCCCGGGTTAGTGGAATAGTGCAAGTGGGCCTAAGTAATCTAAATTTAAACGCAGGTACTAGGGAGTCCGGTCACGAACCCATCGTAATATTGTAACTCTAGTTACTCTGATTCGCTGCAAAATTTAAATTGCTGGGACAATCTCCACAATCTAGGTGATTTACTTAATCCGGTCCGTAGGAAAAAGGTATTAAAGCGCTTTGAGCGTTAACTTTAATTAGCGTTGTAATTACTAATCGATTATAACGTAATTTGTTGACTGTAGATGATCCTAGGATCAGTAATTAAATAGGTACCTACTTGTGTTTACCCATGACCGCCGGTTCTTGACGATGAATTTTATCACAAGGTATATATTCAGCACATTATAGTCTATTTCAAGTTAATTGTTATCGTAGCTACAACGGATTTTCCTTTTTCAAGTTTTTCAAGAAAGAAATGTAGTAAGTAGGTACATACTTGTGACTACATTGCTTTATACCTATCCGTTTTAAAAAATGGATATGTGGATTGATTTTTTATCATTTGAATATTGCGTCATCATTTGATAGGAAGTATCCGGTGTCGGTCACGATAATAGATGATAAAAAACTGAACCCCTAATGGTTCAGTTTTTTATCATCTATTACCGTAGGTGAGTCTAATAGTCTAGTACCTACTATTTGTTAAGGCGTAACTAAAAACCTGACTGTTAAAAATAATACTAACGCATTCACTGCCAGCGCGTCCTACGAGCTACGTTCGTAGCCGATAACACGGGAAGATCCGCTTAGTGAGTCGCTGGCAGTGAATATGTTAAGATTTATTAGAAGATCAAGAATTGCAATTCGCCATTCCGTCGGTATCTCCGCTGGTTATTAGATCTCATCTGGGTCTATCTCATCTAGCTATTTAGTATGCGCACCAGATCACCGCCGGGACAGGGACAGCGCTCGCAGTCGTAACTCACGGGCCGTCTCTGCCTTGATTGATGTACTCTGTGCCAGTTAATTGCCTGAAAATGCATTTATTTTGGATTGGAATTGTCACAGAATGTACATTTAAAAGCTTATTTTATAGCTGGTTTCCGGGTTAAATCGGATGTTTGGATGTACCTACTCGGTCATTAATAGGTACTTAAAATTTCACATTAGGTACATTCTTCACTTATTGTACTTACATCATGAATTAAAATCTATTTTTGGTTGTCCTTCTCGTTCACGAAACATTCGTGTTCCGGCCATTTGCGAGGCATGCACGAAGCCGAAACCAAAAAAACGTTGGAGTCCTTTTTGACACTAGTTAAAATCTAAGAAGTACACTGCGCAGATACTGCCCCTGGCCGCGTAATGGACTTGCGGGCTCAGCACGGTTCCATTTTTATCGACTATCACTATGCGCGTCCCTTTCGCACTTACATACTTGTTAGAACGTGACAGGCATGGTGACAAGGGATAAAAACGCGACCGTGCTAAGCCGCATGGACGCACGCCGAGGTAGCACTAGCACCCGCCAGGGTGACAAGGCTCCCCGTGCTCTGGTAGATGCTATTCCCCAACAGCTCGCTACAAGCTGCCATGCGTTTACTTACTGACTGCACTAGTAAAACCAGCGGGCGATGGGGTCATCACACTACTACACACAATAAAAGTATTTATATTGGATTATTATCAGCATATTTTGGTGAAGGAAAACATTGTGAGGAAACCGGACTAATCCCAATATGGCCTAGTTTACCCTCTGGGTTGAAAGGTCAGATGGCAGTCGCTTTCGTAAAAACTAGTGCCTACGCCAATTCTCGGGATTAGTTGCCAAGCGGACCCCAGGCTCCCATGAGCCGTGGCAAAAATGCCGGGATAACGCGAGGAAGAAGAAGAAGATTATCAGCATATTTTGGTAATAATATTTACACGGCTTTTAATTTGACTGAAATGCTTCAATTAAGTTACGACAAGCCGTACCACCTAAACAACTGAAACTGAATTAATTTCAAGGCGTGAAATATTTCCAGTTACTTTGTCGGTCTGAGTTATTTTGGTTAACCGCCGATGCTCCAATTGAGTTAATGTTGTGTATTAGGGTAGCTTTGCAAAATTACAATATAATTTACCGGGTAAATTTATTAAAATTATATAATACTAGCTGTGCTCGCGGCTCCGCCCGCGTGGAATTCGGTCTGTGTCAGTAAGCGGCTAATTTCAAATCCTAATTTCTCTCCCTCTCTCCTGGAGGCGAAACTTGAAGTGAAGTTGACAGATGGATATGCTAGAGGACTGTAGTCCAGATAAAATATTTTACAGTTAGGTACCACTAAATAAAAGTACACTCCAAAATCAATAGTTTTTTTCGCCCTTATTAAAATTTTACACGTGATTTTAACGACAGAGTACTTAGTAGGTGTATATCGGACGATACAGTAAGGTATACGCGCGCGAGCGAAATCGAAGCGGCCTGCCTGGCTAGAGCGCCACTCACCGTGGTCTTCTTCAGACTCCTGAGGAAGACCACGTGCCCCTTGTAACCTCAATGCGTTGCGAGACTTTCGCGAATGATTCGATTTTTTTCGGGAAGGCATGGAAATGCGTATAAAATGCGAGTCCCAAATCGTTTGACTCCGCAAACGACCAGTGCCGTATTAAGATATTTTGATGCCCTAAGCATTTCTAGACCATGGTGCCCCCTCTCCCTAGGGTCATCAAGATTACATTGAATTTTTTTGGTAAATTGAGTGACGTTCATTGCCGCATTACAGCTGAGAATGAAAATTAGTCACATCATTTTATCACGAAAATTGACAGTGCCGCAGCAGTAACGTTGCAACAAAGTACCTAATGCTGCTGCAGTCGCCATATCTTAGAATGTTATTGAAAACGCGAGCGAAGCGAGCGCGAAATTTTTTCGATAAAAACGCAATTTGATAGACAGCTGTACATTTTTACTTTTAGTATGGAAATCAATCACATAATTTTATCACGAAAATTGACAGTCCTGCAGCAGTAACGTAGCAACAGAGTAATGCTGCTGCAGTCGCCTCCTGAATGTCACCTTTGTCATATCTTAGAAAGTAATTGAAAACGCGAGCGAAGCGAGCGCGAAAATTTTTCGATATAAAAAACACAATTTGATAGAGAGTTGTATATTTTTACTTTTAGTCCCAACCAGGCACGAATCCAGGATTTCATACAGATAAGGGATGGGACAGTTTTTTATCAGCCTAGCTTCGCATAGGGCTCGATATTATTTAAGGGTCTCAGCGAGGTTGTTTGATGCAAGAGAGGTGAAAAGATGCAAGAAAGCAGAGCTTGGAATTGACCAACTGAATTGAATTGGCGAAGTGTGAGCAAGGCAGAAGGCCCAGCTGCGAAAGAGGAAAGCTTGGATTTGGATCCATGCCCAAGTGTAATTAAGGCAGAAGATCAACTTTGCCGTAAGGCAGAAGGCCTCGCATAAGAGCTAACGCCGAACTGCAAAAGAGTGGCTTGAAATCGAATCTATGCATGTAATCACGACTCTTCTACTGCTCGCTCTTTGCCTTCACTCGAAAGCGCTACTTGATAGAAAGCTTTTAGTTTTCGGCTTTCACGGGGCCCCTTATAACACTTTGACAGTTAGCTCTCAGGATCGCGGCTAAGGAGCAACTCGGCTTGGCCGACAAATCTGGCGTGCAAGAGAGCAAAATTCGCTATAAAATCGGTAACCTATGTCGGTATGATATTTTTCCATGACTTTAAGGGCCTCCGCGTATGGTCAAATCGAAAGCCTATGTTGGAGATGTTCTTACGTACCTTCACTCTCTTACTTGATCCCTACGACCCTTCGTTATTAGATGGGTACTAATTCTACACGTATAAAAGTTTCATGTAGTTACATACTCCACGACGACTGCAATGCTGATGCAGCCTGCGCGTTTTTTTGCCTACGGTTTTGGTGCCCCCTAGACATGGTGCCCTAAGCAAGTGCTTATTTTGCTTAAAAGGGTTAATCCGGCACTGCAAATGACAGAGGTCAATGTTTTTTTTTCAAAGTACCCACCTTCGTGGCCATTATTAAGTGCTGTATACGTATGAATATGGATTATATATGGATGCGATATAATTACGATTAGGTATAATTCATGACGGAGAAAATTAATAATTTTAAATAATTATGCAATTACACGCGTGTTGATATGTGTGTTTATTTTACCACTACGTAACTATGTAAACTCGTTTGTAGTTTTCTTGATTACTTAATGTTTACTCAGTTCCCCAAAAGATGGCACTGTGCAATGAGGGGCAATTAATTTACTGTCGTTTAATTTTGTTGTATTATTAAATCAACATAATTATTCAATTAAATTTGTTGATATCCGTACCCTCTCTTCTAAAGTTAAAAAGTTAATTTGGCAAGATCCTTCCTCGGTGGCTTATTCATGTCAACACGTATTAAATTCAGCGCCATCTGTTAGTTTACCAGGGTACTCTATAGTGGTAGCACATATTTGAAAAAAGTTTGCCCCTCCTTCCTAAGTAGCGCCATACGATTCAGGGGAAACTTAAGTCAATCGAGTGTTGTGGCTATCCCCCCCCCCTTTTGAAGGTTGAATTTTTATAGCCTATAACCTGGCCGGGGATGTTCTCGACGGATCTCGGGGATGTTCTGGTTGGCAGATTAGTAAAGTTTGCATCAAAATCCGTTCAGCCGTTTTCACGTGATGCGCGTTCAAATAAACAGACAAACAGATAAACAGACAAACAGACAAAAATTCTAAAAACTGTTGGAACGTGTTCTGTTATCGATTCTAAGTATCCCCAGCCAACTTTTTTTCGAATATCTTCCATGTACAGACTTTCGACCCTCTTCAGCTTATTATATGTATAGATTTACTTTTTTAGAAGCCGTCTACGTTTGTAAGAGTACCTAAACGTGATCTGCCAAATCCTCGTTTTGAGTCTGGGCTGCCACTGATCTGGACTGGGGTGATCTTGGCCCACATCTCACGTGGCAAAGGTACCTACCGGTAGACATGACCAGTCCAGTATTGACTGTACCTACGTTTTTTTCGGAAATAATTATTTTAGAAAGAAATTTCTATAAAATTTACGAGATACATGCAGTCGATGTCACAGGCAAAGTTAATTAATTGATTTTAACACTTATAACTGAAGACAATAAACTGATTAAGCGTGCCTAAAGCTGGGAAAGATTTATCGAAGTTCCTTTAAAACAATATTTCTTCTCCCAATTTAAACGAATTAAAATCGATGCTTTAATCAGGGTCGCAATCAAGTCGAGTGACGTGCGCAAATAAATCCGCCGCCGTCATGTCGCCATCAATATGTTTTCGGAATAGCCGCCCATCCATCGCAATAATTACTAATACGTAAGTTGCATTGCCAGTTCACGGGAACTCTTTGAAATACTAACTTCAAACAAATACATCTAATAACAAGAATATTGGTGCTTGAACTGCAGGTAGTTTTACATACGTGTTGCCGACTAGTCTGTTCGGAAAGAGACGAGTCGGGTTATTCCCACTAGTTACCATCAAGTTCTTACCAGTGGTAACTACTGGGAATTTTTTTTCCCCACCTTTTACCAGGTGGTAACTACTGGGAATAAAAATTGCCGAGCCAAGCCAAGCCAAGCCGAGTTGGTGGTAACTACCTAGTGGGATTTTTTTTCCCAGTAGTTACCAGTGGTAAAAGGTGGGATTTTTTTTTCCCAGTAGTTACCACCAAAATATTGTTAGAATTGAATACTAATAAAAACAGTGTAAATACAAATGTAGCGTGCTGTAATAAATAATTGTGTCAGTTAGTGACTCAGTAA
This sequence comes from Cydia splendana, assembly GCF_910591565.1. Lineage (NCBI taxonomy): Eukaryota > Metazoa > Arthropoda > Insecta > Lepidoptera > Tortricidae > Cydia > Cydia splendana. Next base: position 14,025,103 of record NC_085961.1, read on the forward strand.
ACTGCTTTAAAGTGATCAAAAATTTTAAAACAGTTTTACCGGTATAAGCGCAAAAACTAAAATAGAAGAGTCTCATTCTAGTTTTTAAGTAGAAATTAACTTATTATCCGGATTCAATTTATCTTATTAACTGTAGGTACATTGAATCACATATTTATGCAAACGAACAAATAAATCAGTCAAAAACCGACAGAACTGATTTAGTTAGTTTTATTATTTACAGCTACTTCATTTCGTTCTATTATAACACGACGCAGAGCTGGAAAATGTAGGTATTCATAATTCGTAGTTACTGTAGTTAGGCTAAATAAGTAAGGAGCATGGTTGTTATTAAAACCGCTTAGGGCGCGCTTCGGATGGGCTGACTGCTCGGACTAACCAGCATAGGCTCGCATTCCAATTACGCTCGGGTAGTACATCGCTCGGTCATGTTACGCTGGTTGGCTCGATTGATTAAACACCCACGCTAGCGGGATGGTAATAACACTCTACCAGAGGGGCTTCAGTACTTGGTTGTTATTAAAACCGTTTAGGGCGCGCTTCGGATGGGCTGACTGCTCGGACTAACCAGCATAGGCTCGCATTCCAATTACGCTCGGGTAGTACATCGCTCGGTCATGTTACGCTGGTTGGCTCGATTGATTAAACACCCACGCTAGCGGGATGGTAATAACACTCTACCAGAGGGGCATCAGTACTATTCCTACACTTCGTATTAATTTTTTTTTGTATTGAACTTTTATTCTTTTGGAAAATATGTTTATTGGAAGAACGTGTAAGTAATTATAATCACATAAACCAACCTTAAATTGAGTACGACAAAGGGGCAAGAGGGCGTCAGGCTAAGAGCAAAAACCAGAAAAAGAGTAAAATAATAATTATGTACCAATAATTATGTAATAGTAATTGTGTGTCTGATTCTGATGACGATGGCGTGCGAATGCGAACGTCTATAAAACCTGATAGAGTTGGGAATGTGAATGTGATCTTGCAATTAAATTTGGTATAGATGTTTTTAAGTTTTCTTAATATTTATCACGGTAAAGTAAGAAACAATGTAGGGCCATCAACATTTATGAAATAAGAGTTACGGTAATACCTTATTCATATTTGATAGGTTACAACCTTGGTTTATCGCAATATAAGTATCAATAATAGCGGTACCTATGCCTTGTAATTGCTAAACAATCGTTTAGTTCCTAAATATCCTTTGTGTTGTTCTTATTAAATAACACGAGTGCAAAAAGGCCGAACCAAGTGTGGCGCGCACCGCGCACCCTTTTATGAGCCTAACGTCATTAAAACCATAAAGATCGGACGCCTGCGATGGGCAGGGCACGTGATACGAATGGACGAGGCCAGAGTACCCAAGCGTTTTCTAGAAGGCCGACCGGAGGGCCGCAGAGGTAAAGGCAGGCCCAAGCTCAGATGGTTGGATGGCGTATACCAGGACATCAGGATCTTAGGAGTGAAAAGTTGGAGAAGGAAGGCCACAAACACATCGGACTGGAGAGACTTGCTTGACCAGGCTAAGGCCCACCCGCGGCTGTAATGCCTCAGATGGTGGTGGTGGATGAATGCCTAAAAATGTAAATAGATGGCTCGATGACCCAGAACAGGTAGGCCTGGCGAAGAATGAAGAAAGAAGAAAGAATGAGGAGAGCCGACCCCAAATGATATGGGAATAAGCTAGGCGAAGAAGAAGAATCCTAAAAATGTAATGGTTTCTGAATCAAACTAGGTTATATATACTGGGTCAAGCAGATCTTGTCAGTAGAAAAAGGCGGCAAATTTGAAAAATGTAGGCGCGAAGGGATATCGTCTCATAGAAAATTTGAATTTCGCGCCTTTTTCTACTGACAAGGTTTGCTTGACCATCTATACCTACAACATAAATTGCCAATGTTGATTAATCAATTATTATTTTTTAGGAATCGAACTTTATTAAAAACGTAACATAAGTGGAAATATTGTCATTACGTTCGTAATAATAGGCTGCGAAATACCGTGTTGCGCGCGCTAAAATGCGTCACAACCAAATCAACTTTCTGCAGTTATTTAATCTTTGGCCACAATAACTCCAATTTTATTGCACTTGGGCTCAGCACAAGCATGCAGAATACAAGGAAGGCACGGAGCGACGAGCGACACAGCCTCCTCGTCTCAAAGCTAGCACACGACTGCCGGCCACACCTTTTTCGAGCTATATACGCACGAAATGTTGAAAAATATTCGATTTCTTAAAAAAAAATTGATTGATCAACATTATTCTACGTTGCATTTGTAGTGTCGGTTAAATCATTTATTTTAGTTTAAAAATAACTTTAATCGAAAAAACCGTTTAGTAGAAATAGGCAAAGTTAGTCGCAAAACGGCTGTCCACGCATGTAGGGGTGGACGAGAAGATCTTGGGGTCGTGGATGAGGTGAGTTAAATGACACTCGTAGTCCAATACATGCACGTATAATGATTAACTTGGGTGATACTTAGGTAGATGTTAAGATATCACTGTAAGCGGACGGGCACGACCGTCCGTCGCAAATTGCTGAGAGAATGCCGCTGCCGGCCCCACTACTCCGCGCCCCGCACCATGCATTGCGTCGGCGACGGCTCCCGAAGATTCCCGAGCAAAGACGAGGCGTTAACATCCTCCGCGGCGTTGAAAGCATACTGCTTTCAAGGGATCAGATGCTGAAGACTGAATTTTAGGGATCGGTTTGATCATCCTTTGACTTGTTGTCCTCGTCATCGGGTTCAGGATCAGTTGGCAGAAGACACATCTTGTTTACGGCCCTTTTGATTGGACCTTTCTCCGTCAATATATCGGCGACCCGACAAACACCGTCAGGGCCATTGTAGAGATGAATGACGCGCCCCATGCGCCATCGTAACGACATCAGATTGTCTTCTTTGAGTAGGACGAGATCTCCAATATGGATTCCTCTCTGATTGGTTTTCCATTTTACGCGCTGTTGAAGCTCAGCCATAAATTCGCGACGCCATCTTTCCCAAAACTGCTGCCGAAGAAGCTCGATGCGCTTGTATCTGGTAACTGGATTGCCCGTGACGGGTAGAGATGGCACAGATGAAGTCAGTGGCCGAGTAATCAAAAAATGCCCTGGGGTAAGGGGACTCAAATCGTTGGGGTCTGATGAAAGAGGAGTGATTGGACGAGAATTTAGGATAGCCTCTGTTTGCACAAAAAGAGTAGTCAACTCCTCAAACGTCAGGTTTGCGTTACCAGCAATACGTTTTAAATGAAACTTGGCTGCTCGGACGCCAGCCTCCCATATCCCGCCAAAGTTAGGCGCGTACGCGGGAATGAATTTAAAGTCAATCGACTCGTTAGCTGCGTAATCCGAAACTGGATGACGGCTGGATCGTAAAACTCTACCCAGCTCATTGTGCGCGCCTACAAAGTTTTTCCCGTTATCGCAGTAAATTACCTCGGGTTTGCCACGACGCGATACGAACCTGCGCAGACACAATATGAAAGCTTCGTAGCTAAGTTTCGTAAAATGATGCTTAGCATCTAACAAAATTGGGTGTTTTTTATTAAAATGATAGTTTGAATTACTTTAGTGTTGAGTCGCTCACTCGTGAGGCACCTCATTTGTACCACTCATTTTGTTAATTTGTCGCAGTACTTCATACCGCAAAAATGTCTTACATCACTCCTCTATTCATTTTACTCATTTACTCGCGCGCATCACAAACACCTCTTGCCACACAAATCATTCACACACTTCAAATTTAAAAAAAACTCTTATCCTTTCAATTTCACTCGCGACCTTCAAAACTCATACGCTCCTCATAACCTCGCAAGAGAGTCCCTGGATCGCGCGAGGCGCTCGAGGTGCTCGCCCGCTCGCCGACACTCAAAACTCAAATGAAGAAACGAGTAATGGACGTAATGGTCCACACTGTCAACTGCCGAACTACAAACCTTATTGCAACGACAAAAGGTCCACCGAGAAAAGCATTGAGTTTGTACCGCTCACCGCCTCTCTGTGACATGAACACCTCAATCCTTTCAAAATGAAACAATGAATTAGAAATACCCAAAGAGGGAGTGAGACAGACACGCGCCGTACTTCAATATCGCCTCGCGTCACCACCGAAAATACGTTAAAAATTAAACACGAAAGACAACAAGCGTAAGCGCTGCAAGCTTTCATACATCTTACGCCTTTTTGATCCTAACTTACGTGTCAAAATGGCGCGAGAAATCAGTCTCAAAACGAATTTCGACGTGTTGCTTCTCTGTCGCACTTGTAAATTCGTACGTAAGTGTGACAGGAAGGCAACATGACGAACTTGGTTCGCGGTACGCCCTCTGTATACCAGGCGGGCATTTACGAAGCTTGCTTAGAAACAGAAATCCCTTAAGTAACTTAAATATTATTGAAATATAATACGGTAGCGTACACAATTTATGATAATTTCAATAAGTTTCAAGTTTATTAAATAAAAAGTAAGTATAATTTTCATAGGTAAAATAAAAATGTAGATGTAAATTATACCGATTTGAATTTGCAATACTTTTTATTAACATTCTTTGTAAACGACTTCGAACTGTCAAGTTATGATTATGACATATTTATATTTATTTTGTTCGTACTTCGTTCACTACCTAGTTAATTTTAGTTCTCTAATACCTAATACCTAGTGATAATTCTTATAATCATAACAAAATATGGACATAGTTTTTGCCAGTAAATATACCCGCGGATCTTCCTTGGTGCCTTTTGCATGAAAAAATGAAGTGTAAATGTAGCCGGTGCGGCAGGCGCGAATGGTGCTTTGTTTATTATCATATTGATGATATTACTGTTAAATTATCTGAGGTGGTAAGTTAGTCACTTCTATATAATAATGACTAGTGAAAATATTGAATTTGTTCTCCTTAGTTTGTTAAAAATGTGGTAGTTTTATGGTTAATAGGTACTTATGAAATATATCACTACATATTATAAAACAAAGTCCCCCGCCGCGTCTGTCTGTTTGTGGGTTTGTTTGTATGTTCGCGATAGACTTAAAAACTACTGGACGGATTTTCATGTGGTTTTCACCTATCAAAAGAGTGATTCTTGAGGAAGGTTTAGGTGTATAATTTGCTAACCCGTGCGAAGCCGGGGCGGGTCGCTAGTGATTATTATACTTAAAATTATATCAAGTAGCAAGGAGGAGGTCTAAACAATCTAACAATAAAAAAGAGCTACATTAGAACAAGTTTCATAAAAGCAGCAAATTAAGTTAGGTACTTTATGTTCTTAGTTTGATTCTAAAATTATCTTTCTCCTAAAAGTTCTATTCTTAACCTCCAGAATTGCACTCCAATTAAATATTACTACTTATTTATTTATAAAGGAAGTGATGAATACATAAATATGTATATACATTAAATATTTTTGTCGCCGTTGGAGTTAATGGAATAGTCGACGCTGAATATTTATGCTAGTACCTCACCTCATTTGAAGTAAGACATTGTAACACCTCATTTTAGAAAATGAGGTACTCATACAAACTCATTTTAAATTGATGTCCTACCCATCACTAAATTACTTATTCTCCCTCCTACACGTAAAACACCACCGGGATCTACAAAAGGGTTGAGAGACAAAAGTCTACTTCGATTATGAAGTGTTTTACCTTGGCTTAAATTTTGGATGTATTTTTCAAACGACTGCGCTTGACATTTTTTAACTAAAAACGTCAACGAGTCCTTAACCTCCTGAACTGATAAAGGCCCCTTAAGTTTGGCATTTGACTTTCTACAGTTATGTATAAACCGGAAGACGTAAGCATAAATCCTTTTCAAACGTACGTAACTCGAATGTCGATCGAATGTTACGACGGGATCACCAGACCTTAAGGTTTCGTCTTTAACAGTTAATAACACCTTGACCTCAGGTAAGTCAGAAGGCGTTTGAGGCTGTGAGGGCCACTCCGTAAAATCCTTCTTCAGGAACGAAGGACCTTCCCACCAGAAAGACAAAGACGGCAGATGCTGCGGATCAACGCCCCGCGATGCTAGATCTGCCGGATTTAAGTCTGTAGGTACGTGTTTCCACTCGTGACGTTGAGTCAACTCATTAATTTTATTAACTCGATTGCGTACGAAAGTTTGCAGAGTTTTAGACTGCGATTTAAGCCAACCGAGAACGACCATACTATCGGTCCACATTACATGCTTGACAATTTTAGTTTTTATAGACTGAGCTACTTTCGTGCACAATTGAGCGCCCAACAAACTAGCGCACAGTTCGAGCCTTGGGATACTTAAAACTTTAATTGGGGCCACTCTGGCCTTTGCGCAAAGCAATCGAACTGTCACATGATCATTGCTATCAACTGACCGCAAATAAACACATGCTCCATAAGCCTCTTGGGACGCATCAACAAAACAATGAATCTCTGTGCGCTCAGTTTTAGGTACATCACAAAGAACATGTCTACTTAAATTGATATATGACAAATGATCCAAATTGTTGACAAACTTCAACCATCTTTTTTCAAAATCCGATGGTACTGGAGTGTCCCAGTCCAATTTGGCAGACCACAAATTCTGACGAAGAATCTTAGGTTTTATTATACAGCAACATAGAAGCCCCAATGGGTCAAACAATTTGCAAGTTTTAGATATGATAGTTCGCTTTGTTATTCTATTTGGCGGTGCAAAGTCTATCGGAAAATGCAAGGTATCCGCCTGAGGGGACCATTTTAGGCCTAAAACTGAAGCATCATTATTAAAGTCAAGGCAATTCGTAGACCCTGACTGGTCCTCTAAAATTTGTGCACAATTCGTGCGAAACTTGCGCAGGGGAAAGCATGCAGAATTTAGAACTTTGACAACATTTTCGTAAATATATTTTAACTCTTCTACTGTTGACGACCCTGTGTTAAGATCATCAATGTAAAAATCATTTTTAATGACATTTGAAGTGACTTCATTTTGACATTCGAGAGCTAACTGCTTGAGGCACCTTGTTGTGATAAAAGGTGCCGAAGCCATTCCGTACGTAACAGTGTTGAGCTGGAAAATCTTGACAGGCTGATCAGCCTGGTCTCTCCACAGAATGAGCTGAAGATGGCGCTGCTGTTCGCAAAGGGAGACCTGCCTATACATCTTTTCGATGTCAGCTGTTAGAACGAACCTATTAGTACGGAAACGTAACAGTATTGAAAGTAGGTCACTTTGCACGACTGGACCTACTGCCTGAATGTCATTCAGAGACTTGCCTGAGCTCGTAGGAGCTGACGCATCATAAACGACTCTAAGCTTAGTAGTTTATTTTTGCTCACGAATAACACAGTGGTGGGGCAAGTAACACCCGAAACTTGGCCGTGTAACTTCAGCCATGTGTCCTAAATCAGCATGAAATGAATGAAATAGCCTTTATTTCAGATAAGTATTCTGTAGTACATTTCATTTTGTTGTTAACATATATATATATCTAATCTAAATTTATATCTGTATGCCTTTTGTAGGCAAAGGCCTCCCCTAACTCTTTCCATTTATACCTATCCTTTGCTATTGTAGTCCAGCAACCTCCTGCTGCACTCTTGATCTCATCATCCCATCTTCTTGTTGGCCGGCCTCGCTTCCTTTTTTTGTCTCCAGTAAACCAGTACATTATTGCTTTAGACCACTTTTCTCTCCCTCTAATTGTGTGACCTGCCCATTTCCATTTTAATTGTTGTAGTAATATCTTTTGTTTTAGTACATTTCTTTATATCTATATTTCTAACTTTATCCGATAGTCTCTTTCCCATCATACTTCTCTCCATAGCGTTTTGACAAATTTCTAGCTTTTTGTAGTGGGATTTGTTTAGTGCCCATGTTTGGCAACCATATGTTAGAACAGGAAGTATACAGGTATCGAACAATTTCCTTTTTATGGTCATACTCATTTCCTTATTTTTCATAACTTCTTTTAGGTTCCAATATTGCTTCCACCCGTTTCCAATACGTCTGTCTAGTTCTTTCGTAGTCAAGTCGTGTGGGGATATAATTTGACCTAGGTATAAGTATTCGTTTACATATTCGATCTTGTTGTTGTTGACGTAAATGGGTTCCTGTTCTCCATTGGTCATGGCTTTGGTCTTCAGAGTGTTCATACACAACCCTACTTTTTGGCTTTCTGTATCTAGGTCGCATATCATTTCGTTCAGTCTGTCTTTGGATGGTGAGATTATTATCAGATCATCTGCAAATCTTAAATGCGAGAGGTTTTCGCCATTGATTGATAATCCGCATTCATCCCAATTTAATTTACGAAATACCTCTTCTAAGACAGCCGTGAAGAGTTATGGTGACACTGGATCGCCTTGACGGACTCCTCTTCCTATTTTAATTTCTTCACCCTCTCTGAATCTGCAATCTCTAAATCAGCATACTCCTGCAAAAAATTACGATACTGTTCTTTAACGTTGGGGTTTTTATCTAACTTCCAAGTTAAGAAAACGTCTCATAGCTATAGGATATGAGTTTCCGAGAGTCTCCTCAGGTTTTTCCTTGAATGGCATCTGTACAGAGAATCGACCAGCAGGTCTTCTTCTTCCTCGTATTCTTCATTACTGAAGGTCGTGCCTGTCTTGAAATGCCTTCACCGAGGCCTCGACGAGCTGCTTCCATTTCTCCCTGTCTTCGGCTTGTCTAAGGGCAGTAGTGACAGTAAGTCCTGTAATGTTCCTTACTTGATCGGACCAACGGGTGGGTGACCGTCCTCTCGGCCTCTTGCCATCCACTTTTCCACAAACAACCAGTTTCTCCAGGTTATCTGGCTGCCTTCGAGCAATATTTTATTTGTTCATTATTATGTTTTAATATAATGTTTTTAAGAATATTTTTTCACAGTGAATAGTAAACTTACATATCCAACAATTTACTACCAGAATGTGAGGGGTTTACGGACTAAAACATCGATATTTTATAGGAATTTAAGTTTAGCTTGCTACGATATTATTATGTTGACGGAAACGTGGCTTTTGGATGGGGTCTTAGATAACGAGCTATTTGATGACCGATATATGGTTTGGAGGCGAGACCGGGACGCGGCGCTGACAGGTCAAGGTCGTGGCGGAGGCGTGCTCATCGCTGCCCGCAGGGACCTGGCTGTGGTACCGCACCCGGAGTACCACTCCTCAGCTGAGGACTTGTGGGTCACTCTGTCTATATCTGACGACTCAAATAAAGTACTTCACGTTCACCTATGTGTCTTATATCTATGTAAGCAAAATGGAGGATTTACGTTTTCCCAACAATTATCTAACTTTTGCAACCAACTTGAAAATATTGTAATTAATCACCCCAATGATAAATTCCTAATTTCCGGGGATTTTAATATGAGTAATATAGAATGGTTGATCCAAGATTCATATTTAACCCCCGTTAATTATACTACAGTCGAGGAGCGCGGTTTTATTGATGATTTAAATTTGCTTAACTTGCATCAATATAATGGGGTCCGTAATCGCTATAACAAAACATTAGATTTAATATTATCAAACGATATCGTGTGCGTTAACAATTGTTGTGATCCCTTAGTCCCAATTGACCCTTACCATGAAGCCTTAATCATTTCCTTGCAATTTTCTGTGCTAAAGTCTATTATACCGGCACCACGCTATAAATATTATTACAACAAGGGTGATTATACCTCGATAAATAATGAGTTATTCTTGATTAATTGGGTAAATGAATTTTCTTGCCGATCACTTGATCAATGCGTTGAGTTTTTTTATTCTACTTTTAAAAAATTAAGAGATAAATATATTCCTTATAAGGTCCTAAACATGGGTACTTTTCCTCCATGGTTTTCAGCTTCTTTAAAAAAAGTTATCAAAGAAAAAAGTAAGTATTTGAAAAAATTCAAAATTTATGGTAACAAGTCTGATTATATTTCTTATTGTATTTTAAGAGACCGTGTTAAAAGAATAGAACGGGAATGTTATTTGACATATATTAGTCGTGTTGAGAGCAATATTGCTCGGAATCCAAAGCAGTTTTGGACCTATATTAAATCGCGTAGTAATTCTCATGGTATACCAAGTTCTTTAAAGTATGGTGATAGAGTGATTTCGAATGGTGCAGATATATGTAATGCATTTTCTGACTATTTTTATACAACTTTTTCTGCTCCTACCAATAGCTCAGATGTACTGTCTTACAATGGTAACTGGAACTCACCAACCGATATATTTAAGATTGAAGTTGATCCGGATTTCATCCTTCGTTTGCTTCTTACCCTTGACCCTTCTAAATCTGCAGGTCCTGATGAGCTTCCGGCTCAGTTCTTAATGAATTGTGCTAAAGGTCTATTGAAGCCTATAGAACTGTTGTTTAAACGGTCACTTAGTGAGTGTGTTGTTCCTAAGGTATGGAAATCTGCGTTTATTACTCCTGTCTACAAAAAAGGGTCTCGGATAGAAATCGTTAATTACAGACCTGTGTCTAAATTATGTATTTTAGCTAAAGTGTTTGAAAAATTAGTATATGTTCAAGTTTATGATGCTATTAAACATTCTTTTAATCATAGTCAGCATGGTTTTATGCAGCGAAAATCTACGGTGTCCAACCTGGTGCTACTAAATGATTTTATTACAGGGGCAATGGATAAAGGTAATCAGGTAGATGTCATTTATACAGACTATAGTAAAGCCTTCGATCGTATTGATCATAAGTTGCTTATTGTGAAACTCCAACGCTTAGGGATAAATGGTGACCTGTTGAGGTGGTTCTCATCATATATTAATAACCGATCTCAAGCTGTTGTTATAAGTAATTATGTTTCTAGTTGGGTTAATGTCCCGAGTGGTGTCCCACAAGGATCTTTGCTCGGTCCTTTGCTTTTCAATATTTTCATTGATGATATCTCTGTATGCTTTAAGTTTTCTAGGTTGCTTTGTTTCGCAGATGATATGAAAATTATTGCTCAGATTAAATCAGTCCAAGATGTTGCTCTATTACAAGCCGATCTCGATCGTCTTGGTATGTACTGTAGAGAAAATAAGTTGGATCTTAACCCATCTAAATGTCATGTAGTTACTTTCTCACGTCAGAAATCACCGATCACTTCTGTTTATGCTATACATAATCAATATTTATTAAGAGTATCTTTTCTAAGAGATCTGGGCGTAATACTCGATTCCAAATTACTATTTGACGCTCACATTGATAGCATTGTGAAGAGCGCTACTAAGTCTCTTGGGTTCATAATGCGCAGTTGTTCCGATTTTACACAGGCAAAAACTTTCAAGATCCTATATTGTTCATTTGTAAGAAGCAATCTCGAGTATGCTTCCCAGATATGGAACCCCTGTTACAACGTTTATATAGATAGGATCGAGCGGATTCAGCGAAAATCCATAAAGTTTCTCTGCTATAAATTACGTACCCCATATAACTCATCTAATTATATTAGCGTGTGCAAAAAACACCATTTGTTACCTTTGTCACAGCGACGTGAAATTGCTGACATTATATATTTCTTGAAAATTACGAATGGCACCATTGACTGTCCTGATCTTCTAGGTAGTATTATGTTCAACACTCCTAATAGAGTTAAAAGGTATTATCCCCCTATTTCTGTTCCCTTTGCATCCTCGAATTACAGACGTAACAGTTTCCTTATTCGTGCGGGTAGAACACTTAACAGTCTGTCAAGAGAGCATGATATTGATGTGTTTAATATAAATACGCAGTCTATACGACGTATTTTAATGCTTAAATTCTTTGAGTGAGCTTGACCTTTCTATCTTGTCTGTAATGATTTTTGTCCTCAATAGTTTTTATTCTTAATTTATGTATGTACTTGCTTAGTCTACGCAGAATTGTAAACTATATATACTTACTTAGCGAAGTTATCTTCTATGTAATTTCTATCTGTGAAAACCTATAATTGGCCTTCGATTTTTATACATAGTGCTAATATGTTTCATGTGCTGTTGGTTTTCCAATAAATAAATAATAAATAAAAAATAATAATATGTCCAAAATAGCCCAGGACTCGTTGGTAACAGATTGTGGATAGTCTGGATTTGATCCTGAGTTGGTTGAGAATGGATTTGTTGGTTCGCTTTGCTGTCCACGGTATGCGCAACATTCTCCTCCAACACCACATCTCAAATGCCTCAATTCTTTTCCTGTCTATTGCCCGTATTGACCATGACTCCGAGCCGTAGAGAAAAATTGAAAACACTAAAGACCGCACAAGTCTCATCTTGGTGTCATTGGAGACGTTTCTGTTCCGCCAAATTGTGTTCAATTTGCTCATGGCGCCTTTTGCCATCTGTGCGCGTCTTCGAATTTCTTTCTCACAGCCGCCCTCATTGCTGATGAGTGAGCCCAGGTAGACAAACTCTTGTACACATTCGAGGTCTGACAGTTCACCAGTCCGTACAAGCAATCCAGCTCGATCAATGACCATGATTTTGGTCTTTGATTTGTTAACCGAGAGCCCTACCATTTTGCTTTCACGCTCTACCCTGATTTGTTGATGCGTGGAGATACGCAAATACCCACTCCGTTTCTACTCTCATTGTCAGGTCCTGAAAAATACATGGTGTGACCAGAAGGCATTGTGTAGAAACCTGATCCTCTCATGTGTGTTTCCGTGATCCCCAGAATATCCAGATTGCACCACTTCTGTTCTTTACCTATGGTCTCTACTTTTCCTCGTTGAAGCATGCCCCGTACATTCCAAGTTCCTATTCTGATTCCCTCGCGAAGTTGCGGCCGGTTAGCCTGGTTCGGCCTGTTGTTGTCACCAGTAGTCCTCTGTACACACTGAGCCTGATGAGTCACTACAGTGGCACCAGTAGCATACTTCACACCATGTGACCTGGAATCGACATGGCGCCGGGTGGTAGCCGGGTCGCATGCCATCGCTCTCTCGTTATCTTGCATTTTCATAACAGGTGTCTTAGGAAAATAGTGCAGTGGTTTCCCCTTGCCTTCTGCACCGCAGTGATGACATGAGAAAATTCAAAGCGCCCTGCTGCCAGCGCTTTACATCCGGACTGAGTGACCTATTGGGTCCGGACCCCCTAGCTCCCTAACTGCTTGTCGACCTAAATCTCCAAAGGGGTTGGTTACCACAATCTCGATAATAGGTTACCCGACGTAACAGGGTTCACCGCGGGTAGGCTGGGAGTGGAGTTGGTGGAGAGAGGCTAAGTGACTTGTCTTGATCCGAAGTCATGTATTGCGCATCATCCACCCTTGAACCCGACCATCAGGTAAACGACTAGTATTATCAACATAATGAGTTTCACAAAACTCTTCATCAACGACAAAGACTTACAATCGGAAGGCAAATCTTCCACCTCCCAAAAACGCTTTAGAGAATTATCGACATCTTGTAGTGACGTCTGGCGCCTTGTAGTGGCTAAATGACAATAAACATTATTAATTTGGTTGTAGCTTTCGCCCGTGTGACCAACTACTAACCATCCTAGCTTAGTATCTTGTAGTATAGGTTTTCCTTCTCCTAGATCTATTTGATCTGGCTTTAGAACTCTAAAGAATTTGTCCCCTGACAACAAAATATCAACCTGATCCGGTTTATAGAACAGCGGATCAGCTAACTCAACATGGGGAAAATCTAATTTTTCGACATCGATTGCCACATTTGGCACATCATCCGAGATTTCGGGGACCACCCAAAAATTAGCATCTAATTCGCAAGAATTAAAGCGAGACCTAACTTTTAGTTGGATACGTTCAGATATCTCCGTTTTTGTTTATTGATCCCAGTAATATCAAACGGTTCAATTTTACTTGTAGGTAGATTCAACTTTTGCTTAAAATTTTCTGAAATTAAACACGATTGACTGCCGTTGTCCAAGAGTGCACGAGCGATATAAGTAGTGTTATTCTTAGGACAATATACTTCGACTTGAGCCGTGCACAACATGACCTGACCCGATGCGTCAGCGTCAGTCGACATGTGAACAGAAGAGTTTATATTTTTTACAGTGTCGGTAGGTGCAACATTTTTATTATTACTACTGACGCTGTCACAATGCAAGAGAGAATTATGTTTTTTCTTGCAACTACGACAGGAACCCTTCAAAGTGCATTGAGAACCACCATGTCCCGCGCGTAGACAATTGTTACAAAGTTTATGTTTTGAAATCTCAACAAGTCTGTCTTCCAGACTCATAGACTTAAACTTGGTGCACTGATAGACATGATGGTTCTGGCCGCATACCAAACACGGTTTGATTCGTGGTCCCTCGCCAGAAGAAACAAAAGACTTGGTATTTTTATTTTCCTTAAAAACAGGTTTACTTTCATTTGATTGATTTGACCGACAGCAAAACATCGTTTCTAATACATTAGCACGATTACGTAAAAACTCTTTAAAATGCTCCAACGTGGGTACTTCAGAAGAATTTTTATTTAAATCACCTGAGGTTAGGCACGAAAAATTGCCTTTATACTCTTCCCACTTTCCATTTGTTTTGGGATCTAACTTCGCCGAGACCAAAAATATTACTAACGGGTCCCAACCCTGAGTTGAAATACCTAACGTATCCAATGAACTTAAATTTTTCGACACAGTATCAATTAAATACCTTAATGCCTTAAAATACTCCTTTTGTATAGGATTAATATTTACGATCGCACTCAAATGATTATTTATTAATATATTTTTATTATCGTATCTTTCACACAATGTTTTCCACGCAAGCTCGTATCCGCTGGCAGAAAAATCAATTGACCTTATTGCTAAACTAGCACTTCCTTGTAACGAATTCCTTAAATAGTGGAATTTATTTATCGGCGCAATTGACTCGTTGTCGTTGATCAATGACTCAAATAAATCTTTAAACTCTAACCAACGCGTGTAATTTCCATCAAACGTCGGCAAATTTATTACTGGTAGACGAACTGACGAATGTTTTTCATGACAAGAGCTTGACTTAGTTGAGCCACTGTCCACACTGTTTTTGGCCGAAAACGAATCAATTATATCTTGCGCTAACGCAATTTGCGAATAGAAAAGACTTTCAGTTTGAGTTCGTTCCGCTATTTGTTCGTCTAAATTAGAGGAAATATCTTCAAGTTGAACTTGCACGGCGTCATAATCAACCATTAATTTACGAAGTCCATCCAATCGCAAACTGAGCTCCTTTATTAATAATGACGTGTGCTCAGACCCTTGTACAGTTTTTACAAAGTCTTTAAAAACGGTCAACTGACTTTTAAGCCCACCGCGCCTTCTATTTAATTTTTTAACTAATTCCTCACCCATTTTAAACAATAAACAATGAGCTAGGTAAATAAAATGGTGCCTTCAAACCGGTAACACGATCCAGCCGTCTAGTCCAGCACAGCTGCCGCCGAGCCCGCCAGCAGCACCGGCCGCGTCAGGCGAACCCGTCTCCACAGCGCTCGTACTCGCGAATAGCCCGGAAACCGCGTAGCAACAGGCTCCCGGTAACAGCGCGCAGCGATGTACACTGGAATTTACCACAACGGACTTTGAACCATAGGAATTCACCTCAATGGACTTTGAACCCTAGTCGTAATTACCTATTAAATGCAAATAAACAACTAAAAATGCACCTTTAATGAGTCGAAGCGAATAAAATGTATTAATCTTTATGCACAATAAAGAAGGCAAAACGAAATTATTGCATAGAAGTAGCAAGCGTGGCATAGAAAAAAAAATACGGTAGGTAGGTATGTTTTTATAACGGTACTTACAACGTATACTTTTTAAACATTAAAACTTAATTTGTCGTATTTTAAAATAATAATTACTAGCGTATTGTTATTGCATAAAACTTAAAAGACGAGCAACTTATTGATTTATATAGAAATCATTTATGACGAAGCGATAAGATTGAAATAACGGTGCATAAAAAAGCCGGCAAGCATTATCGAGCTAATTACCGAATATAAATAACTTCTATTTGCAATTTTAAATGCATTGATCTATACGGAAACCAGCAAAATATAACTTAGTGCTCAAAATAGTGCATATTGGCTAGTACGCATAAAGCTAGATACATAACCTGACGTTTGCAAGTAGGCTAGCACTAATTATAGCAAACAGAAGTTTTAAAAATTAGGGAACAAAAGGAACGGGCTTACTTCACATCGGCATTGACTTTCGATGTCTATTTCAACTTGTAGTGTTGCAGAATCCAAAGCGCCACGGCAGCAATCCCAGTTTCTTTGTTCTTGCGTAGTCCGTTATTTCTCGACAGTCGCCATTACAGTTGCTCGAACTCCAACGGTCGCCTCATGACCGTTTGATTTTGAATGTCACGGTCGCCAAATGTCCACGCATGTAGGGGTGGACGAGAAGATCTTGGGGTCGTGGATGAGGTGAGTTAAATGACACTCGTAGTCCAATACATGCACGTATAATGATTAACTTGGGTGATACATAGGTAGATGTTAAGATATCACTGTAAGCGGACGGGCACGACCGTCCGTCGCAAGATTGCTGAGAGAATGCCGCTGCCGGCCCCACTACTCCGCGCCCCGCACCATGCATTGCGTCGGCGACGGCTCCCGAAGATTCCCGAGCAAAGACGAGGCGTTAACAACGGCCTATCGTAATGTTCTTTTATTGGAAAAATTATAAGTCACAGGAAAAAGTCAAACGTTACAAATATTGTACATAAAACGTAGATTCATATATATTTTTATCATAATTTTTTGTTGAACCGTTAAGAAGATATATACTCTAAAAAGTAGGAGTTTACGGCCAATAACGGCGCGTAGCGCCTTAACCGCCGTGTTGCCCGTGTCTGACCCTTGCGAAATATTCTTTGTTCGGCATAACTGCCAGCCCTTATGGCCGGATAAGAATCGTATTGGTTGACATAGTTTGATAATCATACTGGAACAAATTTAGGCTAAGCTAAAAATAAACACGTGACTTCCCACCAAACTTTCATCCCTTTTTACCTGGCCCAAAGAATGAATACTACAATCTAATCAGTCAACTTTTAAGTATGTTGGAAGTAACTGTGGGCACGGGCGCGTTACATTATATTAAACGAGGGCGAGGGACAGTTTTACTTCATACAGGATGTAAATATTATGCGAAACGAAAACATTCCCAACTCTACCGGGTTATATAGACGTTCGCATTCGCGCGCCATCGCCATCTGAATCAGATAAAGTACATAATTATTATTTTACTCTTTACAGATTTTTGCTTTTAGCACGACGCCCTCTTGCCCCTTCGACGTACTCAATTTAAGGTTGGTTTATGTGATTTTAATCACTTACACGTTCTTCCAATAAACATATTTTCCAAAAGAATAAAAGTTAAATACAAATAAAACTTAATACGAAGTATTGGAATAGTACTGATGCACCTCTGGTAGACTGTTATTACCATCCCGCTAGCGTGGGTGTTTAAGCAATCGAGCCAACAAGCGTAACATGACCGAGCGATGTACTACCCGAGCGTAATTGGAATGCGAGCCTATGCTGGTTAGTCCGAGCAGTCAGCCCATCCGAAGCGCGCCCTAAGCGGTTTTAATAACAACCATGCTCTTTACTTATTTAGCCTAACTACGAATTATGAATACCTACATATTCCAGCTCTGCGTCGTGTTATAATAGAACGAAATGAAGTAGCTGTAAATAATATAACGAAATCAGTTCTGTCGGTTTTTGACTAATTTGTTTGCTCGTTTGTATAAATATGTAATTCAATTTACAGTTAATAAGATAAATTTAATCCGGATAATAAGTTAATTTCTACTTAACTAGAATGAGACTCTTCTATTTTAGTTTTTACACTTATACCGGTAAAACTGTTTTAATATTTTTGATCACTTTTAAAGCAGTTTACTGAATCACTAACTGACACATAATTATTTATTACAGCACGCTACATTTATACTATACTATTTATACTGTTTTTATTAGTATTGAATTCTAACAATATTTTGGTGGTAACTACTGGGAAAAAAAATTCCCACCTTTTACCACCAAGTCGAGTTGGTGGTAACTAGTGGGAATTTTTTTCCCCAGTAGTTACCAGTGGTAAAAGGTGGGAAAAAAATTCCCAGTAGTTACCACTGGTAAGAATTTGGTGGTAACTAGTGGGAATAGCCCGACGAGTTGTGGAATGTATTGGGCCCCATACACAGACTCTGTTCATTGAGCGTATGAAGTATATGTACTTAGGCTGATTTTGACAGCATTAATGTTGCAAGAGTTTGCTGCTACACTCGCCATCTGAATGTCACCTTTACATGCACGAACAATGCCTTTTCACATCTAATATTAAAATTACATTTTCCATAATGTCAATAAGGAGGATGGGGACTACGTTTGTATGGAGAACCGGTGGTCCCCTTTCCTCTTAACATGGAACTTGGTCTTTAAGCAGATTGCAAAAATGTATCTAAGTATTAATTAATAAGCCAAAATATCCTCCGCCCATACCTGTGCTTGCGGCAAGGACGTGGACCAGCTGGGTCGACATGGCCTCTCTTGCATCAAAAGCGCCGGCCGTTTATATCGCCACGGCACCATTAATGATTTGGTTCGGCGGTCGCTTGCTACAGTTTCTGTGCCTGCTACTATAGAACCCTCAGGCGTGGCGAGAGACGATGGCAGGCGACCGGACGGTGCCGTACTGGGTAGGCCTTTGGTGTGGGACGCGACATGCGTAGACACCTTTGCGCAGTCCCACATCCCGCACACAGGCCGGCGCTGCTGCCGACCAGGCCCAACTACTCAAGCGCCGCAAACTCATAATCTTTACTGCAAGATTATGAGTTTGCGGCGCTTGCAGTGGAAACAATGGGTCTTTGGTCGGCGGACATGAAAACTTGTAGGGCTGGCGCTTACCTCTCCCAGCGCATATCGCTGACAATACAGAGAGGTAACGCAGCCAGAGTTATGGGCTCAATGCCGCAGGCGGAAGTTTTAGAAGGAGTATACTTTTTATAACTTAGTTTTATTTTCATCTATTTTATTAGTATATTTTAGTTTTTTTTATATACTTAATATTATAAGTATTAGTTTAATTTGTAAGTAGGTTTTATTTTAATTTTAATTTAGTTTTTAAATGTTTAATTCATAGTTAATTTTAATGTTTTTTTATTATTACTTCAGTGTTACATCTATTGATCTTATATAATAAATAAATAGTATTCTAAGTATTTACTTCCCGTTAAAGCATATTTAGTTGACGTTAACTTGGACACTAATTTAAGGTGAATTAAGTTCAGTAAGTTGTGTAAGGTAAAATAGTGGTTAGAAATATTAGAAAAAAGGCAGAAAACGACAAAAAATGTGGCGCGTATTATTTCAACGCTTATAAAATAATTAATTAAAATACCTAAGTAAGTACTACGTACGGGTTGAATTACCTCCACTCCATTTATATTAAAATTCTGAGCGGTTGTCACTTAAAAAGAATGCTGTTTTGTTTATGTGTATTTTGTACCTACGCAAAATTTCCGGTTATGGTAAAAAAGGTTCAAGTTTGTTTAACTAATTAAGATACCTTCTCTGAATCTCCCTTTAGCCTATATTGCGTGATACATAGATACCTAGTCCGTACACCCACAATGAAGCCATTTCAAGTGCGACGTCACGTCGCACTCGTGTCATCGTATTCGAACGGCCCTCGCAGTAATCAAAGTCAAATCGACCATTTAATAATCAAAAACTACAGGAAATATGGTTGTTTGTGCAGTGAATGGGTGTCACAACACATCATATAATAAAATCAAACCGCCTGATATTACCTACATTTCACGCGTAAGGGGCTGTCCATAAATTACGTCATCGTTTTTTGACGATTTTTGACACCCCCCCTCCCCTAAAATCATCCAAAAATCATGCTTCCAATGACCCCGTTTCCTCCTACGTCATGCTACCATCATCCGATGTCCACCAGAGCCCCCCCGTCCTAATTTGAAATGACGTAATTTATGAATAGCCCCTAAGTATCGAGTTTAATGTGATATTTTTACATAATTGT
The DNA here is from genome assembly GCF_910591565.1 of Cydia splendana. Taxonomy (NCBI): domain Eukaryota; kingdom Metazoa; phylum Arthropoda; class Insecta; order Lepidoptera; family Tortricidae; genus Cydia; species Cydia splendana. The sequence goes on from NC_085961.1 coordinate 14,045,082, forward strand.
AAATACAAAAATCCAAATTTTCGTCAGCCGCCATTTCTTCTAAGTGTAGTGATTTTTTTTCCTCCAGATGGGACATGACGTCTACATTCTACAATAAAAACGCTTTATTGAAATTCATTGTATGATTATATAAAATTATAATGAAGTTAATTATTTATAGTTTTTTTATTGTTTTTATTTTGTGTAATGTTCGTTTCAGATTTCCGACTGATCCGCCTCTGTCTGCGAGATGGACGGAAAAAATTAGACTAAATCGGAATGACGCAATATGGAAACCGACTAAACACAGTCGAATATGCTCTGTCCATTTTAAATTTATTTTTATTATTTTATGCACACAAAAATAGTATAAACATATCAGCTATTAATTTAAACTGTATTTCACAAAGTGCAAATAAATAAATGCAATACCTAAAAGAAACAAAGAGCTTTTGCTACAAAATCAAATCTATACACTTCCAGATTATTAATAACCAGTGTAAGCATGTTGTTAAAATATCCCTACTTTGAGGGAATAAATGAATACTGGCAACACAGTTTCTGTATATATGTGTGTGTTGCTGAGCGTAAAACACGAGTGTTCCACGCACACATAGACCGTGTTTCGGCTTCACTTTTGACAGGTTAGCCGTATGGGGACTATCTGTCTATGCGTTATTAGTCTGAGGCGTGATACTGTTTCTATCATGGTAATCTAAATATAAATTATGACGGATAATTTCAGGTCCGTTTTAATTTTGTAGGTAACTTCCCTCCATTTTATTCTTACCCCCATTGCTTAACAAAATTGACAAACTCCTTTCATCTTTTAGATCAAGCTGTTATTGAATTAGTTCTTTTTTCCTGTGAGCAAAATCGTTTAATATTTTTTTCTACTCATCTATTTTATTTTGCTTTGAAAGTTGTTTTTAGGACTTCATAGACAGATTCACTAAAATCGTTCACTTTGTAATGTTGAATAGTCTACGGCACTTTTGGGCCAACATTAAAAAAGCATAAAAAACAGCTTAGTCAACTATAATGTTGCTAAAATAAAACATAATATTTCGATCAAATGCGTACTTGTTTAACTTGTACCGGTACCTGTAAAATTTGTCCCTATTTAAACACGTGATTGGTATGTAGGTACCAATCACAAACTGTTATACAACACACATTTGAGATTTTTTTTGCCTTGAAAACTTGGTTTAAAAAGTTTTATGCTTTGCGTGTTCGCTCAATTGTGTTAAGAAGTGCCAAACAATTTAAATGCTTACCTGATAAAAATTAGTTCTGACAATGATGAGTTGCCCAGGATTTCTAAATTAGGTATGTCATTTAGTTATTATTTGCCTGTGCGTCTTGCTCGTGCCAATACAATCATGTAAGAACAAGTACGAGTGAACTGTACGCCCGACTGATAACAAAATTAAATCATTTAGATATCAAAAGCCTTTAGGTACGTTCGAATCATCGTCTCAGCCTATATACGTCCCACTGCTGGGCACAGGCCTCCTCTCATGCGCGAGAGGGCTTGGGCTATAGTCCCCACGCTAGCCCAATGCGGATTGGGGACTACTTCACACGTTCGAATTGGCCTCCTGTATTCTTATATACTCGCGAGCAAAGAAACGGAATGACCGGCCCGATTCGAACTTTAAGATAAGTCAAATATTATGGCTATATACGATACTAGCTTTTGCCCGCGGCTTCGCACGCGCAGTAGAGTTTTTTTAATAATCTATGTACTTTAATGGTTTTAGGTATTTTGAATGTAAACAAACCGTTTAAGATGATAATTATTTTAAAAACGATGTTTGTGTACTGTTCAATTATTAGAAGGTATTTGTAATCTTATAATTTTGTAGCTCAAAAAATTTACTTTAAGGGATTGAATTCTCAAAAGTCTGGATCACGTCTGGCTGTAAATCAGCGTGTATGTTACAACCGTCTATGCTATCTTCGTAATTAGCATTCCCCACCAGGGGCCGTAGTTCACGTCGGCTACGTTATATTTTAATTTTGATCCCATTTTTGTAATTTTTGTAATTAGCGTCCCACAAAACCATGGAAATGATACCCATATTGATATATTTTGAAATTTGAACCCCATTGCACCCCCACCAGGGGATGATTGTTCACTTCGGCTACGTTAATTTTAACTTTGATGCCATTTTTGTTATTAGCGGCTCAAAATACTATGAAAACGATACCCATATTGATATTTTGAGATATCAACCCTATTGGGGACTTTTCCCCCTCTTAGGGGTTCAATTTTCAAAAAACCTGAAACACGTGTTTACTCATTTATCTTTAGGAATACTCCTGTGAAATTTGGAATAAAATAGTCTAACTTATCTTGTTTCCCCATACAAACTCTGGACCCCCATTTCACTCCTTTAGGGGATGAATATTGAAAAATCCTTCCTTAATGGACACCTAGACCTTATAAGGAATCTAGTTGCCAAATTTGGACTTTCTAGTCCCAGCGGTTTGGGCTGTGCGTTGATTTAAGTCAGTCAGTCAGTCAGTCAGTCAGGTCTTTCACGTTTATATATTTAGATAAATTAGATATGTCAGTGTCAAAAGTGACGTTTTTGTTTGAAGAAAAGTGACTTTTGACACTGACACATCTAATCCATATCGTATCTAGCCGTAATATTTGACGTATCTTAAAGTTCGAATCGGGTCGTACTTCACATGTTTGGTTTCTCCGCTCAATAATTTTTCCAATTTTCATGCAATCCTGAAGAAAATAGTATCAAATCAAAGCTAATTAATAATTATATAACCTATTGTAAAATAGCTAACATTTTTCAGTATTTGGACATCAGATATTTCATGACATTAATTATTATCTTTAGCTGTATTAATAAACTCTTAAGAAAGGGCCAGCAAAGTGCTGCAGCATATGCAATTGATAAAAGCAGTTATTTAAAAACAAACTATCTTGGGGCCAATTTTACTTTCTTTTAAAGGTAAAATTTATTCAATCCCCAAACAGTAACGAAGAAAATGTAAAAAACGTGTTATCTGCATACGTGTTCGGGACACGTTACAAATGAGCCGGCACCTGAACCTCGATCTAGAGACGGCCTTATGATTGTCGATACTTTAAGCCAAATTCTGACCTCGGAATATCAAAATCACATTACAATACAATACAATACAATACAAATACTCTTTATTGCACACCTCATTACAGAAAACAATACAAATAATACAGGCAGAAGAGGTTAAACAACAGGCGGTCTTATCGCTAAAAAGCGATCTCTTACTCACTACTTATAACTCATATTTATAACTATTAGGAATTGACGACCGGTCTGGTCTAGTGGATAGTGACCCTGTCTGCTAAGCCGATGGTCCTGGGTTCGAATCCCAGTAAGGGCATTTATTTGTGTGATGAACACTAATATTTGTTCCTGAGTCATGGTTGTTTTCTATGTATATAAGTATGTATTTATCTATACAAGTATGTATATCGTCGCCTAGTACCCATAGTACAAGCTTTGCTTAGTTTGGGGCTAGGTTTTATCTGTGTAAGATGTCCCCTAATATTTATTTATTTATTTATTTAACTATTAGGATTTTTGACTATTAGGATTTGTTTATCCACTTACATATTTTTTCTTGCATTGTAAGAAGAAAGAAACTCCTTATGTTTTAGGTAATGTACTGTATGTGAAGTGTCTGGTAAAAAAAATCATCTATAGTAGATTGTTAACCAAGGGTTGAAAGGCACCCATTTCTGTCGAGGTAGTTTGGCGCTCGAACGCAGTGAGAGCGCCAATAGCCCGAGACGGAAATGGTGCCTTTCACCCGAGTTAAACACTCTACTTTTCATATCGAATGCGAGGAAACCAAACAAGACAAGGCAATTTCGCAAAATCAGTAATTGAAGTACCCAATATACCTACGGCCATGATTTTTTTCCTTAGGACTTACTTGCAATCGGAGACTTTACATGTGTGAAGATTAATAAACCCTAGCGAAAATCATTCAGATTGCAATATTTACGAAAACACACATTTTTTAACAAACTGCAGTAATTTTAAAATGATTTGTTCATTATAGTGTGAAAATCAGCGGGATTGCCTCATACTTTTTAATTTTATACTTTTTCGTTCTAAAAGCCGCCACAGACTACCGGACCGCACCGCGACCTTGGTAAGCCGCATCACGCAATAACATAATAAAAGTATTTTAAATATTAAATAACAATGTAATTAATAATATAAGAAATTTTTATCTTGTATTTTATTTTATTTTTATGAATATAGTGCTAAATAACTTTCAAAACCAATTTAATATCGTACAAACGTTTAACTGTGGCTGTATAAGATTCTGCCTTTGCTCATTTACGCAAGTGTAAGGTTTAAAAAAATATTTTTGGTGTATTCCTTTTGGTTCGAGTCTTATGAAATCGAGTAAATAGAATTCAACGAAAGAAATTAAGAATAATTTGTTTTTAACAATTTACTTTCATCGTTTTTTATAAAAAAAGGATCAACGTGGGATTAGTAAAATTAAACAATTACCAATTGTTACAGGCGAGGAAATAAAGACACTATTTTTCCATTTTGTTTCCACCCAGTTGTGTCTTTATAGTGTGGAAAAATAGTGTCTTTATTTCCTCGCTTTGAACAATTGGTAATTGTTCAATTTTACTAATCCCATTTTCAATTTTTTTCATCGAGAATGATGTAAGTAAATTATTAAAATAAAGTATTCTAGATTTCTTTTGTTGAATTGTATTTACTCGATTACATAAGGCGGGAACCAAAAGGAATACACCAAAAATATTTTTTTAAACCTTACTCTTGCGTAAATGAGCAAAGGTAGAATCTTATACAGCCACAGTTAAACGTTTGTACGTTATTAAATGGGTTTTTAAAGTTATTTAGCAGTATATGCATGAAAATAAAATACAAGATTAAAATTGCTTATTTCATTCATCAATTGTTATTTAAATTGTTAAAATATTTTTATTATATTTATTACGGCGCACCAAGATCGCGGTGCGGTGCGGTAGTCTGTTACGGCTTTTAGAACGAAAAAGTAAAAATTAAAAAGTAAGAGGCAATCCCGCTGATTTTCATACTAATAGAGTCTGTGCGGAAAGAGAAGAGTCGTGAAATGTATGGGGCCCAATACATTCCACGACTCTTCTCTTTCCGAACAGACTCTAATGAACAAATCATTTTAAAATACTGAAGTTTGTTAAAATATGTCTTTTTTTCCTATGTAAATATTGCAATCTAAATGGTTTTCGCTAGGGGTTATTTTTCTTCACACATGTAAAGTCTCCGATTGCAAGTAAGTCCTAAGGGAAAATCATGGGCGTAAGTCTATTTAGGTAAGTAGGTAGTTGAATTATTGTCTTGTCTTGTTTGGTTTCCTCGCATTCAATATGAAAAGTAGAGTGTTTAACTCGGGTGAAAGGCACCATTTCCGTCTCGGACTATTGGCGCTCTCACTGCGTTCGAGCGCCAAACTACCTTGACAGAAATGAGTGCCTTTCAACCCTTGGTTAACAATCTACTATTTCAATTGTTGATATAACATTACCAATTTAGATTTTCAAGTTCTTTTTTTTAATTTGTGACGACGTTTACGAATTAATTTATTCATAAACGTCGGACACACATCTGTTAAAAACTGCTTTTGAAGAAAATTTCAACCTGCTATCGAACAATCTAACCTATTTTAAATAGTAGTTACGCGTCAGATTTGATATACGAATACTACGGAGATTAATCTATATTTCACATCCTAATATTTATTAATTCAGCTAAATAAAATCCAGCGCATAGGGTGTCATTATTTAAATTAGTTTGCTGTTGACGCCGTGTTTTTCGCAAGTTTGACCTGCTCGAACCGTTTTGGCACTACCATCGTTATCGATAATTATAACATAATATATCACCATCGACCTTTTCCCGTCTCTCACGGCAGCGCCGTGTTACGCTTAAGGTGTCTTTGTTCCAAAAAGCGGATTAATCTTCGAGCGGCCGATAACACGTTGCTACGCGATCCCCGGAAAGATACTTTTAATATATATTTCATATAATACTCGGAAATGGCTTTATTTACGTGACACAGATGATTAATAACTTGGTGGAGTATCTTCATAAGCACCTAGGGAATGAGGAAAAAACGTGAAAAATTCACATAGTTTTGGTTATGTTTAAATGTGTTAGGATGTATGTATGAAACTAGAAGAATCATGTTTTGCTTATGTTTTTATATATATCACATTAAAATAATAACAAAAATAAAAAAAATATTTGCATGCGGCCGGCCGGCTTTCAAACCTTCATAATACCTTAAAAACACAACAGCAAAAAGTATTTATTGTTTATAATATTGTAGATGTAGGTATTGTATTGTATTGTTGTTGTTGTTGTTGTTGTTGTTGTTGCGTAATTTAATAAAAAATGAGTTTTTTTTTTGTAACATATTACGAATAATTGTATGAAAATAAACATAATTTAAATCTGTAGGTTTTGAATTTGCAGGTAAAGCAATTGTCTTAAAATAGTTCTTTTGTTTCTGCACCGAGAGACACTGAGAAGGTGCACTGTTTATTGCATGTCGAGCGCTTGTTCATGTATTTTCCGGGGCCATATTCATAGTAAGGTCGTAAATGTAAAGGCGGAACCCAACCCACCCACACTATCCCACTACGGAAAACCGTGCTAGTCTAAATCAATATAAATATATCTTATTTACCTCAACATACAACAGCAACAGTAGACAACATACAGGTGCAGTACATAATTGTTTTCCATCGTATTTTCTAGGAAATGTTCGTATTTGTCATGCTGAAGTAGTTCAGTCAATGTCAGTACCAGTGTTGGCCGAAAGTTAATGCGAATTGAAAATGTTGGCCATTAACCATTATAAATTGAACCTTAAACCGTAACGGACTATTACGGTTTAAGGTTCAATTTATAATGGTTAATGGCCAACATTTTCAATTCGCATTAACTTTCGGCCAACACTGGTCAGTACCTACTTTTTGTACAGAGACTGACTGAAATAGCAAGACACGTTCATGAGCTTCCGTGAAAATATGATGGAAAATAATTATGCACTAGCACAGAATAAATAATTGTAGTAAGTACAGAAGACTCACTCTCTAACAAAAGGCGTCTGTTACGATCAGGACAGATATGGCCGCTAGGTGGCGACAGCGCCAAGCGCGGCTTATGGCTAGCCGCCAAAATTGGTGTGGAACGGATGTTCTTTTAGCTACCTGTAGCAAAGCGACGAAATCGCGGAGTGAGCCACTCCTGGCACTAGGTACATCTGTACAAAATCCAATCTCTAATAAGCATTTTTTTTTACTCACAACTTTTGGCTAGTGGAGACGGACAAGTAAGTAGTATGTAGTAAGTAGTGATTTTTTTTGTTAAAAATTATGTCGTATTATATATGTAATGGTGTGGTGTTGTGTGGTGGTGGTATAAAAAAAAACTAAATAATTAAAGTCACGACCGCACTATGATTGCTCACCATAGTTATGCAAGGAATTCCGGTAAGTGGGACCAAGCATTTTTCATTCCAGCAGAGGACAAAATGAAATTTCCCGGCCAACACCAAATGCGGGAATACAATAATTCCCTTAGAAATGGGAATATTATACGAAGGTGGATAAATATGGAGAAAATAAAACACACTCCATAACTCAAGTAAACGGCTTAAACTGAGTTATGTTTTTTCTACCTACGGTAAATAAAAGAAACTGAGTTTTCGTAAAGTAATATCACAAATTATATAAAAACGAAATACGGTAGTACGTGAATTTTGTAAATTGGAAATAACTAGGTGACACACATTTAGATTTCCAAGCCTCCATTGGCTACGGTTGCCGATTGACATGAGACTGGATGTATGCTTGTTTGCCACGGGCTTTGTAAAACAAAAGTGAACCAATCAATTAATCAATATTTTATTTGTCATAATATGGTTACAAGATATTTATCTAGAGGTAATTTATTAGTACATGCGTATCCTGCATGCAGGAGTATAAATTTTACAAATACTATTTTACAACAGTAATATAAACATTATCCTATATCAAGTTACACATTTCTTCAAATTTATTATATAATTACCTATACGTTTAACATATTAAGCTAAGTATTCATCAATTCTATTATAAATGCATTTTTCCTGTAGCCATTCAACCAATTAAATATAAGAGTGAAATGAAATAAAATACATGTGATTATAATATTAACTTTATTAACATTTAAAGTTAGCAGACACAATTAGAGCCGTCTGACGCTAACCATGAAAGCTTAATGTCACCTCGGCTCAGTCCTTTTCAGAGGTCATTCCGTTTTATTTCAACTAAACTCAGCTTTACAATTTAGTTTCATCCTTTGAGTTTGGATAGATCGTTGACAATCGACCAAAATATTATGATCCGATCAAGCATTTAGAAAATTCTTCAAATCGGACTAGATATTTTCAAAATCATCGTCTAACAATTGGTAATGGCGTAGAAATGACGGATGACGAATTTTGCTACTTCGCGTTTGAGGTTTACATCTTGGTGCGTAGCCAACGTGCCAATCGTTACGCTCCGTAGCGAACGAAACGCAACTGTCTCTGTCGCACTAACATGGAAGAGATTACCTACGATACGCCACGGAGCATAAGCGATTGGCACGTTGGCTAGGCACCCTGGGCGGTAAATACAACGCCTCAACTGGCCGATTGACGTTTACACATTAAATTATTATCTTGCTTAACTAAGTACATTCAGTTTCCTTTTTTCGCAAAATGTTTAACCCTGTGCTGCCTACTGTTACTTATACCAAAAATTTAAAGATCCTTAATCCTCAGTACTGGAATCCGCACTTGATTCAATGCACTTATTCGTGATCGATTTAAGTGATCGGTTCGAGTTATCTCCTTCCATATAAAACATACGAACAGCATACATATATATTATTTTCTCTATATACATAGTTCTTTTTAAAATGGTTAAAGGATCAAAGTTGGATATTTTAAAGTTGATCTGTTTGTACGAAGTAATTAGTTTGCGGCGAGGTTAATGAAGCGAATACTAAAGTTAAGAGGCAGTGCATACAACAATATCCGTTATTCAAACTAATCTGACGATAATCTTAAACAAATTAATGAAAACCTCAGATCCCGCTCCTCGAATGTCCCATTTGCTGAGGCACCATTTCAGAAGCGGGTAGCTTTGGGGAGGTATTTTATATTTAGTTTTTTATTATAAGTACCTGTGTATACTTAAGTGTTGTTTAAATTATTTATTTGTTGTACCTAACTTACAGAATAAAAAATAAATCGTAAAGTATTATAATGTAAACATAACAATTTTAGGCAATAAACAGGATGTTTACGCAAATGGGACAGCCAGGAAAACCTGAAAGTAGAAGAGATACCTAAGTTTGTTCTTAGTAACCACTAAACCTGTGTAGTTTTCATTTGTAAAAAGGAACTTTTATATGTTTAGCATTGTAATTTGTTATAAATGTGTGGTTAATATCAATGTATTTAAATCATATATGTATTAAATTCATTTATATTTACAAACTTGTTTATGCTCCAAACATTGACTTCTCTTTAAGCGCGGCGGGTGCAAAACGCCTAACGGCTGGTGATGACGCAAGCCAGTTGATTGATGACGTCATGAGTATGTAACTCATTACCTCTTTATGTGAGGAACAAAGTTTAAGGCAAGTGATGAACTAATCAAAATCAGAAATTGGGTGCAAATAATTAGGTTAGCAAATAGGTATTTCACAACCTGGGGGCCGATTTTTGAATTTCGACCGCTCGATTTCGTGTATTTCGTTCAATTATATCTCCAGTAGGTACCCGGCATTTAAATTCTACTAATAGAATTGAAAACGAGTGGTCAATACCACTTGATTCCCTACATACAAACATAGTGATCCAAAGGACTCGAGCCTTTTAGCTCTTTTTTTAGGGCTCGCCTCATTTCTTGACGCCTAAAAGGCTAAAAGCCTATTTAGCTCGTTAGCCCCCGAGCCTAGTTCTATTTAAGATCCTAGACTCTTGGGGCTAATAACCTTATTAAGGCTTGGGGCTAAAGAGCTAAATATGCTTTTTTTAGGGGCTTAATAAGGTTATTAGCCCCAAGTGTCTAGGCTCTTAAATAGAACTAGGCTCGGGGGCTAAAGAGCTAAATAGGCTTTTAGCCTTTTAGGCGTCAAGAGATGAGGCGAGCCCTAAAAAATAGAGCTCCAAAGGCTCGAGTCTTTTGGATCAATATACAAACATGAACGCTGAAAACAATACACTGTTTTTTTTTTTTTTTTGGGCAGTCGTGTAGAAATTAGCATTTCGCTGTTTTCCACCGATTTTCGAGTGACGAAATCGAACGCTCGAAATTCAAAAATCGGCCCCCTGTAGACGAAAATCAGCCTTTTTTGCTTTTTTTAGGGTTCTGTACCCAAAGGGTAAAACGGGACCCTATTACAAAGACGCCGCTGTCCGTCCGTCCGTCTGTCACCAGGCTGTATCTCACGAACCGTGATAGCTAGACAGTTGAAATTTTCACAGATGATGTATATCTGTTGCCGCTATAACAACAAATACTAAAAAGTACGGAACCCTCGGTGGGCGAGTCCGACTCGCACTTGTCCGGTTTTTTACTTATTTATTTAAACTTTATTGCACAAAATACAAATAAAATGTACAAACGGCGGACTTAATGCCTAAATGTATTCTCTACCAGTCAACCACAGGGCTAAACAGAGATGTAAGTAATAAAAATGGTGCGAGAAGAAAAGTAAGAGAATTTAATTAGGAGCTATTGCAAACAACATAATAAACTACATATACAATACACAGATAAAAATAATAAAATATATACAATGAATATACTACTACATAATTCTCACATACATATTAATATATTACGAACACTACTACTACTACTATTATAATTATTATATTACTTATTCATTAATTTTAACAATTATTTAATTTGGATATAATATATGTAAGTACCTATGTAATATCAGCTGCAACTAAAACGAATATGCCCCCTTCTTCAAAATTTTAATACGTGGGTATACGTACTTATAAGTAATGCAAATAGCAACTTTCAGTTAAACTATGTCAAACATCTGACTTGAGTTAGATCCACGGCAAATGCACTATTACGGGCTACGTTGCCAATTAACTTGTACGTAATGCTAGTCCTACATTTTGAACCAATTGGTCGCACGCGCAATTGGGCATCAAATTGGTCAACATCCAATTTTGAGGATCTATGCGTGTTGCTCTAGAACGGATTTCTAAAATCAACCAAATGTGTCTATGTCGAATTCGAAAATAAATGTTAGAAATTTCCAATTATAGTTTCTTCTCATGTAAAACAAAACTTTCTTATCATACCTACCTACTTCATATATGAGTACAGTACAGTTAGTACAAAAATGATTTTTAATTTTATAAAATAATAAATAAATAATTTACAGAATCTTATAAAAGCTGTTTTACCATCGCCGTTCTTCAATTTACCTACTTCTCCAAATTTCATGTGCGTAGATTCGTAGAGCTCACTAAAGTCTATTTTTTTATTCGGTAGACTAAAATGACATTTCATACTATGAAATGACATTTATGTTCATACTAGGAAATGTCATTTTAGTCTACAGAATAAAAAAAAAGACTTTAGTATTTCCATATAAACATTAAACTCCAATTAATCTCCTTAACAAATACTACCCGGAATTAATATTATTTCTTCTTTATGAAATCGATACCCACCAGTCATATATTTACAATATTTTTGTAAGGCTTCTTGATAAATATTAAAAGTGCTAATCTTGATAAACAAGCAAAACAAAATAATACCGGAAAATTATTCAAAGAAATATCTTATCAAAAATTAAAATTACTAAAACATGTTTAGAACAAAACCGGCCATTGAAAAAGGCACAGATTAATAAAACCTTAAAAGAGCTCTTTTCACCGCGATATTTTCATATTGTTTACAAAGGGATTTAAAAAAAAAACGGGACGAATGGGGCGATATAAAATTTTCGTGAGAGCGCAATACTTGGGTCGCTTAAAGCAAATAAGGGTGTAAAGTACTATTAGGAATAGGGACGCCATTCGCAGAGTAGTTCGTATTTATACCTATAATAAGTACTTTTACTCACTTTTTGAGTCTTGACTTTTTTTGGTAGGTAACACCTCCGCCGATTTGAATCCTGTTTTGGTTTGATAGAATAAGTATAATATATTAGTATCCTGGAGAAATTGAGGAAATCTTTTAAATATTAGATATTGCTGATGGAGACCATAATTGAGGACATTTTAAACAGTTATATGACGTCATTTATTTGTTTGCTAAAGGTATTTTGTCAGACTATTTTTCATGATCCCATTGCTAAAGGTTATTTTTTCAGATTATTTTTTATGATACCGAAAATATTTTTGCCCAATTTATAAATTTAAATAATTAATTAGAGTAATAATAAGCTACTAATATATTATGGAAATTTAATTTCTGAAATAAATTATTATTTAATTTTAATTTAATTTTTGTAAAATTTGTTTCTGGCTGCTCCGAAGACCGTTTAAATTTTGGTGTTAACAGGTCTAAAACCTATTTGTAGTAAAATACCTTGAAAAGTTTAATCTTTCGTTTGGATTGCACCAAAGAAAAACTTTGCTCATGAAATTAAATCTTAAAGTATTTTTAGGTACCTAAGTTTCTTGTGCGTCGCATAACTAAACATTTTTCTATCCGGAATCGTGTGCCAGATTAATTGGCGCGGACGGCGGGCCTGCGGGAATTTGTTGCTCACACGGGGTGTTTTATTAGGGTGGGGTATTCTGTAAATTGGACGAAACTGGCAGCCGCTGCTGTAAATCATGTTGTTGGAGATAAAAAGTGCCGCAAGGTGAGAGAGGTTGCGATTTTTAACCTTTTTAAAATAGCAATATCATTTGTGCAAAAACCTTTGAGTACTTTTGCAAAGGAGATACGTGCGGTGGATAACGTCATCAAAAAAGAAGTAATGGTGATGGTCGAATATAAACTGGAAATAATAAAAGCCTTCTGTTACTTACTATCCGTAAGGTTGACATTTACTTATATGTTAATATATTTTTTGGAAGCGGTCCGACAAGTACGTCATATTTTTAGGGTTCCGTACCTCAAAAGGAAAAAAACGGAACCCTTATAGTATCACTCGTGCGTCTGTCTGTTTGTCCGTCTGTCACAGCCCATTTTCTCCAAAAGTTCTGGACCAATTAAGTTGGGTACACATATCGCTGGCCCAATATTACAGGGTTCTATGTTTCACTTTTATCGAACTGAAATTTGAACATTGTCATAGTGACTTGGGTCAAATTTCAACTATCTTGAAAATGTAACATAGAACCCTGTAATATTGGGCCAGCGATATGTAAATTCGTGACCCAAAGACGGACGTCTTACGAAAACAAATGAATTTTAAACACTTTTGATAAATGAGACGGTTAAAAATAATGTTTTTTAAACTATATCGTGTTACATCAAATGAAAGAGCTCATTTTGAGAATCTCAAATATATATTTTTTGTAATTTTAAAATAAATAGTTTATAAGTTATTTAAGAAAATAGCCAAAAAATTACCACCACTCTTTATCTCCGAAACTACTGGGTCTAAAATGTTGAAAAAATATACTAAATAGTTCTTTACCTATAAATGACAGGAAAACCTATTAGAAATAGGCAGTCAAGCGTGAGTCGGACTAATTACTTAGTTTTTGATCCGGTCCCTACGGTTTTTTTTAAAGGCAATTCACTCCCGTTTCACATAATTATAAAAAATAGGTACATTGTTAAGAATTGGGTAATGTACGGAACCCTTAGAACGCGAGTCCGACTCGCACTTGGCCGTTTTTTTTCAATAATCAAACAGTCTTCTTTTGTTTTAATAATATTCTAATAAATGACGGAGTTAGTTACTATAATTATGTAATGAATGAGTACCGTTGAAATCTTTATGGTGAAGACAATTGTTGACCGCTAAACGTAGCTAACTATGTATTTATTTTACTTTAATGTTTGAATTAGGACTTTATCGATCAAACTTGTCAATAATCAAACAGTCTTCTTTTGTTTTAATAATATTCTAATAAATGACGGAGTTAGTTACTATAATTATGTAATGAATGAGTACCGTTGAAATCTTTATGGTGAAGACAATTGTTGACCGCTAAACGTAGCTAACTATGTATTTATTTTACTTTAATGTTTGAATTAGGACTTTATCGATCAAACTTTGATCACATATTAATTCAACCCTTAAAAAAGTAATAGATTGGCTTCTCTCACTAAATCTCAAAGTCAACTTAAATAAAACTAAATATATCCAGTTTAGGAATTATAAAACAACTCCCATAGAATTAAATATTACAGAAGGGGGAACGACAATAGAAGAAGTTAGTAATATACGTTTCCTAGGAATTACTATTGATACTTTTCTTAACTGGAAAGAGCATATTGCTCGAATTAATAATTTAATTTCTAGTCAATGTTATGCTTTGTCAATTTTATTGGGCACTTGCTCCGAAATTATTGTTAGAAATTCTTACTATGGAAATGTTTTTCCACTGCTGACATACGGAATTATTTTTTGGGGAAATTCTGTAGATGTACAAAGTACTTTTCTTTTACAAAAGAGATGCGTACGTACTATATACCGTATGAATACCGAGGAATCACTTCGGAATGTATTTAAAGACAAACGGATACTCACTCTTACGGGTATTTATGTACTTGAACTCTGTCTTTTCGTAAAAAATAATTTTGAATATTTCGCTAAAAAGTCTTCATTAAGAGACAATCTAAGAGTACAAGTATAACCTAATATGTCCAAAGGCAAATAACACATTGTACTACAAAAGCGCCTTCTTTACTTCTATACGTGTATTTAATGCCCTACCTAACTATATTAAAATGTTAGATGATAACAAATTTTAATTCCAGCTAAAACGGTTTCTTACAGAAAATGTATTTTATAGTTTAAAAGAATTTTTCGTAGCGATGGAAACAGCGAGTGATATGTATTAATGATAAGATTAGATGTTATAATGTATATAGTTGTTAATTATTTTTAAGGCTTTAAATTGTACGCTCGAAACGAGCAACTGTTGATACTTTCTTATTGAACACCTTTATGTACCTACACAGTTTACAATAAATAAATTACTTACTTACTTACATACTTTTCTATATATGGAGCTTTCGATTCGCAATGTTATAAATAATTTTAATAATTCTGAAGCAGTTGCAGGGCGTTCAAATTTTTTGATGCTAGCGGCTCGCCTATTTTGTAGTTGAGTAGGTAGTAAGTACTAGGCTGATTTAAAAGGAAGAGGAAATTTTCGTTGGATAGTAGAGAGAGTTATAAAAATGAGAGACGGGTTGAACGTCATAATCACGTTAGTAATGCAACAGTAATGTCGCAACAGTTAACGCAGCGGCAGTTCACATCTGAATGTCACCTTAAAGGTTGCTCAAAAATCAAAATTATCATAGTATTATCAAAAACTAGTTTTATCAGTTTTTTATATTACTTCAAACTTATCATATCAACATTCGCTTCAGCTTATTATCTGAGGCATGAGGGCAACGTAGGCAGACCGTTGGGACTGCGTTAGGCGATATCATGCCTACAAGCCGGTTTAGATTTCTTGGGATTTAAACTTAAGATATTCAGGAAATTTCCTTTTTTCCCTTATCCCTGGGATATAAATCCTTATATCTGTCCTGTAAACGGTATTAGTGGGCCTTAAGTTTGTTGACTTTTGTAATTGGGGGGTTTTATTAAAAATTTAGAGGTCTTGGAGATTTTATTTACAAATATGAATCTATAGGAATATAGTAATTTTTTTGACTTAACGTAAGTAAAGGTATTTCGAAAAAAATTATTGAATGAAGATATATGTAGTGATAATTATATATTTACACTTTTGAAACTTACTCCTTTGTAATTGGATGAATACTGAATACATTATTTAACGTCGACTGTATCCACGATCCGAGTATGAGTCGCTAATAAAGTTATTTGTTTTTGTTTCAGTACCTACCTACTTATACTTACTTTATATAATATTAAATATACTGGAATATTGTTTATGGCAAAAAATCTAATAAAACTAGGTAGTAGCCTTGTAAAGACACACATGATTTTTCCATGAGAAATTTCTCAGAACTCTTTTATTATGCCCAATGGAAATGTAGAACAATGTGTAATAGTGTGTGTATGCAGCATTGAAATGAAATTACTTTAATTATGTAAATACCGCCTAAGGCAGGATTCCACCATTTGTGCATTGTTATTTTTCCCATCGACATGAACAAAAAAACTCTATTGATATAGAAACCTACCTACTACTTAATGAAACTAATCCAATGCTATTGCCAGTGAATTTATTTGCAGCGCTACTACGCTCACCGTGTAAGTTTAGACTCTAGACCTAGAGGATCCACCTTCATTAGTGTTAAAACGTAGACTAACAGATCCCGCGAAATTATGGGCGTCATCTAAAAAATCCCGACTTCGCTGAGCGCACTAATAAATAAAACGTCAAGCCGGTAGCTCTGGAGCGCTACAAAATCCGCGGGCATACACGGGAATAGGTTAGGCAACGAGCACGTAGCGTTTTACACTATATCATCTATAATCAATACTGAAACTGATAATTCTCAGTTTCGTTACGTTCATACAAAGTGTATTCAAAACGTAACGAAACTGAGGTATCAAATTAGGACATTTTGGACACTTTTTTTCTCCAATTCAATCATAGCGCTCATGTTTCCGACTATACTGGACTTACAATTCTTCAATTACAAAAAAAAATAAAAGGTACATTTTTTTCTGAAAACAACCCATTTAAGAAACGAAAATTAATATTATTAAAGAGGAGGATATTTCCAAAAAAACATTCCATACTTGCAGAACTGTATCTCCATTATTTATACTCAAATTTAAACTTATGTGAGACATACTAACATTGAATAATTTTACGGTTTAGACTCATTTGTTTTTAGTCACCCGCGCGACATGTTTCAGAGAGCCTAGGTCTCCTTTCTCAAGCACTGACAGTGTCGCGCGAGTGACTAAAAACAAGTGAGTCTAAACCGTAAAATTATTCAAAATTATTTATACTTTTTATTCAACGCTGAAGACAGCCCACCGCGCCTCATTTTCGGGAAACGCGCGCGGCATGAAAAAGGGATTACATAACATTAAATATAATTTTAAAGGTATTAAATATTCATTGAAAATTAAAAAAAAATATCGTGTATTTAAAACATGTCAACAAATGTACTACTTGTAGAAATTTATCTTAAAATTATTTTTTCAACAAGTTAGGCAATTGTTAATTAGCAAAATTTTCTCAAACTTCCTTCTTTATTGAAAACGAAATAAAAACCGGGCAAGTGTGAGTCGGACTCGCGCACGAAGGGTTCCGTACCATAATGCAAAAAAAAACGAAAAAAAAAAGCAAAAAAAAAAAACGGTCACCCATCCAAGTACTGACCACTCCCGACGTTGCTTAACTTTGGTCAAAAATCACGTTGGTTGTATGGGAGCCCCATTTAAATCTTTATTTTATTCTGTTTTTAGTATTTGTTGTTATAGCGGCAACAGAAATACATCATCTGTGAAAATTTCAACTGTCTAGCTATCACGGTTCGTGAGATACAGCCTGGTGACAGACGGACGGACGGACGGACGGACGGACGGACGGACGGACGGACGGACGGACGGATGGACGGACAGCGAAGTCTTAGTAAAAGCCCTTCTCATATAAATGCTTAATAAGATCACATTATAAAAGTTTTAATAAAGTTAATACTTTGCTTAAAATAAATTTTAGAATAACAGAAAATTGACAAATATCGAAAAATCAAGGTAAAATTGTAAAACTTAAAACAACATCATAACTAAACTATTATTTTTTTTAGAATTTTTATAACGTGATCTTATTAAGCATATATACGAGAAGAGCTCTAGAAGGCGACAAAATTTTACGACAGTTATTTATATATTTTATTTCGTTTTCAATAAAGAAGGAAGTTCGAGAAAATTTTGTTAATTAACAATTGCCTAACTTGTTGAAAAAATAACTTTAAGATAAATTTCTACAAGTAGTACATTTGTTGACAAGTTTTAAATACACCATATTTTTTTTAATTTTTCAATGAATATTTAATACCTTTAAAATTATATTTAATGTTACGTAATCGCTTTTTCACGCTGCGCGCGTTTCCCGAAAATGAGGCGCGGAGGGCTGTGTTTAGCGTTGAATAAAGAGTATAATTTCTGCAAGTATGGAATGTTTTATTGGAAATATCCTTCTCTTTAATAATGTTAAGTTTCGTTTCTTAAATATGAATGCTTTTTGAAATATGGGGGAAATAAAAATATCTACTTTTCCCCCCCTTTTTTTGCTTATAACTTTTGATATTTTTTGTGTGCTAATACACGCTTCGAATACATTTTTTTAGGCATCATGAAGAATCTAATGAGGTATCACACGTATTTTTAGGAGTAGTATCTCTATTTTTCACCGTTTTCAGTTTCTCGAACAGACTATTGTCAAGTAATCCTGAGAATAGGTACCTGGTTTCTTATGCTTGCCTACTGCGATTTCCCGCGATGATATTGTAGATTAATTTTGTATCAAGCAGACTGATCCGGCCCTGGCACTGGTGCCGAGTGAAAACTCGTAAGCGAGTTCGAGTCTAGTCCGAGACAGATAATTTTTCCACTATTTATTTATTTCTACGCTTTGTGATATTGCAGGGAACTATATACTAGCTACTAGATATCTACGGTACATTATAGCTTTTAAATACTACCTATAATTTACATTAAGGTCAACTACATATTCTTTATCGTCGGTGCGAATAAAAAAATCGCCATGTATTTTTAAGCTACTTTTCAGGAGACAAAAATAACTGTTTATTTTCCTGTTTGTAATATATTTGTTGCACCTGTATTTTTTTCTAATAGATCAATGATTTTTACATGATACTCATGAAGAAAATAAACAGTTTTTTCGTAATTTTTTACAATATTATTATTTTAACCAAAATATTGCTACATAGCGACTTAAATTTGGTTCACAAAATCGTCATGTGTGAAGTTTGTACACATAGCGATTTGTTGCCAAAGTAACATAGTACGAGAGATGATACATAGCGATTTTAGGGTCTATGTCGGGTAATCCATTCTACAATAAATCGCCATGTGCAGCATTATCACCATCACCCTCGACGGAAAACAAGGCATTTCATTTCGTTATGTGCTAAAAAATCACATAGCTATTTTGTTTGTTTCTATTCTATTTTTTTTATTTGTACAAATGTTGTTCTGTGTTCACATAGCGGAATTGTTATTTTCAAAACTAATAAAGATATAAAAAAACTATTAATGTGGGTCGACAGGAAATTGAAAAACGAATTCAAATATGCCAAAATCAAAAAATCGTAAAAAAACACATAGCGAGTTTTTTATTCGCACCGACGTTATGGTGAAGTGACATGACGACCCAGTTAATTTTATTATAAATGCTGTCATTTTAATTTCAAACTCTGAAATCAGTCTTTAATTTTTCGGCCTTTGTACGTTGGAACATCATTGTAGTCCGTGTGTTTTCTAGTACTCTACCGCTGAACATTAATTTGAAGAGCAATTAAAACTTTTGCCAAGCATTGGACGCTTTTTAGCGCCAAAAATGTTTTACGCCTTGTATCTGAGTACCCAGTAAAAATGTATCGATGTTCTTTACTCCAAGCTTTAGCTACATAATGTTATATGTAGGTATATAAATAGTAGCCACCCGTCCCGGCTTCGCACGAGTTACACACAACCTTAAGAAACTATACACCGAAACATTCCTCAAGAATCACTCTATTGATAGGTGAAAACCGCATGAAAATGTTTATGTATTAGCAGTACTTTTTGAGTTTATCGTGAAAATACAGACATGCAGATAGACAGGCGTGGCGGGGGACTTTATTTTATAAGGTGTAGTGATCTGTTAGATTACTATTTTTTTTGTAGGTATGTTGTATGTTTTATCTATAAAATATTTATTAATTAGAGACCGCAACAAAAAGTAAAAATAGATTCAGAAACCGTCTGAATTAATTATAGTTATGAAGGGCAGGAAATGGAGTACGTAATACAATAATTTTGTTGGGTTTTGTTATTGTCTGTGAAAAGATTTTCGCTTTCTTGCTCTAATGAGTAGGGCGGTAATAAAGATTAACGATAAATACTTACGTGATTGAGGTCTACAGTGTTTCCATACACATTTCTGATTTATCGAGACCTGTCAAACAAACAAGCTGCCGACGTATAGTATATGCAAAAGGCTTTTGCATTGATTTATATTTACACATCTTACATAAAATTATTTAAAAACAAAAAGAGTCCAGGAAATTTGATCAATTTGTACTGGCACCGTTAGTAAATCGTGTCGTGCCTTCACAGAACAGAGGGCCTACCGCCAACCACGTTCGACGTGTTGCCTCCCTGTCACACTTACGTGCGAATTTACAAGTCCCATTAAACAATTAAATGAAAAGAATTTGTCTGACTCCTGAAAATATATTTTTCATCTTTCTTAATTTAGGAACCCTAAGAGAATAGAAACAAAAATTACGCTTAAGTTATGTTTTTTGGAGATTTGTAATCATAACATTACATAGGTACCTAGTGCAATGATATTAATACCTATTTGCTAGGCTCATGAGAGCGACATAGAACTTGCAGTATTAAGCATGACTCACGTTATACCGGGCCGTGTCCGGGCCGGAGCTTCCGGCGCTTACTTTTCTATGACATGACAGGCGATCATGTGATGCTTACCGGAAGCTCCGACCCGGACAGGCCCGGTCTAACGTGAGTCATCCTTTAGGTTGTAGATATAATTATCGTTCCCATAACCAACTCCAGAATACAATTTGCAATAAGGAACGCCATCGTTAGATACCTACACGTGCAGAAAATAAAATTCGGTAGGTATACCTACTTTAATAAGGGAGGAAATAGAAATAAACGGGATAATTCAAGGAATCACGTAAATTTGGTCCAATAAGTAATTGTAATTGATGTAATGGCAAATTTCATTAGGAAGGATGAGCCGTGGGTTCTTAAATACAAACTGGTTATCCATAATCTAATATAATAACAGAATAAGGGTTGTTGATTTTGGGATTTCCGGAAATACGTTATTACATTTACGTTATTACATTCAGGTTGTCAATTAACGTTGCTTATTAATAACGAACACAAAATGATATTTAAAAAAGAATAGAGGCCGATGACCTGTCTTGTATTTGTGTATTTCACAAATGGGGTAATTTGACAGAATTTGAAAATTTACCCACGTCGTCTACCAGTATCCTCTCGTTAATACACACTCGCAGTCAGCTGTAAATGTGGCTGTAAACTGTTATAGAGACCTAATTTTCATTAAAAAAATGAATTGTTACATGGAAAACGGACTTGTGCTTGCTATGCGTGGTGGGGCTATTCACGTGCCCTGCCTATATTTTGAGTGTTCTAAAAACATATTTCGCTTCAAGACGTTCTATCCACTGTATTACGAAAATGACAAACAAAGTTTCCCTTCTTGAACAATAATACCTACAATTTTCCAAAGAAACTGCGAACTTCGATCACAACAAAGTCTGATTCGGATGAATAATGGAAGATTTGAACTAGCTCAGTGCAAACATTCCGGGTTCTCATTCGGTATGTAATCGAAACTACATTTGTCTCCTGATGGCTATTCAAACCTTAGTAGGTACGAGTACCTATACTTATAACAGAATTTCCTCGGAATTAATTCAAATGTAGTAGAGGTAGAGTTAAGGTAGATTCAGATTCTTTATTTTTAATCTGAGTTTTTAATTACCATTGGGTTTTCGTTGATAACTTTATTACTCATGTAAATTAATTTACTCCACGGCATTAAGTGTATTTATTAGATATGTACCAACTAGTTATTAAAAAAAAACATTTAATGAATAAAAAAAGGTTTTTATTGTGACATTAGTTAGTGACATCAAAGACATATGTAACTTCGTGTAAGATGAATAAAGTCTAAGGAAAAAACGTGCCTCGGAAATCAAGAAAAAGTCATTCTCTGATAGATGGCGCACACACCTTTAGCCTATACTCGGCTAGATGGCGTGACGACACCGTTTCATATTTAACAATTTTAACACATAGATATCAGTGAATGAACATGATGGGTAAAAATGATATAAAAATAATAAAATCATGTATCCATATATATATATATATTTGATTATTTCATACGTTTTCATTTTGAGTTTTAGTCGTGTGTCGATAGATGGCAGTAAATTTACTGTGACTACAAAATTTACTATGACAGGACCCATCTATACTATCTATTCTCTTTGGTGACATTAAACATGTTTTCCCTTGCCTTCAATCATGTTTAAAATGACATTGTTATGAACATGTTTGTAAAAATCAGCCTGGGTTGTAAATAAGGTTAAATGATACTGCTGTATTTGAACTTCAAGATGGGTAATTCTTATTCTTGTGCATTTTTTGTGTACCACGTAAGAATAGCATGTATTTTTGTGAAAATAAGTAAACTCTATATCAATATACTTAGCAATATTTACCTTTAGTTTTAGGTCAACCTAAATGTATTGTCCTAAGGGTATTAGAAACATATAAACAAAACATTACAAGTGCGAAATGTCACGGACCGTGTAGTGTGACTTCCCCAGATTTTGGGATATTTGATTATTTTTTTTTTAAATATGAAGTGATTTTGCAATAATTTATATCAAATAAAAAAACACTAATCCTTGTTATACAACACTGTTTAAAAATTGTATGGATTTATAACGATTTTATATAATTTTAAACAACATACATTTTGTGATTAGTTTTCGCGTCACCACCGCGCGTGGTAATATAAACATGCGGTACTCGGTAGAAAATTATCTTTACTACTGGCATCCTTATTAAAGTTTTTTTAGAACAGCAACACTGTGTTGTTGTCAGGTTTACAAATGGCTGAAGGGAGAAGTTTTGTCGAAAATTATTTATTTGTGTTCATTTGAAAAAACGGTCAACCTTAACGCGTCACCGCCGTGTTAGAGTTTGAAAAGTAAGTTGCAGTTTCACGTTATTGTTTATAACGATATACGTCATACCTTGCAGATTAAGCTAATTATTTAACATTTGCAAAATCAAAGGAAATGTTTATGTAATATCGAACATGTTCCAAATTATCACGACATGGCGGTGACCGATTTTTGAGGCCACCTCAAAAATCTGTCACCGCCACGGACTTTTGAGTCCACGTTTGTGACATATAGACACGTGGTCGTGTCATTCTTAATTCGTTTGATTAATTTAGAGGCACATGCACTTTTCAGAAATGCATTTTTATTAGCTACAGATCATTTGCTATTATTGCCTGACTGCCAAAGCAAAAAAAATGTTTTTCGCTTATATGTATGTTATGATGTGTATCGAAGTCTTTGTCACGCTCTACAGCCTTTATAGTTTGACGGATTTCGACGTCTGAGCTGTCATTAGGTTTGTCGTAGTCATTAGAGTGACTTAGGCTATGTTAAAATAACTATATAAATCAAAATAGCCGAGTTGGCCATCAAAATGCCGAAATGTCACGACTCAGGGACACTTTGTCACAACCGTGTTTATGTACTCATTTTTTTAACTTTCCTGAGGGTATTAAGCTTGACCATATGAATCAAAAAATTGCTTTTTGTATGTACTTTTGATATATGTAATAATATTAGAAAAATTAAAAAAAATATGAAAAAAAAAATTTTTTTGGACACAATTTAAGAATCACCCAGATATTCACAAGAGACGACACGTACTAGATCCATTCTAGATACGTTATAGTTTAGATATCAACTAGTTCTCTTTTGCAGCGCAATTCGGGCAACCAATGTCACTTTTACGTTAGATAGAGTAAGATATCTATTAGATGTGAATTGGATCTCTAAGTCATATCCTGTGGAAATCGTTCAACAGTATCTCCAGAATCGCGCAAATGTCAAATTTGACAGGTTAGATCTTAAACATATCGTTATCGTATCTTAGTGATGTCTAAAAGATGTCTAATGGATGTCTATTTCAAAATCCGAATCGGGCCCATAATACAGCAAACAATTATTAATTCAATGTGCAATATTATTAATTGCGACAAATACTACTTAAGTATTTGAAGAGTAAGTTTGAGTATAATTTATATACGTTGTTTAGTTTAATAACAATAATTATAAAAAGTAAATAACAATAATCTGTAACAAATCCATATAATGAAAAATTCCAAGTTAGTGAAGTATAAGTTACCTACCTACGTAAATGATTTTTGTAAATGTACTCCTTTAGGAAATGACTATTATATTGACCGGTAGCTGTATGCCCGTGGAGATTCCTTCTTTCATTTTTGCGTGATTGGGTCACCAACAAAAACATACAACCTAATACTATTAACCGATATTATTCTTTATCATCATCTTCCTGGCGTTTTCCCAGCATTTTGGAAACATTTTTTTTGGTAGCCGGTTCCCAATTTATTTATAAAATTATATTACTATAATCCTTAGATACTTACAGGCTTAAATTTACATTACCATAATACTAAAATGATAAATAAGATCTTGCTACAAAATGATGCTTAAGTAACTTAAGTACAAAGAGAATATAGATAGTATAGAGGGCTATTGCCAAAGTAAATTTTGTAGTCACGGTACATTTACTGCCATCTATCGACACACGATTAAAACTTAAAGTAAAATTGAAAATGTATAAATTAATCAAAATATGTTTACGGATAAATGATTTTTAATTTTTATTGTTCCATACTGACCCATGTTCTTTCACTGATATTTGTTAAAATTGTTAAATACCAAACGGTGTCGTCAACCCCATGGTATAATAATATACTCCGCCTGGTACTCTATTCCGAGATTCGCGTATGACGTAACTGACACGGGCCTACGTCATCATGCTGTTTACAGGTTCTCAAACTTTAAAATGTGGGAGAATTTTAACCAACGGTGAAAATTATTTTAACGGCATTAATTTTAAGTTATTCATGTAGAAACATAGTAAAATAAAACAAATCTAATGTATTAAATTAAACTTTATTTATCTATACAAGACAAACGTTTAAAAAACTAATTCACAGTTACACATTAATTACCAAGCTTACGACGTGAAAAGTTTGGAAAACACTGCGACTGCTGACACTGAGCGAGAAGGAAATAACAATTAACACGCGTTCGACAAGGATGACGGTCAGGGCATGAAGTTATCTAGATCCGAATTGTCAAATGTGACAGCGCTATCCTGTGTTGCCAGTAATGTAAACAGAATTACCCGAACGTCTGAAATTTCTTTCGTGAATCGGAAGATATTGCTAACGAATAATTAAAAATGACGTGTTATTGTAAAATTTAAGATAAAATACATTATAAATGAAAATTATAAAATTATAAAGAAATATTTTAACTTATTAACCATAGCTATAATGTACCCATGTAACATGTTATGTTGAAATAAAGTGGCAATGTTATTGTGACGTAGGCCCGTGTCACTCTGGGAATAGAAGACCATGTTTTATTAGACCATGGTCAACCCCATCTAGCCGAGAATAGGCCAAAGGTATGGCGCCATCTATTCGAGAATGATTTTTTCTTGATTTCCGAGGCACGTTTTTTTCTTAGACTTTATTTATCTTATACGGAGTTACATATATCTTTGCTTAAGTACAAATAAAATAACGTACACTTTGTCATTTAGCAACTTACGAGTAATATCGATATTTCTGGATATTCTTGTGTCCGAAGTCTCAACGATTAATAGTCTCAGAGCCACGGTATCAAAATGTAATAATGTGTAGAGTGATTTTGTTATATTGTGCCCTATCCCACAAAACTTTACAAGTGTACAATTCGACAAAATTGTTAAATTGTAGACAAAAAAAATGTACCACAAAAATTACAAATATGTATTCGTTACAAGTCTGCAGTATACAAATATATCATTTTTGTGAAAGCGTATCACAAAGAATAAAGGTATGTCACGACAGCTACATAATTGTAGAATTGTGGATTTATAAATATACAAGCGCAAAATTGTAATGTTACAACTACAAATATGTAATAATTTATTTTGCTTTTTTAATGTTGAAGGTAGTTTCACTTTATACGCAATACGCAAGAATTACATTAATTATATTTATATAGTGATCTATCTACGAGCATTTACATACCAACTGACATCAAAATGGATTTGCAAGCTAAAATGACCATATTAAACCTCATAAATGAAAACAAAAACATTCTCTTTGGTAAATTTAGTGATAAATTGACACACACTGCGAAAATAAACAAATGGAAGGAGATAACGCAAAATTTAAATGATTTAGGAATAATGGAGAAAGATTGGAAATACTTAAGGGACACTATGTGGCAAAATTGGAAAAGGCGTACGATGGTAAAGCTCAATTTGAGTATATGCATTTTTTTCTTATCCAGTACCTATGAGTATTTTGTAAATTAAATTAAAGCTAAGTTTTATTTATATGAAATTCATGACACTTAGGATCTCATTAGGGTTCCGTAGGTAAAATGCCAAAAACGGAACCCTTTTAGTTTCGCCATGTCCGTCTGTCTGTCTGTTCATATGTCACAAGCATCAAACTATCAAACGAATATTGATGAAATTTTGGCAGGTGTGTATTGGACGCCGCTACTTAGTTTTGAAGTAAAATTGTTGGAAAAAAGATGCATCTTCAAATATACTTTTTAAGTATCCCCAGTGCATTTTCAACCATTCGTCTCATCGATTTGAAAGCACTTAAAAATCGATCCAATGCTGCGTTTCTTGGTATGCGAGCTGGAATATTTGGAGTTATTAACCACTTTTTCAAACTGTATCCACTGTCTCCTAATATTACGGCATTGGGGAAAGGTCTCCATCCGTCATCCCATTGCTGACATAACGATGAGCACCTTAAAACCCGCGAATCATGTACGGAGCCAGGCCATCGTGCATTCACATAAAAAAAATCTAAATTCGGTCCACAAACTACCATAACATTTATAGAATGATCTCCGTGTCGATCAACAAAACCAGCTTCATTTTGACGTGGAGCATCTATCGGTATTAACGACCCATCTACAATACCTGCAACTCTGGGAAGATTTACATGTGAGGCTGCAATAAAATCTTCAGAAATTGAGTTTCCATTTGTTGGCCATCTAACTTCAGTTCCCAGTAATTTGTCCACTATTTGTGCACATACGGCGTGAATCGAACGACACATTGTCATTTTTGATACACCATGAGCATCGCCAGTAACGTGATATTGGGATCCTGAGCCAGTAAAACAGTCAGTAACTGTTGTTTAGGATCAAGAGCATGATTTCTTCGTGTCGGATGTGTAAGGTTTCCACCAATAGTCTGTAGTAGATATTCGACGGTAGATTTACTCACTCTGAACCGCTGATTAAATCTAAAATCCGTTATGGTCAACGTTAAATTTATACGTGTTCTATACGTCCTAGGATGTCTTACAATTAATTCTTCTTCACTATCACTGCTACTTGAACTAAACATTTCGTGGTAGGTATACAAAGGGTTGGAATCGCTAAAATATGCTGCGATTACTAGTATTCGTATAGTAACAACTGTAGCAAGAGGGTGCGACACACGTTTAGAGAATTGTTAACTTGTAGGTACAATTCTACATATATGTATAATTATTACTACAATTTAATGTAGCACAAAACAATTGTCAGCTACAAATTTGTACGTTTTCCGGAAAATGTATGTAGAGTATGTAAAGTTTTGTGATACAATAAATTGTAGACTTGTCGATACAATTTACATATTTGTAAGAATTTTCCACTACAAATTTGTTACTTGTATATTTTGTGGTACGCACATTTGTATTATGACAAACTTGTAACTTGACAATTGTAAAATTGTAATTGTAAGTTTTGTGGGATAGGCCACAGTGGCCTATCCAATGTAATAATGTGTAGAGTGATTTTGTTATATCTGTTCATACTCTGAGGGTTGAATATATAGGTCATACCTACTGAACAATGCATGTTCTAGGTCGGCCCCATAGTGAAAGTTGCTCAGTATGACCTCATATTCAACCCTCAGAGTATGAACAGATATAACAAAATCACTCTACACATTATTACATTTTGATACCGTGAAAGAAAGAAAGAATATTTTGTATAGAAAGAATATTGTATGTTGTAGAAATACTCCGAAATTTTGTTAACGTATTGTATACGTCGGGAACGATTTTGACCGATACAAAACTAGGCAAAACTAGGAGTGCCATCTCTTTGAGGTGTGACTAAATTAATGATTTTACCTAGGTTCCTAAATATTTAACTATATTTTGGACTATGTACGTATTTTGTGGTGAGAGATTAGTTACGAAAGATATAAGAATTTTGTATTAGCTATACTACAAATGTGGAATGTTTCATTGCTTCTTCTAAATTAACTGCTGAAAGTTGACTTATTCAAATTTAACTGCTTAGAAGACGTCAACTTTTATATTGTTAAAAATACAACAAATATTTTTTTAAATAAAAATACGTTAATATGAAATTTTTACCAGCATCTCTTAGGCTATTTTATTGTAGAGGAATCACGCACACATCTCACGTATAGATTCAACGTATTGAATTTCGGTCACGTAAAATCTTTGTATTTTCGTGTTTTGGGTTCCGTGAGATTATATTTATTATTTTATGAATTCTATTAAAAACTTTCCATTAGATTCATAACTTCACTAACCCTATTTTTCATTTAAAAGCTGTATTACACACACAAGCTGTAAGACATCCCCGATCGGACAAAGTTACTGAATAAAATTATGTACAAGTAATATAAGTAATTAGTAAACAATCAGCAATTAATTTAACGAATAATTTACCGCTTTCAAACCATATTAATATAAATAGTTCAATTTCAATTAAATTTAAACAACTTTCAATAGGTAAACATTTATTCAGCAAATAACGTTAAGGTAATGGTACTTATAATATGCATACAATCTTTAAAAAAAATTCAATCTTTCTAAATTTATCAATAAACTACCTACATAGCTAATTTAAACATCTACATAATTTAACATAATACGGCAAAATAAAGGATTTCACATTCCTTATCCCATACTATTTTAAATAATCACATTTGTTAATAAAGTGTGCTATTATTAAACGCAGTGGTTACTATCAGTGGATTTCACATATTGTAATATTGGTGCGCGCGAGATGAATTGAGAGTACTAATATCAAATAAATATTGATCTTTTTTTTTTTTTTTTTTTTAATTTATTTATCGCAAAAATACTTACAGGGTATTTACATATTTATATTCCGCCAAACTGAGGACAGTTTGTTGGCGGATAAAGCGC
Organism: Cydia splendana; assembly: GCF_910591565.1. Taxonomy (NCBI): domain Eukaryota; kingdom Metazoa; phylum Arthropoda; class Insecta; order Lepidoptera; family Tortricidae; genus Cydia; species Cydia splendana. The sequence goes on from NC_085961.1 coordinate 14,074,578, forward strand.
TCTCAATCCTTTTGTGTTCTACCCACTTAACTTACATACTTATACCTAATACATTACTTAACTAGAGTTATGCCATACAAACAATATACTATTACTACTAACTACTATTATCATACAAATCTAAAAGTTTTGCTTGCAGCCTTTTCTTAAATATTTGCTTACTGCTACACTGATCTACTGTTGGACTTAATTGGTTAAGTATTTTAGGAACCATATGTTTGCGCGTTCTTTGGCCATAGTAATTATTCGCTTTATGTTCTACGTATGTTTGTTGCGTGCTTGCTCTGAGATTACGTAACGGTAGTCTATGCGTTTTGAATTTGTCTTGACCATAATTTGTCTTGATCAATTCAACACCCGCGTCAAAATGTAAGTGAATGTTTACCTCAAAACCAATAAATCATTTACGAATGGGGAACCCTAGTCGGTATTTTGTCCGCCGCTTCACACTATCGTGTTTACTTATCCAGCTTAGGGTATTCCATCTGTCCAATATGTTGGTCCAATGTCATTGCGTCTCACTCTTATTAAGCAAAATGTGAGCAAAAAGTGAGACAAAATACACATTGGACAAAGAAATTGGATCGGTGTCGTCGGTATCGGTGGTTCCAGAGGGATAAGTGCATTCGACTGACAATGAGAAAGTATATTAGTCTGATATTTGACATTAAGTTTTATCTCGATTTCCTAAAAAAAATTGCTTTTTCATTTGTTATGGTAACTTTTGGGATCCAGTGAGAGATCGCTATCAAGGAAGGCCGGAAGCGGTACCTACGGAGGGGGTCTGGTTTAACAAATTAGCAGGGCGCGTAGCCAACGTGCCAATCGTTAGCGCTCCGCTTTTTTTAGCATTAGAAAAAAGGTAAACAATCTTTATGTGTATTTTAATTGAAACGCACGTTTTAAAAATAAGTCACGGCAAATATGTAACAATTATGAATCTAATACGATCATTATATTCTTCTGCTTTCATAAGTAATAGTTACTGATTTTTAAAAAGCATTTTTCAACTAAAAGACATGTCAAGATTGCTTACCTTCTTTCTAATGCTAAAAAAAACGAACTATAGTTGCACGTTGACTACACACCCTGATAAGATATCGAAAGGGCACGGTTGCGTCACTAGCTCATCAGTCGCAACATATTCCTATTCAAAATGTGGGCGCACTTGCCAGTCTAATTTCTATGGGGATTTTCGTAGCAAAACTTTTATAGATCGCTACATTAAACTTTGAAAATTCTTCCATATAAATGCCTTCAGAAAAAATACATTTGGGTATTGATTCTAAGTAGAATTGACTATTAACTAATTGTAATTTGATTGCAACTAATTCCTGTCAAACACGATAGGCAGCGTGAAATTTAAACCAGATTAAGGAAGTCGTATAAATTAAAGCTTCATCGGTATTACAAGTAAGTTACCGAATATTCTGTGAAGGATTGTAATTATGTTTCCTCATTAATCTATCCTGAAATATTTAGTATTAATGATAGTCATACCTCAGAGAAACAGGAATTATTGTCAGACTCAACTTTTTGCCACACTTCCGCGGCTTAGCTCAGTGATTGTGTAAATCACGCGGACAAAATAGTTAAAAATAAAAGATACACATACAAGTAGGTAGTAGGTACAGATGATTTTGGGTTTTCGATTCAACCCCATGGTGGTGGTGGCATGGTGGAATAACCGGAGGCTGTATATAGCACCAATATGTAGCTTTAGGGGTGTTCGACGAAAGAGCAAGGTCTGTTCGTGTAAATTAATGATATTTTTTAAGAATTTAATAGGAATGTGCCGATTTAATTTATCCTTAAAGTATTTTTTTTAATTTTCTCCAAAATACTTTAATCATTGGCTTTAACTTTACTGTTCATCGTCAGTATCTTGCTACAAAGTATTTAAATTAGCAATAGTATTGTTTCTAATCCTTAAATAACTAATCCAATGTACTTTATTAAAAAAAACTAAATATCTATCTTGTATCCTTTGATTACAGTAAGCAGAGTTAGAGTTTCAAGGAAAAGTAAATCAACATAATCGTTTTTTAACCATAAATTACGAAACGTACTTAAGTCTCAAAGACCCAAATCCTATTTGTTATTTTTTTTAATAATAAAATACAAAAACTGAATGACTTGTAAAATGTACTTATTTTTACCAATAAACATCTACATAAATTTATATTAGTGATTTTGGAAACACTGTCCGATTAACGTAAACTGTTAATTAACAGCATTACTATAAACTAGATATAGAGCCTTGTTTAAAAATCGATATCAAATAGAATCTTGAATAAGTTTCTTCAGATGCTCCGTTCCTTTGGTCGCTCAGTTGCTGTGTGTGCAAAGAAGCGGTGAAACCGAAGCCTTTTGAATTGGAAATCAACTGGAATGTAGCTGGTCAATGGCAGTGCAAAAAAGGTAGCGATTTTTGGTCCTGTTTGGTCTGAAGTATCGGGAGCTAACCACATCGAAAAGCGACAGTTTCTAATTAAGACTAAACGATATTTATAAAGGTACGAGAAAAAAGACAGTGATATATTTACGGTTCAAAGTGAAATATGTTTAGCTTCGTAAAAAGAGTTATTTTTACGTTATTTAAGTAGGTAAATAAACTGTAATGGATGTCATTACATACACATTGGTACGAAAGAAAAAGTGATCAAGGCCTCCAGTGCCCAGGGCTCGGATCGAACTACACAAATACCAGAAAATAAATCAAAATATTTTCATAAAAATAATTTGAGTTGTTTTTTAGTAATATTTAAGTAGGATTTGTTTAAGGGTTAGGTATATTATAAAAATTCGACATTTTTCTTATAATTAACATCACAAAAATAATAGACACACATCACAGAAATAGTAAAAATAAAATTAATGCAATGGAAACCTAAATGTAAGACATAAGTGATTTTATTGTGAAGACTTCATGATCATTTTATTCCCAATGGGAATCAAATACCTAATGTTGGACTTTATACTGGCGTTGACTCCTAAATCCTTCGAGCAACACCGGCTTCCGACACATCGGAAGGGAGGGGCCCAAGCGATATCTGACCGTACAAATCTTTCTGCCATTTTTTGCGGGGGGAAAGGTGCACACAGTCGCACTTCTCACACACTTACATACAAAATCCAATCTGTAATGACGACACAAATACATAGAAAATGACACACGTCAAAGACAAATCTTGCAAACCTCGATCTCTTTTTGTGTACGGACGAGTCACAAGTGTCACAACACGCACACTAACACATTTTCGTCGAAGTGTTCTGACAGATGAGAAGTCGGATTTGTCGCTCGACCGATCCGCAATTTGTACTGGGCGAGTAAAATCAATAAATCCAACAATTACATGAGACTAAAATATAATAAATGTGTTTAAATGTAATTAAATTTTCACGCGCGCGTCTGGATTCGGTCTAGTGAAAAATCCGAGCGCAACTAGTTTTATTACCCGCGCTAGATCAATTGATCTTGTACCTAGGCAGAGGGGAAATAGTGCGAATGCCGCCTCCCTTCCGTGTTGCACGAAGCCTAAATCAGTCTTAGAAACAGAAACCTCTTTGCTATCAAATTCTTTTACGCTTATGTCAAGCTGATAAATGGCACAAAATATCAACACTGACATCTCAGCAGTACATTAATTAAAAACAGTACCCTACCTACAAATTAAAATTCAAAAACATGACATCCGGCCGCGGTCCCGAGTACGTACATCCATCTCGCTCACGCTTACGCGCAGTGAGAGTGAGAGAAAAACACGATCCTAAATGATTTCCTATGCCACAGGCTTCCTAATAGCTCTTATGAAAAAGAACAGTATCAGGTTTATTTAAACTAGTAGTTCGCCCCGAACTGAGAACTCGCAGTTAACCAAAAATTATTATAGAGCGATTGACTTTGTTGCATCTACTTAGGTATCGTATAGTGCGTCATAAAATAGTAGAAAATAAATGAGAGCACCACTTTCTACGTAACTGTCACATTGTTCACGTAAAATGCTTACACATGGCAACAATTTAGTATGAACATTTTTGAGTTCCATTTTATTCAATTTCTACTATTTCATGTCGCACTATAGGCTGCAATGAATCAAAAATCGCCTGGGTTTATTGCAAGGTCTGTGGAGCCCTTGACTGATAGATTTAAGCAAACAGTAGTATGTATAATATATAGGACAAAGAGAGCCCTCTCGTGGAACTTTGCATCCATTTTGAAGTGCCATCTGTAATTCTTAACCAGAAATATCAACGTCAATATCAGGGGGGGAGAGGCATAAATAGCGTCTAAGTATGTTGCGAACGTAAAAAACTGACTTTGAAGAAAGGCTTCAGGATATTTATTAATACACGAAAACAGATTAGATACTTTTAACTTGACTGTTGATGTAAATAAATTACCTATCATACACGGCTGGAATAACACACAATTGACCACGAAACACAATTACACGCAGCAGGTTGTGAATCTACCCGCCATAATTTTTCTAAATTGTTTGGTAATAAAGTTCTCAGCAACTGTGATGGCATATGAAAACTTTATTTCTTTTAACATTGTAAAACTGAAAGTATTTTTATTTATCTGAATTATGTCGTAGTACAGACAATAAATGGGGTGTTTTAATAACAAAACTTCCGTGAGTGACCCGTATTAATATATTTAATAAATGGGATGTTATAATATTTTGAGCTTATTTGACAAAGTTGTTTTTTGTGACAATCGCCTCCATGGCAACGATGTCCATAAATAATCTGTTCTAACAGATGTTTTTACCTTACCATGTCGCCTCAACCACTTTCTTCTGACACCGCAGAGTACTTGTTTCTTGAGCTGAGCTTCTCTCACTCAAAACTCCTTCTTGGCGTCTTCTATTCTCCCTATCTTCGAGTTAACTACTTTAAAAAGTTTCGAAAAGCTTCTTGAAGATCTTCTACCATCTTACAATCACCATATTATTATGGGCGATTTTAATACATGCTTACTCAAAAATGATTTTCGCTCAAACTCTCTAAAATCTATTGTCGATGCTTGCAACATGACCATTTTACCTTCTGAACCTACACATCACTTCCCAAATTGTTCTCCATCGCTCCTAGATCTTACTCTGGTCTCCTCTACTGATCATGTTGCTAAATATAATCAGTACTCTGCGGATGCCTTTTCCTATCATCATCTTCTGTTTCTTTCTTATAAAATCCGTCCCCCTAAGGTGTCTCCCAAGGTTCTTCTTCAGCGCAGTTTTGGTCGGATGAATGTTGATAAGCTTCGCGAAGATGCTCTCTTAATTGATTGGAATGCGATATTGGAGGCGGATACCGTAGATGAAAAAGTATCTCTTTTCAATTCTCTTCTTACGCAGATCTACGATATTCATGCTCCGATACGTCCCATTAAAATCAAACATGTTCCTGCTCCCTGGCTGACTAAGGAGATTAAGTCACTCATATCCAAGAAAAATTCGGCCAAATCTAAATATAAAGGCAACCCGACTGACAAAAACAAAAGCAGGTATCATACATTGCGTAATAGGTGCAGTACCGTGTGTCGTGATGCCCAGAGGGGTCACATCCACAGGTCTGTTAAGAATGGTGATCCTGCTAAAGTCTGGAGATTTCTCAGGTCGTTAGGAGTAGGGAAATCTGCACAAGATTCCATTAACACTAATATTGACATTGATCGCTTAAATCACCACTTTTCTGCTTCTGCCACTTTTTCTGGACCAGCTAAATCTGACACTCTCAACTATCTTTCTAACATCCCAACTCCTGATCACCCATCCTTCTCTTTTACTCAATTCACCGACAGTGATGTTAAGAAGAATATTTTAAATATTTCATCCAATGCCGTCGGGGTGGATAGCGTTAGCCGTAACATGATCTTACCTCTCCTTGATGTCCTGGTACCTGTTATTACCCACATCCTGAACCACTCAATTTCCTGTAATATTTTTCCTTCACTTTGGAAAGACGCTGACGTCATTCCCCTTCCTAAAAAGTCAAATCCTTCCTCTTTCTCTGACTATCGCCCAATTTCTATCCTCCCTTTCCTTTCCAAAGTCCTTGAGCGCCTTATACATCATCAGTTAACATCTTTCTTAAATAGACATGAGCTCTTGAATCCTTTCCAGTCCGGTTTCCGAACGGGTCATGGTACGGCTACCGCACTCGTAAAAATTACCGACGACATCCGAGCAGGAATGGACAACAGAAAGGTCACCGTGTTATCGCTGTTGGATTTTAGTAACGCTTTCAACACGGTTGATTTTGACGTTCTGCTCGGAATCCTGCACTCTTTTAATATATCTCCTGCGGTGATTGATTGGTTTAGAAGTTATTTAAAAGGTCGTCGGCAACGCGTAAAAGTTGATTCTCTCTGTTCTTCGTGGTGCAGCACGCTGGCCGGCGTTCCGCAGGGTGGCGTGTTGTCTCCTCTTCTTTTTTCTATTTTTATAAACTCAATTACTAGTAATCTTTCTTCCTCATACCACCTTTATGCCGATGACCTACAAATTTACTCTCAAGGCACCATTAGCGATCTACCTATGATTATCAACTCCGTAAATCGTGACTTGGGTAACATTTCGGATTGGAGTAGGCGTTACGGACTTTTAGTTAACCCAACTAAAACCCAAACGATAATTGTAGGTAGCTCTAAACTTATTCCTAGGATTGATTTTTCTGTGCTACCTTCCATTACATTTGATGGTGTCCACATTCCATTCGCTAAACAGGTAAAAAATCTCGGGATCATAATAGACTGCACTTTATCTTGGATCCCTCAGATTAGCGAGGTAAGCAGGAGGATGTTTGCATCAATGGGTGCACTTCGCCGACTACGTAACTTTTTGCCTTTCGCCACCAAAATTGCGCTATCACAATCGCTTCTTATGCCTATATTAGATTATGCCGACGCCTGTTATCTGGATCTTACTGAAGACCAGCTTAGTAAACTTGAACGCCTTCAAAATCTTTGTATCAGATTTATATTTGGCCTGCGTAAATTTGACCATATTTCCAACTTTCGTGCCCAGCTCAAGTGGCTCCCTATACGTCTTCGACGTAATTCTCATATCTTAGCTCTTCTCTATAGCATTCTTTTCAACCCCGCTACTCCTTCATACCTTAAAGAACGTTTTAGTTATCTCTCCTCCGTCAGGCCTTCACGGAAATATCAACTTGTTCCCCCTCCTTCTTCTACGAAATTTTATAATGACTCCTTTACGTTTCGAGCTGTTCGTCTGTGGAACAGTCTGCCGTTAGACATTAGGTGTGCTAAAACTCTTCAAAGCTTTAAAAACCTTCTAAAGAATCATTACTTATTTCTTCCTTAATGTGCCGCTGTGTATATATTATGTATTTATATATATATATATTGTTTGTATTTTTCTATGTATTTATATATGTATGTGATATATATTAAACTATTTGGTTGTACCTATTGGTACATATTTTATTTTTATAATTATAAAATTGTATATGATCGAATGTGTAATCTTCTTATTCCTGTAATTTATTTCGTGCACTACCTGTTTTAAAAGTTTTCTATTCTTTATATCCTGCTACCCCAAGGTTGTCTGGAAGAGATCGCTTACAGCGATAAGACCGCCTGTTGCTACCTTTATTTACACTGTAAATCTGTTTTTGTATTTTTTTCTTTGTGGTGCAATAAAGTGTATTTACTTACTTACTTACTTACTTTTTTTGTTTGATCCATGCCTTAGATACTTACAAGACTTAAGACGTTCTGACGAATTAAGTGAAGCCATATTAAAAAAAAGTTTAGCGTTAAGTAATATAGATGTCGCTATTTTTTCGAATAAAGTGCTTTATATACGACTGTCCCTCTCCTGGATTTAAGTCATCATAGAAATCATAGAGATTAAAATAAACTGTATCTGTGCTAAGCCGAAATATTTCCTGTCAAATGTCAAATACCTATATTGTGTTTATATTATTTTATTTTTATCTTGCTAATTATTTCAAAAAGGTAAATTTAAAAACTATATTATAAAAGTGCAAACCGAGCACTTTCATTTGATACTAAATTCGACCATGTTTTTTTCAAATAAAATGACCAGAATAGCTAGGCCTCTCTCAAACAGCTTTTTGGCCTTCTAAGCTCTTCTACCTCAATAATCCCTTAATCGAGCCTGCTCATAATTTAATCACTAAAATATAATGCCCTCAACTACACGTTTACCCAATTTCATTTAAATTAGAACAAATTCACTTAAGTTCTTGAGTATCAAACTATCTTCTGACAGTTCAGCTTAAAAACATCGAAATGCCGGGACGTGCCGCTAGCCAGCCGCGTGATCCAAGTCGAATGTAAGAACTTCGCTTCGCTTCGCTCGCTCGTTCGATCATACCAATGATCGTCGAGTGAACATCCCACATGGCGGTTAAGCTAAGTCTAGGTACTTGCTGGACTTACCCTTCTCGGCGTTCACGAGATTTCATTATGGGTGATGGTGACGTTGACGAGCACGGCCCGGCGCTGCGATTTATCTATTATTATTATTGTTTAAATGTGTACGAGTAGTGCGCCATTATACAATTTGTTTGTCCGTAACCTTTTGTACACGCTTGACGTTCACGTAAGTCTCGTAAGTGTAATATGGTTCTCATACTGTGCCTTAACCGTGTAACATGCTAGTCGTCGCGCGCGAGAATTGTACATAATTGGATCACGACGAGCGAGTTGATTGCTCAAACGGAGCCAACATTCAACTCAGTCCTGACGTCGGATTGACTCGATTTTACAACCGTTATCGCTCAAAGAAATTCTGCTTTCATTTAGACAGCATTTCAGGTCGCAGATGTAATTTCAATTTCAGCAGATGTAATTTAAATTTAATCAATAAATAATTAATCTTGTGAAAGGTTAAAATTATCACTAATTCATTAGTTTTGTGGGTTTAAAATAAGGTCTTTTGTGTAAATAATAAAGTACGTCCATCCCTATAAGGGCTATTAATAATACATATACCTATTAACTTTAAAAACTGGATACAATTTTAATATACTATATTTACGGGAACGAAGGTTTATTTATTATCGATTCGCGACACATCACACGTAATGATAAGAGTAAGAGTACAGAAATAGAATTAATACAACTAAACTATGCTGCTGCATGAGTCAAGTTACAAACCCATTCCAAAGTTTTATGTGTCTTAAAATCTCGACATATTTTTAATATTTTAATTAAATATACATGGTGATTTTGTTATGTCTGACTATACTCTGAGGGGTGATTATGAAGGTCATACTGAACAATTTTTGTTATGGTACCAACCCCGAAATTGCAAAAAAAATCCGCTCTATCATACTAGTACATTTCGGCAAATCATGTCAATGTTTTCTATGGAACAGCAGATTTTCGGGTTTGGCTCCATAGTATAAGTATTTAGTCCAGTAAGTGGTCCAGTATGACTAACATATTCACCCCACATAGTATGGACAGACATAACAAAATCATCCTGCATTTTCGGCTGTAGTAACTGGCTTTCGGAAGTAACGCGTTCCGCTCAATGAATGAAAAGCGTGTTAGAAACGCAACAAAGCGACAGGGAAAATTTATACGATGTATATGTCGGCGGCCGATCGTAAGATCAGGCATATCGTGAAATTCCTAGGCATATCGTGAAACGTGAAAATCCCATCCTTCACTCCTTTGACTCGTTCCCTGAGTCGACGGAGCCCTCTACGCGGGGCTCCTATTACTGGGCAGTTTGCCCTTCGGGCATCTGAAGCAACCTAACGAACCTATCCTACCTATATATTGGTTTGATGTGACTATCGTCAAAACATTACACAGGAACATTACGATCTGCCTGATCGTACGATCGGCCTACGACATATATACGTATAAGATGAGGCTAAATATGATTTAACAATTTGTTTAGGTTTACATCTTGCCATTAGCCATCTCATGCGCACCAATAAGTGCTCTTACATGACTCTGATTGCTCGTCCTGACTGGTGTGTGCGAAAAGCAATCAGAATCTTCGCATAAGGCAGTGTTTCTTAACCTGTGGTGGACCATCGTTGCCAACCCAAGTTTTTATATGATTTCAAGTTTCAAATGATTAAAGATCTCCGTGCCTTGAGGTCTTCGTTTCGGAATTATTGTCCAGTACCCGACAACAATAAAAATTGGATAGCAGATTTTCAACACAGATATTGCGGATATCATTGGGATATTATTGACAACGGTACAGGAAAATCATTTAATAGAAATATCCTGTGATTCTGCTTTGAAACGTTTTTTCAAAGAATCTTCTTTATCAAGTTTTTGGGTGGATCTAAAAAAAGATTATAAGGAAATATCAGATCAAGCACTGAAACATTTACTGCTTTTCTCAACCAAATACCTCTGTGAAAAGGCATTCTCTACTAGTAGTAACATCAACCCAAGTATCACCAACTTAGTTGCGAAGAAGCAGCACCAACCTTCACATTAGCGTATTTTTTTGTATTTGTAGTACTAAAATAAATGGTCTGAAATGTATTGCTGTTTTTTTTATTAAGGGGTCCTTGGACTTGTGCTTGATTTCTTAGGGGTCCGTGGATGGAAAAAGGTTAAGAACCGCTGGCATAACGCATCTCGCTCACGCTTATTCATTCAATAACAAATTGTCAATACAGAATCTGCCTCCGTTTGATAGCATATTTATCATAGGTATCAACATTCAAACAGATTCAATTCTGTAGTGTTTAATTATAACTTTCATTACGGATGAGTCAGGAATGTATAAAAAAAAGGGTTTTTTTTAATATTAAATAAAATGAAACTTTCTTTTAGGAAGCTCCAAAAATGAGAAAGAATATTTTATTCGTAAGCATTTTAATGCTACAAAAACATCTTAGCATCCATACAATCATATTAAATAAAATTATATATCCAAATATCGAACATCGAGTCGATGAATGTAACGAAACCTTAAAAGCAAAGTAAATAAAATATCAAAGAAATCGAGTTAAGAAATCGCTGGATTGGAATCGCTCATGGCGCCATTTAATTTGTTTACTCACATCTCTGGTCGATTTCAAAGCAATTTCGAATAATCTGTATTATGAAAGTATTTACTGCGTACCAACCTATTTATTTAGAGACGACTGAACTAAAATGAATAAGAAAAAAAGCCTAAATTCGATACCTTATTAAAGTTTGAAAGTTCTAGTATTTTGTTACCAATTTATGCACTACTCAATCGTATTCATTGTAATTTAACTTACTTACCTACTTACCTACACATTTTATTTTGGTCAAATTAAGTTAAGGCAAATAAAAAAAATATACATCTTGACTCACTCAATTGACTACTAGGGTCAGTTGTTCTACATTGAAACAAGCGGACACAGTGAAACTTTGCGATATCTCGGAAAGTTAGTGTTACCAGCTAGTGCCGTCTGTCAAGCAAGGGCAGGCTTAGGGATCCCCAGCACCTCACCAATACGCGAGCGCGCCACAGTGTTTCGTCTAGAACCTAGCTAGGTGGACAAAAGTCGTTATCAAATTATATCTAATGAGTCATTAAATAAGATAAACAACATGTTTAAACCCCCAAACCCCGTTAATAGATTATGTCTAACTTTCTAATTTTATGAGTCATAGGGTGCAGAAGTCAGCTAATGAGGTAAGTGCAATTGCAGAATTAAATCAGTTGCAATTTTGTGATGCGTTCAACAACATCTCTTACAAGTAAAACGTTATTTTGTGAAGAGTTTTGGTGATGGATCTTATAACTGAAGGTAAGCACTTTATAGTTTTCTTAAAAACATGTTCATATCAGTTGTAATAATGCTCGTATAGAGCAATAAATATGCACATAAAAACGTGGTGTTTTTTTTCTTCATTTTAGAACTTTGATAGACTAGCAAATACTTGACACCGCTTGACACCGGTCTAGATTTTTGAAATTATTTACTTGTATAATTCTATTTTATGATGGTGTATATTTCATTTTGCAGAAATTTGCATAACATTTTTTTTCTTATTTTTGCAGAACACGTTTTCTCTATTTTAAAGAAAGGGTTTTTGAAGAATGGACAAATAAAGGGAAAAATGACGAAACTTTCCACCTGTATCAGTTTATATTGGTAAAATATGAGTTACGAGATTTCACAGAAGAGTCTGAGAGACGGTTGAAAAATATTTTAACCAGTTATTCATCAAAACTGAATACCAAGTGGAATAGTGCGTCAAGATTAAAGAAGCGATTTGTGGAAAAGTTTAAAAGTGGTCCGGATGGCCAAAATATAGAATTACGAGTGTACATAACTAGACCAAGTGCATCAACGTCGTCTGAAAATGTTAATCCTGCAGGAAGACCCAAATTAAACTTCAAAAGTTCCTCTTTTAAAACGAAAAAACGCTGAGTTAAAGATCTGGTACAATTACTGTAGCCGACGATTGCAGCCACGGGTGGAGAGGAGCAGAAATAAGAACAACTAGGGATACTTTTTGAGGCAAGTGTTAGAGCGCATGGACATGCGTGTGTCGCTCGGTGGCGTATAGGGAACTGACGTTGATTGCACACTTTATTAACACATATCAAACAACAGTGGTAAGCAAGGTAAGTACCTACATATGATTTTATAATATTAAACTAAAATGTATATTAATTACTAAGTTTTATGTTTCAGGTTATTTATTTCAGGTCCAGTATATTGCGTCGTCTACATTCTCGGCCCCATTGTCCGTCAAGGACAATCATCATCAGCTGTGGGGAGCAACGCTAAACGCGCCACTGGTCTGGTAAGCATTCCGGATTGTGTTTTTATATCGACGATTCGAATGCGCCCGTCGGCGCCAGCGTGAACTTCATGGACCCGTCCTTTGGGCCAGACATTTCTAGGTATCGCTGAGTCTACGATTACCACGACATCGCCCTTTTTCAGCTGTTTGCCCTCTTGGCACCATTTTTGTCGTGGTAGAAGATTTGGTAGTACCTCGCGCATCCAACGCCGCCAGAATGCATCGGTAAGTCTTTGTGATATTCTCCACATCTTCTTCCGAAACAGGTCAGTATCATCAAATACACCAGGAACTGGGAGGTTCGAAGAGGAGCCTATGAGGAAGTGGTTTGGTGCCAAACTTTCTGGGTCGCCGTGGTCTGTCGATACGTAGCTAAGCGGACGACTATTTACAATATTTTCCACCTCTGCCAGCAATGTGATCAAAACCTCTTCGCGTGGAGCTCGTTCCTTTAAGACCACTTTCAGGGATGTCTTGACGCTTTTAATTAAACGCTCCCAGGAGCCGCCCATGTGAGGACTCGCTGGTGATATGAAGCGCCATTCAAGTTCTTTCGTAGTCAGTAGGTCTCTGACACTCGCTTGGTCGTTTATCTCTTTAAACGATCTCCTTAACTCGGCGTCAGCGCCTCTGAAGTTGGTACCATGGTCGGAGTACATTCTGTATGGCCAGCCTCGTCGTGATGCCATCCGTCTCAAGGCCATAATAAAGGAATCTGCGGAGAGCGAGGGTACCAATTCTATATGGATCGCTCGTACTGTCATGCAGGTGAAGAGTACCCCGTACCGTTTCTCGTGGCGACGGCCGACTGTCACTTCCATATGCCCAAATAAGTCAACGCCGCAGTGAGTAAACGGGCGTTGATGATGAGCGAGTCGCGCCGCCGGTAAGTCTCCCATCCGTGGGTTACTAGGTCTTGCTTTTTTTATTCGGCAATACAAGCATCGTGCCGCAACTGTACGAACTGTAGGGCGTAAGTTGACAATCCAATATTTTTGACGAATATCGTTGACTACAGTTTCATTATTACCGTGCGCAGCCATCACGTGATAACGCTTGATTATCAATCTTGTTATATAATCACGCCCGTCAATTATAACGGGAAGTTTCAGGTCGTAATCAATATACGAAGCAGCGTCGATCCTCCCGCCGACGCGTAGCAATCCGTGTTCATCTAATATTGGCGTTAATTTGCGCAATCGGCTGCTTGGTTCGATTGCCTTATTATTTTTCAGTGCATAAATCTCTTCTGGAAACGATTTTATCTGTGAGTAACGCAATAATTCAGTTTCAGCGCGTTGCATCGTGTCGGCATCAATCTGCGCGTTACCAGGTCTTCGGCACCTCGTAATAAACAATAAAACATTTGCCATACATCTCCATAGTCTGGTCCACGAAGAGAATTTATTCAAATCAGGAACAACAGGTAAGTCCTCAACCTTTATATCATATAGCATGTTTACTTGTAACAGCTGATCTTTGTTTATCTTTTGTTTTGCAGCGTCATACTTCGGCCACGTGTCCCGCGGCGAGTACAGGAATGCAGGGCCACGGAGCCAGTCGCAGTCGTTATTCAACTCGTAAGTATTTAATTTAGTCGCTTTGTCAGCTATATTCAAGTCGGTAGGTATATAATTCCATTCACAGGATTGAGATAATTCATCAATTTCGCCAAGTCTGTTAGCGACAAAAACTTTATAGTTGCGCGTATCGTTTTTTATTTGATGCAAAACGATTAAAGAATCGGTCCAGAAGTACCGTGTGCAGGCGGTCAACCTGTGTTCGCGCGCTATTGTGTCAGCGAGTCTGCAGGCGATAACAGCTGATTCCATCTCAAGTTTAGGTATAGTTATATATTTCTTCACAGGTGACGAACGACATTTACTCGCGATGAATGAAACTTGTACTTCATTGATGCTACATATTTTGCGCCAATAAGCGACGGCAGCGTATGCAGTAGGAGCAGCATCGCAAAAAATGTGAAGTTCGAGTTCTATGGTCGTCTCATTCTGGCGCAAGGTGTGGCGGCGAGCGTTATCAGTATTATCGCGCTCGCTCATAACTTGTTCGGCGTGAAAATAAAATCTTGGAATGCGCAAATCTTTCAAAGATTGTAATTCCGTTATCCAGTTGCGAAATACTGTATATTCATTCGTAGGAATCTCATCGTCCCATTTAGTATCCGTTCTCCAGATATTTCGTAGCATTATTTTTGCTTTGACAGTAAATGGCGTAAGAAAGCCAAAAATTTCAAATATTGACATATAGATGCGCAGGAGTTCCTGCTTCGTGGGTTTTTGTTGCAAGTTAATTATCTCCGTCGGAATGCGTTTAAGTGACAAATCAAAGCCGAATGTGTCACTGGCCGGGTACCATAGCAACCCGAGCGTTCTCTCAGGTACGTCGTCGCATCCGGTTTTGAACCTTATTGCCTTGTCACTTAAGGTTTCTTTTGGCGTGCATTCCAAAACTTCAGGTTTGTTAGATATCCAATTTCTTATTTCGAAGCCACCTTGTTTGTGGATTTCGGAAACTTCTTTTATCATCTTGATAGCTAACTGCTCGTTGTCCACACTCTCGATGTAGTCGTCCATATAATGTGACTTCAGGATGGCTTCGACCGCTTCAGGCATTTCGTTTTGGAATCGCATTGCATTTTTATTTATAATATGTTGTGCAATGAATGGAGAACAATTGGTTCCAAATAACAATGACGTCATAACGTAGGTTTTTAGTTCGCTGTTTACGTTCTCGCGCCATAAAAATCGTAATGCGTGCTGGTCTTCTTTCGTTATCTTGATGCGAAGGAAGAATTCTTTTATGTCGCCCATAATTGCAACTGGTTTTTCTCGAAAGCGTAGCATGATGCCCAGTAAAGACTGAAGTAGGTCAGGACCCTGGAGTAGGTAGTCGTTCAGGGAGCGACCGGCGGTTGCGGCTGAAGCGTCATGCACTAGTCTCAATTTTTTCTTGTTTATGTTGTCAACTCCAAAATGGGCTAAATAAAATACACGCTTATGTGGCGCTAACAATTCTTCGTCTGATAATAATCGGGCGTAATTGTTTTCAAGTAAATGATTAATACGCTCCGTATACCTGGAGGCGTATCCTTCATCTGACAGCATTCTTCTTTCCACAGCGAGGAATCTCTTATAAGCATTTGGGTAAGAGTCAGGCAGTTTAGCATCGTTTTTCCATGGTAAACTAATTTCATAACTCCCGTTAATTAATCTTGCAGAGTTATCAATGATGTTGACTGCACGAATGTCGTCCTTATTTACGCGTGGCTTAGAGTTCACTCCTATTGATTCGAGCGCAAACGATCGGCGAACCAGTTCATGAAGTTGTTTATCTGCGCTGTCGCTAAGTGCATAGCTTGAACATTGTGGTGATGAGTGTGTGTCTGCGTCTGTGCATGTGTGCGTCTCCCGCCGCGCGGTAAGTATGTCCGCAGGGGTGGCGGTGGAGGGCGGAGTGCATGCGTTGCAGATTTCGGCGGCTGGTTTAGCGCGCTCGTACAGCACTGTTGTCAAGGCATGCTCGGCGGTCGAAGGTCGACCGAATATAGCCGCAGGTAAGGTTCCGTGTAAACACCAACCGAGTTTTGTTAATGTGGCACAAGGTTCAAAATCGCCCCGATAAACAGTCTTTAGCGGCATTAACAAATGGTAGTAGTCCTGTCCGATTAATAACTTCGGTTCCATATTACAGCGGGGTATAACACTTTTTAGGTCACGTAAATAATCGTAGGAGTCTAAGTTCACGTTAGATAGGTCCAGCGTTGGTAAGTCTAGCTCACTCATTTTTCGCGCACGTAAATCGTACATTTCACCACTTGAGTTCGAGATTTTAAAGTTCACAGTTTCAATTGTACACTCGAATTTAGATTTCCATGCA
Organism: Cydia splendana; assembly: GCF_910591565.1. Lineage (NCBI taxonomy): Eukaryota > Metazoa > Arthropoda > Insecta > Lepidoptera > Tortricidae > Cydia > Cydia splendana. Next base: position 14,091,241 of record NC_085961.1, read on the forward strand.
CATTTCATACTTATTGTCTTTGGCTGACCTTGAAGGTTGACACAGTTAGCAAGATCAGCTGATATTAGACTCACTGCGGCCCCATCATCTAAAAGGGCATAAGTAGCAATAGTGCCGCTAGGTCCATGGAGGTTCACTCGTACAGACTTTAGGTAAACACTGTCACTAGGTTCCACGACAGTATTGGTTACGATTGCGGTCGTGGGATTGTTGTTGGCAGGTTCATCTGTCGCACTTAATGTTGGCGTATTATTTATGTCTTCGTTGGTGCTGCTATTGCGGGGCGCTGCGCTGGCTGCGTTAGGTTTGTTCGGCCAGTGAAGGAGGCGGTGGTGGGGCAGCCCGCAGCCGTCAATATCGCACGATGCGGCCGGGCAGGTTTCTTTCCCGTGGCCTAGCAACAGGCATTTATGGCATATTCTGTTTATTTTAACAAAGCGCCATTTATCCCTGCGTAGCGCGCGTTTAAATTTGATGCAATTAGTCAGCGGATGATAAGACATCTTACAAAACTTGCACTTCGTGTTAGTATCATTATCATTGTTTAAAATGGGGTGAACTTGAAGTTTTCGGTCTTCCATCTTTTTTGGAAACTTATGTTCATTTTGAGAATGGATATGAGTTACACCAGCGGCGGCGATCTTCGTAGCTTCTTTGTGCAGGAACTCGGAGAATAACTGTAATTTAGCTTTGTTTGTATCGCTATGTTCGTATATATAGTCTGCCCACTTGTTGATAAGCGCACTGGGACACTTTGATATAACGATGCTTAGTAACTCAGGGCTTCGAAGATGATCGGTCTGATTAATAGACTCTGCAGCTGCCACGTAATTCTTCACTTTGACGGCGAAGTTCACCAACTCGATATGATACGCTTGCGGTAAAGGTTGCAATTTCTTAAATTGTGTTAAGATTTTATTTATGATTAGGTCAGGTCTTCCGAATCGTAGCTCTAGTGCGTCTAGGATGGCGCGTGGTGAGGTGTCAGTCGTAAATAAAGATGAGACCGTTTCTTTAGCTTCACCACGAAGACATTTCTCTAATCTCGCGATATTTTCAGAATCACTATAGTTGCATAACTTGGTGGATTGTTCGTATGATTTTTTAAATTGTATCCACTCGAGCGATTCACCAGAAAATAACGGTAAGTCCTTAGACGTGGCTAATCGAGATAAAAGACGAGTATTAGCACTTTGAGTTGTAGTAGCTAGTTTTTCCATTGCTTGTGCTAGGGTTTGAAGTGAGCTGGGTCCGGGGTTCGGTTCTTGCCAAGGGGTCGCGAGAACGCGTTCGTTTTGATCGTCTTGGCGACTTCTCTCGGGCCACTGTTCCACTTCTTGAGATGTTTCGGACAAAATAGATCGTTGTTCTTCACTGCAACGGGACTTCTGAGAATATTCTTCATCCAGCTTAGCGAGTGCAGCGTCTAGCTTTTTATCTATTAACTCCTTCTCGATCCTAGCTTTAGCTTCGGCGGCGTCTAACTCTAATTGCTTTCTTTTTGCTTGTAGTGAAGACATCGAAGTCTTATTCGAAGTATTGGATCGGTGATATCCATGTTCAGTTTCAGTTTTGATGCTACCCTCTTTTGCGGTGGGCTGAATCTGCAAACTGAGCGCCTTCGCGTTGAACTGGCTTGCGTGATCCGTAAATTCTTCTTCTTTGGAGTTCTTTGGGCCTGGCACTTCACTCTGAGCATCCGTGACATGTTTCAACTTTTCTCTTTCGAGAGCACCCCGCGTTTTAACCATGGTGTGCGGAGGCGTGTGGAACATTCCTTTGCGTCCCGACATCCGTGCTCCTCAGGATCCGGTTTGATAGGACCATGTGTAGCCGACGATTGCAGCCACGGGTGGAGAGGAGCAGAAATAAGAACAACTAGGGATACTTTTTGAGGCAAGTGTTAGAGCGCATGGACATGCGTGTGTCGCTCGGTGGCGTATAGGGAACTGACGTTGATTGCACACTTTATTAACACATATCAAACAACAGTGGTAAGCAAGGTAAGTACCTACATATGATTTTATAATATTAAACTAAAATGTATATTAATTACTAAGTTTTATGTTTCAGGTTATTTATTTCAGGTCCAGTATATTGCGTCGTCTACAATTACGTACCTATGTTTTAATAACTGCTGCCGAAATCCCGATTGATTCGTGATCGGCAGGAAATAGAACACGGCAAAAATGTTAAAAAATATTAGAGAAAGTCCACATAAACCAACGTAGTCTTGTTCTTACGACAACAGTAGGTACTTCAATGAATTCTAGGCAGCTAAGTGTTAATGAGGCATTAGCATATTATATTGATTCAAAATCGACAAATACAAACTTACAAGCAGACTAAAAAGTGGTTAATGAAGGCTGATTATCATAAATATTCTTTTTTCTTCTTCTTCCTCGCGTTATCCCGGCATTTTTGCCACGGCTCATGGGAGCCTGGGGTCCGCTTGACAACTAATCCCATGATTTGACGTAGGCACTAGTTTTTACGAAAGCGACTGCCATCTGACCTTCCAACCCAGAGGGTAAACTAGGCCTTATTTGGGATTAGTCCGGTTTCCTCACGATGTTTTCCTTCACCGAAAAGCGACTGGTAAATATCAAATGATATTTCGTACATAAGTTCCGAAGGTTACATATCAGAATACCGAAAACTGATTTACCTAATGTTGAATCACCTATGCTTGATTCACCTATTTTTAAATTACCTATCGATAATTTTACCTAAACATTGACTGACCTAAGTTTATAATACCTAAGCTCAAATAACCTAATGGACGAAACACCTAATGCACGATATACCTAATGCACGTTTTACCTACTGCACGTTTCACCTAAAGCTATTATACCTAATGCACGAATCACCTATAGCTGATATACCTAATGGACGATACACCTAAAGCTGATATACCTAATGAACGATGTACCTAAACTTGATTTACCTAATGGACGAAATACCTAAAACTGTTAAACCTATCGCACGAAATACCTAAAGTTGATATACTTCCTGAACGAATTACCTAATTTCGATATGCCTAATGCACGGAATACCTAAAGTCTATATACCTAGTACAAAATTCATATCATTTTGCCGAATGATCAAGTGGCAACTCCACCCAATAAATCGTATGATTTCCCAACCTTACAGTAGAAACTGTTTCTTTGGATAACAATTTAAAAATACACTTTTTGAAACGCTACCTTTTAGGTAGTAGAATGATTTCGTTAGTCTAATACAAAATTAGTTATGTTATCTTATCTTATCAAAAACTAAAGTTAACATCATGACGATGAATAAAAGTCGGTTTTGACACTGTTTGGTCGTAGTTAACCTAACACGCTCCTCCTCGCTTTGCTCGTCATCGCACCTATCTCGACTTCTTGTATGTCCTAATAATATTCTACTAAACAATAATTATATTTTTGATTTTAGGTACATATTTCGTTCATTAAGTGCATCGACTTCAGGTATTTCGTGCATTAGGTGTATCAAATTTAGGTATTTCGTTCATTAGGTATGTTAACTTTAGGTAATGCGATCATTAGGTATACCGACTTTAGGTAATTCGTGCAGTAGGTATGTTAACTTTAGGCAATTCGATCATTAGGTATACCGAGTTTAGGTATTTCGTGCATTAGGTATACCAACATTAGGTGTTTCGTGTATTAGGTATATTAGCTTTAGGTATTTCGAGTATTAGGTGTTTCAACTTTAGGTAAATCGAGCATAGGTATTCTGAGCTTAGGTAAACCAATTGTAGGTGAAACGTGCAATAGGTAATTCATTCATTAGGTGTTATGAGCTTAGGTTAACTGATCAATAGGTATTTAAAAAAATAGGTGAAACGAGCATAGGTGATTCAACATTAGGTAAATAGATTTTCGGTATTCTGATATGTAACCGTTCCGAAAAACTCATTGGTACGAGCCGGGGTTTGAACCCGCGACCTCCAGATTGCAAGTCGCACGCTCTTACCGCTAGGCCACCAGCGCTTCCATCATAAATATTCATCATATCATTATTTGCCCAATGCAAAAGGTACAAGCGTGTTGTATCCTTCAGAAGAACTTCAAAAAACTTACGCAAAATAAGGAAAACAATTATTATTCTGATATAATACATGAGTTAGAACAGATTATTAGGTTATTAATAATTAATTTATTATTAATAATAAGTTAAGTTTTAATTAATTTTCTATATGATTTCTTTTTTTTTTTGTATATTTTTAAGTAAATAGTATAAAAAATAATGTATCTAATGAACCAATAAATTATTTGTAAAAAAATATATAATTAATTTAAATATATACTTTATTTAAATTTTTTACTTTTTTTCATGGTATTTTAAAATTTTTAGTAAATTATATTTAATTGAACAATACTAACCATAATACTACCCAAAAACACAAAAAAATAATTTTGTCCACCTAGCTTGTTCTAGACGAAACACTGTGGCGACCCGGTTGGGTTCCATAATGGTTTGATGGTGCTAGACTTACTAGGGGGACGGTAACGTGTGCACTGCGTCTGCGTTCGGGACATATTCCGTGTAATAAATTTTATCACCTCATGAAAAAAAGAGATACAAACCTGTGTGAACATTGTAACAGAATAAAAGACCTAGTCCACATATTTATAGAATCCACTAGAAGCCAAATCGAATGGAAAAAAAAATAGGAAATATTTTGGACAATGCATTATCCTTAATTATCTTGCTTTCTCAACCGCTATCAGAAGGTGCTGAGAAAATCTTTACATATTATAAAAAAAAAAATCTAATACTTAGGTATGAGTGTTAGTTACACACGTGAACTCTTCTATGAGGCTGGCATCGTCACCACGAGTGGTACGGCAGCCTCTATAAAAATTAAAAAAAAAAAAGATTAAGTAAAGTTACTTATTTTTCATTTAGCTTATTAGAGTTTAGATATTATTTAATTCCGTAATTATTAGGCCGATTCTTATTCCTCGTTTTTATGTTGCCTGTAAGAATAGCATAATTTTAAGGAAATAAGTAATCTCTATATCAATATACGTACAATTTACCTCTAGTTTTATGTCAATCTACATGTATTGTCCTAAGAGTATTACAAACATATAAAAAAAAACAAATATAAGTTTGAAATGTCACGGGACGTGTAGCTGTAGTGTAACCTCCCCGGATTATAATTTATATGATATTTTTTCTTTTTTGAAAATATATGAAGTCGTTTTGCAAGAACTTATATCAAATATAGAACAATAATTCCTGTTCTACAACACTGTTTGAAAATTGTATGGATATATCATGGTATAATAATATACTCCGCCTGGTACTCCATTCCGAGATTCGCGTATGACCTAACTGACACGCGCCTACGTCATCATGCTGTTTACAGGTTCTCAAACTTTGAAATGTGGGAGAATTTTAACCAACGGTGAAAATTATTTTAACGGCATTAATTTTAAGTTATTCATGTAGAAACATAGTAAAATAAAACAAATCTAATGTATTAAATTAAACTTTATTTATCTATACAAGACAAACGTTTAAAAAACTAATTCACAGTTACACATTAATTACCAAGCTTACGACGTGAAAAGTTTGGAAAACACTGCGACTGCTGACACTGAGCGAGAAGGAAATAACAATTAACACGCGTTCGACAAGGATGACGGTCAGGGCATGAAGTTATCTAGATCCGAATTGTCAAATGTCCACAGCGCTATCCTGTGTTGCCAGTAGTATAAACAGAATTACCCGAAAGTCTGAAATTTCTTTCGTGAATCGGAAGATATTGCTAACGAGTAATTAAAAATGACGTGTTATTGTAAAATTTAAGCTAAAATACATATAAATAAAAATTATAAAATTATAAAGAAATATTTTAACTTATTAACCATAGGTATAATGTACCCATGTAACATGTTATGTTGAAATAAAGTGGCAATGTTATTGTGACGTAATCGCGTGTCACTCTGGGAATGGAAGACCATGTTTTATTAGACCATGGGATATATTACTTAATGGTTTCAACAATCCTATACCCATCATCCCAGAGATCCAATCCCATTCTGTGTCAGGTTTATATATGTGAAATTTCACGCAGATCGGCACAGCGGTTCATGCGAAAAATAAACAATGTAAGCAATTTATTGTACACGGAAATAAGGTGTGCCTACAATGTAAAATGTTTTTACGCGTTTCAATTCTTCGTATTACGGCTGTCGTATGCAGTCGAATGTTTGGCAGGCAGGTATGACAAAAGCGCAACCATGTTATTAGTAGTGGAGAGACAAGTGTTTTAACTTTTAAATGTTTAAAGTGAACAACTAGTTATTTTCCAATTTGTTCCGTTTCTATCGACGGTATAAAAACATTTGAGAACATGTTTAAGAAAAAGTAGGTACCTTACTTTTAATAAATTATCGTCTTAGCCTAGACGATAATTTATTAAAAATAAACCATTTGCAATGGTCTCGGCCTTAAACATCGGACCTCATTCTAAAATATCCAGACAGCAAAAACAATTAGTTGCTTTGCTTATAAATTTGTTAATACATGTTGTTGGTACATAGTACATTTTATTAAAAGATGCAATAAAATCATAATGGACAAATTTTACTGATCAGCCAACTATTCGCTAAGTCGGACGACTTATCGTCCCTTCCATACTTTCATCGGCCTAACTGTTGACACGGCGGCTTTACGGACAGAGCTTAGGCAAGTTCCATAAAGCTTTCATCCGAGTTTTATGTTTATCAAGTACACAGATATTATGGAACAGTAATCCCCTGTCAGCGTACAGCGGCACATACTTTAGTATCACGTTCTTTTATTCATTTCTTATGTGCCTTTGATCATTGTGGTTTTTATCTTTTAAATTTCCTTATTATTTTCTGATGTAGGTAGTATTAATTAACCTCATGAGCCAGAAGCAATTGGTTTTGTATTTGGAACCCTCTATTTTTCAATAATGTATTAAAATATAACTTTTAATATATATAGGTAATACAATGTATGCAGATTGCAGGGCCTCACGAGACTAAAATATTTTAAAATAAATATGTTTATGGATACTTTTCTTTTACAACTTCATTTGGACAACATTGAACCCATGAATAATCTAATAGTTATCAGAACTTAAATCAGACAATAAAGTCAATGTCGACAAAATAGTTAGTAACTCGATCCGGGACGACCTCCTTACTAAAATAAGGCAATCCCCGAATAGGTTTGCTTTGAACTGAACTTAATGTGATTACTTTGCTGGCAGAACTGAAACTTTCTAGTGTTACTCTGCTATACAATAAGTTTTACCTTCATTCATACGAATAGGTATCGTATAAAATATGAATATCATAAATTATATTCATATTTTATATAGGACCTATGTCCCACTGATTGGTTCTGCTGTCCCCTGTGGTTCATAATTATACAAAGTGTACTTACTATAAGGTTAAACTGCAGTTAGGTTATTTAGTTACTTATTAGCTGCTGCTTCTTTGAAGTAACAACATCAACATAATTTTGATTTTGACATATCAACATCATTTCAAGGGCCTAGTTTAGATTTAAGCTATTTATTAATTTATTTTAGTAGTACTACGTACCACTGTATATATCTTTTATGTAAATAAATGCCTTTTTCAGACATTCCTTTAATATGTAAGATTCTGCACATTTTCAGCTGTTAATCCCTATAATTAAAAAAAAAAGAACATAAAAGTTCTTTACAAAACATTTACATTTTTCTCGTCTGATTTCAATGATGATTGTGGTTTTTGCGTTTAATCGAGAGCATTTAAAAGCATACGGGCATTCAACTTAAATAAGTGAGACAATCTAACACTCGTCGTCATAGCAAGACTTCAACGTCAGTTACTTGTTTGATTATTAGGTATATACCTCCATATACGACTTAATTGCTTATTGGGATATAGTTGCGTACCTATTACATTTTCTATATTATTGAACATAACTTTTGTGCAACATGTACATTTAAAAAGTAATTAAGCTAACCCAATCAATATTTACGCAGTAAAAAATCAATGATTATTACGTAAAGCTAAGGAGAACGGTAATGACGTTGTAAAATGAACACTATTATCAATTCGTTTTTGTGTAAACAGAAGTTTAAACTTAATTATACGCTTCTGCTAAGCTCTGCAACGACTTACACAGGACAAAGTGTCACTTCAAACTTCATATTTTCATGCAAATTTAATGTTTATGGTGACGCCACTACACTTTGTTACAGCAAAGTTGCTAAGTCTGTGCAGAGGTTGCTTGGAATTACTCTACGAACCTATATGAAATATTGCTCGTTTAAAACTACTATATTACGACTTCTGTGGAGCACCCTAGTTCGAATGGGATTGAAAGATTGCATCCTTAAGTAGGTATATACCGCACATTTAAAATTTTCTTATTAAAACGCCGTAAGTACCGCCAAGATACGACCTTTTACCTGTATGGCTTTTTGTATTGTATAAGTACTTAAAGCAGCCCTCCATTATGCGTGGTCAGACACGCACTTGGCCGGTTTTTGATATAATAATTATATTTAATCTTTTTAGTAATATACTCGTCGTTTGATAAATATACGTGCGTAATGTATGTTATATTTAAATTGGTCCAAGCGCTACCAAAAAGATCCCAACAAATTGAAAACAGAGGAAAGTAGACTTCGATAGTTAGTATTATGCAAGAAATTCGTGGAAAATCCTTCTTATGGAGACCCCATTTGTTTATAGAACTTCAGTTTTACATTATGTTTAAATCTCATTGTTTGGTATACGCTCCGACTCTAATGGTTTTTCCGTTCTCGTTTGTTGGCGGGAACTTGTTAACATTGCGTCTGGTCTGGTGCTCGGATGGTTTTTGCTGCAATATCACTGGAAGACTTTGGCCAAATCATTCACCAGAATCTTTATATTATAAATATTCGGCTAGTACCAAGCTGAAAAATGTAAAAGTCGCTATTTTGCATGTTTATTAAGGAGCCGTGCCTTTGCTTCTGAAATTACAAAATAAAGAAAGTATGATAGAAAACACGACCGAAAAAACTAGGCTCAAAAATGGCAACCTTAAATGAATAATATCTAGGAGACCGAGCTTTGCTCGGAAAACATACAAAAACTCAAAGATGCACGTTTTCCCAGAGATAAGACCGATTTGTCGCCCCCGAAAACCCCCATATAGCTCATCGAAATCGTTAGAGCCGTTTCCGAGATCCCCGAAACATATATATAAATAAATAAACAAGAATTGCTCGTTTAAAGGTATTAGATAGATAACTAGTATGTAGTTCGACCCGAAATGAGAACTCGCGGTACACCAAAAACTCTACAGGGTAGATTCATAGACATCTACTTTAGAAAATCAATGAGGGTGAACTTTGTCCATTATTGCTAGGTACTAGGTACCCTGGGGGCCTATCTGAAAACATAAAAATGTATGGAGATAGATGGCAGATACTACGAAAAGTCACGTGGTTTAAAATCGACTTACAATATTTAATTACATTGTTACAAGTGAAGTTAATATGTGGTATTATCTATGAAAAGGGACCTTATTGTCGATGGCGCTTACGACACTAACATCGATGAGCACTAAACGTAGTAGTTTAAAATTGGTGATTCTGGCCCATTTTAGTTATTTTGATTTCCAATTTAGCAATTAAGTTTCTTTGATTACTGGAACATTCAATGTTGCTGTCTATCCAATGCGGAGGTCAATTTATGTTATGTGACGCTGATGAACTGATCAGTCATCGGGTTTAAGGTCCCTTTGTAGTTTTTTATAAATAACTCGTATACGGTGACTTGTAGCAATAAATGTTCTGACACATAAGTAATCTACATCAAATTGTCTACATTAAGGCGCGGTGTGTAGTAAAATGCACTTTTTTGTCACCATATTTACAGACTTTTACAAGGATTTCATGCATTATTTTCTAGTATGTATAACTTCAGTCCTTGAACTACGTTATTGCTTGTCAGAAACACGACGGCTCATTATTTTCTCGATAGAATCTTAAGTTGGAAACATGCCTAACACTGTCTTTATTTCCTTATGTTAGAAGTACTAGGACGAAAATGTATATGAAACTTACTTCAGTCGATAGCTTTTAAGTAAATCTTCATTATTGCTTGTCCTTTTATCGATACGTTAATTTTTTCATTCATCATTTGATGAATTCAACATTTTGCCTACTAAATTACACCCTACGCGGCAATACCTTGCGCCTATTCCTCACGCCAGTACGCCCGTGACCACTGTCAGCGTCGGACCTGTGCTAGTTTAGCGGACGTTTCATAAAATGGGTAATCACAGTATAAATATGCAAATATGTTATACACACAATGTTTTTCAACATACTTACGAAGAAAAGCAAAATAATTCTTAAATACGGTGACATTTCAGACATTCGTCCGTCATATTGTCATTTTATAACAAGTTGGGCAGCAAAGGCACACACCCATCTAACCAATCCGGAATTCAGTCACGATTGATAAATTGTGTAAACATATTTTAAAAGGCTATAAAATTAATCAAATTGAATAATTTAGACTGGTCACATTTTTGTAAAAATCGATTTCTACTGGCAAAACATATTACTTTTTGGCAACCGGGTTTTTTAACCTAATTAGACCCCGCTGAATCCGAATTTGCCGGTTGCTTGATCGAATTCTTGACTGGAAGTGAGATATGTGATATTAAAGGTCCCTTTTTTTAGTTTTTCGTAAATAACTCGTAAACGGTGGCCAATATAAAAAAAATGAAATAATAATCTACACAAAATTTTCAATAAAAAAGATTCAGTACATTTTTAGCAGGGATCAATATTTAAAAAGATAATAAAGAGGGAAAGTTAATTATAATAAATTCTAAGGTTCCTTGTTTTTATTTTTTCGTTAATAATTTGAAAAGTATGACTCATAGCAAAAACAAATCTTACACATAAATCATCATCATCATCATCATCTCAGCCATAAGACGTCCACTGCTGAACATAGGCCTCCCCCTTGGACCTCCATACGTGCCGGTTGGAAGCGACCCGCATCCAGCGTCTTCCGGCGACCTTAACAAGATCGTCTGTCCATCTTGTGGGTGGACGTCCTACGCTGCGCTTGCTAGTCCGTGGTCTCTACTCGAGCACATTTCGACCCCATCGGCCATCTTCTCTGCGTGCAATGTGGCCTGCCCATTGCCACTTCAGCTTGCTAATCCGGTGGGCTATGTCGGTGACTTTAGTTCGTCTACGGATCTCCTCATTTCTGATTTGATCACGTAGAGAAACTCCGAGCATAGCCCTCTCCATAGCTCGTTGAGCGACTTTGAGTTTTGAGATGAGGCCGATAGTGAAAGACCACGTTTCGGAGCCGTAAGTCATCACTGGTAACACACATTGATTAAAGACTTTCGTCTTGAGGCACTGAGGTATGTCGGACGAAAAGACATTACGTAGTTTCCCGAACGCTGCCCAACCGAGTTGGATTCGGCGGTTGACCTCTTTCTCGAAGTTGGACCTACCTAATTGGACTACTTGTCCTAGGTAGATGTACGAGTCAACAACTTCGAGTACCGAGTTCCCAACAGAGACTGGGATGGGCACATTGGCATTTGACATAAGTTTCGTCTTGTCCATGTTCATTTTCAAGCCCACCCGTTGTGAAACTCGGTTGAGGTCATCGAGCATCATGCTGAGTTCCTCCATCGACTTTGCCATGACTACGATATCGTCGGCAAACCGAAGGTGAGTGATGTATTCGCCGTTGATGTTGATGCCAAGTCCTTCCCATTCCAGGAGCTTGAAGGCGTCTTCCATTACGGCAGTAAACAGTTTCGGAGAGATAACATCTCCCTGCCTTACGCCTCTTTGCAATGGAATCGCCCTCGTGCTCTGCTCCTGTACTCGGACCGACCTGGTGGCGTTATTATACAAACACTTCAACACTTCGATGTACCGATAGTCAATATGGCATCGCTGAAGAGAGTCAAGCACCGCCCATGTTTCCATCGAATCGAAGGCTTTCTCATAGTCCACAAACGCTAAGCATAATGGCAAGTTATACTCTTCGGTCTTCTGTATAACTTGCCGCAGCGTATGGATGTGGTCTATGGTACTATAGCCTTTTCGGAAACCGGCTTGTTCGGGAGGCTGGAAGTCATCAAGTCTGTGTTCGAGACGGTTCGTGATGACCCTTGAAAACAGCTTATAGACATGGCTCAGAAGCGTGATGGGTCTGTAGTTCTTCAATAGGTTGTTATCACCTTTTTTGAAGAACAGCACCACCTCGCCTCTATTCCATGTTTCAGGCGTTATGCCCTCGGACAAGGCGGAATTAAAGAGCTTCTGGGGGACTTTAAGTACCGGTGTTCCACCCGCTCTCAGAAGCTCTGAAGTGATTTCGTCTTTGCCCGGCGCCTTGTTGTTCTTAAGCTGCTTCAGGGCCATCCTAATCTCGTACAGACTGATGTCCGGGATATCTTCGGTATAATGTCGGGACAGCTTGGCTCTTGGATCTCCTACCAAGCTGTCAACGGGCTTTGCGATCGAAGTGTATAACTGTCCATAGAACCTCTCGATCTCACCTAAAACCTCCGCTTTGCTCGACGCTATGCTGCCATCTTCCCGTTTCAGCTTTGTCAGCTGGCTTTGCCCAATAGACCCTTGCTTTGCTTGCGTTGCTTTGTCCTTTGCGAACACTTTGGAGCCTTGGTTTCGCTCAATAGTCTCTTTGATACGGTTAGTATTAAAGAGACGCAGATCATGTCGCAAGGACTTAGATATACGTCTATTGAGCTGCCTATATGACTCCGCGTCATCGGGAGACTGCAACTGTAGCGAGCGTCGTTCAGCCATGAGGTTTAAGGTTTGCTCGGTCAATTTCTGAGGTCTATCTTTACGGCGGGGTCTAAAAAACTTAGACCCTACTGTGTGGACAGTTTCCACTAGCCCGTCGTTGATTTCGTCCACTGAAGCCAAGTTCTCTAGGCAAGCAAAGCGGTTAGAGAGCTCGAGTTGAAAGCTTTCGGGGTTTTGAACATGGGCTCGAGTAGGTCGGAGCGTAGACTTCATCAGGCTGGACCTTTCAAGTTTAATATTGATATTCAGTGTGCCTCTTACGATTCGGTGATCACTACCGGTCTTTACCCTGTTGATCACACATAAATAATAAACATAAAATTTCCTACAAGAAACATGTAGAACACTTTTCGCTAGGATCAATATTTAAAAAGACAAAGCAGCCGGTAAGTTAATAACAATCAATTTTAAAGTCCCTTTTTAGTTTTTTGTAAATAACTCGTAAACGGTGTCCCATAGCAAAATAGGTTTTATGAATAAATAATCTACATAAAATTTCCTGCAAAAAACATCTGAACACTTTTCTCTAGGATCAATATTTAAAACGATATTAAAGGAAGAAAGTTCATTACAATCAATTCACATGTCACTTTTTTAGTTTTTAGGGTCCCGTACCTCAAAAGGAAAAAACGGAACCCTTATAGGATCACTCGTGCAGATTTCAGATTTCAGATCATTTATTCGTAAATATCACATACATATTTATATGTCACACAATAGGTACACACAGTTCATAATTAATTAATTATTTACATTATGCATTAAGTATATTATCTTAAAATTATTTATTACATTCCTTTGTTTTTAGTAAACATACCTACAGGTTATGATTTACATATTAGGTATTTGATGTGTTAGGGTCAACGGGTTGGTCATTTGCAGAAACTCTGAGACAGTGTAACATGCTAGGTCCATTAATATTGCCTTCAGTTTTTTCGAGAATGCTGCGTTGCTTTTAGCCTCTTTTATGTTTAGAGGAACATGGTTATATATGCTCGCCCCGGCAACACTGAGCGCTGCACGGGCCTTCGCCAGCCGCCGGTTCGGAGCTATTAGCAGCGGTTGCCTACGTGACGTCCTATTTAGTGTTTGGTAGTTATGTAGGTTCTCGCGTATGTAGTCACAAGCTGTCAGTTTATATACTTGGCAAGGTTAAGATCTTATGATTTTTAAATATTTCTTTCGCCGGATGGTCGAGTGGTTTCCGATCAATGATGCGTAAGGCACGTTTCTGTAATTTAAAGAGTCTTTCCCAGGTGGCCGACGTGGCCCATAAGTCAATTCCTTGGATTAAGACAGAGTGAAAATATCCAAAGTACGCTTTACGCAGGTTATTGGCAGACAGGGTGGGCGCGAGTCTGGACAGGGCGTAGCATGCCGAGGACAGCTTGTCGAACATGTGGTCGACGTGCGCGGCCCACGTCAGCCCGGCGTCGATCATGTACCCTAAGTACCTTGTCGTGTCAACTTGGGGAACTGTGATATCGTTCACTTTTATATTTATTGGGTTGTGTGTCTTTTTTAATTGAAAATGAATTATATTAGTCTTATCGACATTTAGTAACATACCATTTGCCGTAAACCACTCGGCCATTTGATGCATTACATGGGCAAGTTTCAATTTTAAGTTGTCGAAATTATCGGCGTTGACTATGATGCAGGTGTCATCGGCGAACATCACGTACTCGGGGTAGGGACAAGCGGTTGTGATATCGTTTACTAAGATCAGAAACAAGTTATTGCCCATCACGGATCCTTGAGGAACAGCAGAACATCCTATCGGTTCCAGAATTGACTTCGTATTGAGCACGTATGTAGCTTGCCTTCGATTGCTTAGAAACGAGGCAACAGCGTCTTGAAAACTTCCACTGAAGCCGTAGCGGGAGAGTTTGGCTAGCAAGAGTGAGTGGTCGATCATCTCGAAGGCGCGCGACAGGTCGCAGAACACCGCTGCGACCTGTCGCCCGCCCTCCAGGTGTGCCAGCACCCGCGTCACAACATCGCGCGCCGCGTCCGCCGTCGACCGCCCGGGTTGGTAGGCATATTGCTGCCGGTTTAATAGGTTATTAGATGTAATATGATTCATTATCCTATTGCTCATCATTCGTTCAAATATTTTTATTATATGATATATTCCGGCGTGAATGCACTTATTGAATAATAATAGGAATAATGAGATTACAACCGGAGGGAAGCAGTCAAT
Source organism: Cydia splendana (assembly GCF_910591565.1). Taxonomy (NCBI): domain Eukaryota; kingdom Metazoa; phylum Arthropoda; class Insecta; order Lepidoptera; family Tortricidae; genus Cydia; species Cydia splendana. The sequence goes on from NC_085961.1 coordinate 14,106,303, forward strand.
AATTTCAGTAGACATGTCATTATTGTCTTTGGATTTTTTGCGGTTAATTTTCTTACATGTTATTAAAATTTCATTCAACGTGAATGGTTCAAACACGTAGGGTGCAGGCGGTGCATTTTGTAGGTATTGATTTAGATATGCGAGCGCGGTGCGAGCGCACGGGTTTGAGTTGTTTACATTCGCATCAATGTAATACCTGTTTAGCTGCGCGGCGGCAGCGGCCGCGCGCTGGCCGACGCTGTCGCCCGCAGACTTACTAACAAATACATCAATTGCACCGCCCTTGCATTTCATATTTTTGCCCGTCTCTGCCGATATTACCCGCCATACACTTCTACACATGTTATCACCATTACTGTTCGATATCAGGTTGTTAATAAAATTACTACGTACTTGTTTCAACGTTGTCCAGTAGTCAGATTCTAAACTTTGCAGCGTCAGCCGATCGGTGCGTGACTCAGTGCTGTCAGGTTGCGAGTGCGATGATAAAACCTGTTTAGTTTTGTTTATCTTTTTACGTAAAGTTTTTACAGCTTCGTTGACCCACACACTTACAGTATTTTTTACTAAATGTTTTTTTATAGGAAAATAGATATCATAATAATGTTTGATGACATTCATTAAGAGTTCAGTTGTTTTGCTAGGGCAGTCACTTTTATTAAGAATTTGATCCCATTGATAAAAATTTAGACACTGAGTGAAGTCATTTTTTCGTTGAAATGTGAATGATCTTTTGGAAATGTGATTTAATTGAGTTAATCGATTATTTGAAATGTCAACAATTATACATACACAGAGATGGTCAGATAAATTCAAGTCATAACACGATACAGATTTAATGTCATTTCTATTTATATTGATATATGCGTGATCGATACAGGTCTTTGATGTCTTAGTTATCCTAGTAGGTACATTTACTAGTTGCTTAAACCCAAATTGATGTACTGTATTTAATAGGGATTTTACATTACTACATTTAGGTATTAAATCAATGTTGATATCACCAGTTATTATCACATTATAATTTTGAATAAAATTAAGACTTAAAAGTTTATTTAGCATAGATAGGTATAAAGGTACATCACCGCTCGGGGGTCTGTATACACACACGATGACGGGGTCAAGTCCGATGCACTCCACAGCACAGATCTCGAACTGGGATTCAATTCCGAGGTCCGTGACTTCTTTTCGCTCGATGCATGGGATTCCGGTCCTGACATAGATACAGCTCCCTCCACCGTTCTTTGTTGATCGGCAGAATTGGGCCCTCAGGTTGTAGTTTAATATGTTAACAGAATCTATTTGATTAGCCTGTAGCCAGTGCTCAGTAAAACAAAGCACGTCAATTTGATCACTTATCTGTAGTTCAGATTCAATTTTATACGTTTTGTTTGCTAGTCGATTTATGTTTTGATGTAAAATCTTCATTTGTACGGTGTTATGCAATGGTCTTTTATCATTGTTTAGGTTTGCAGGTGAGGGCGTCCTACTAGTTGGCATCTGCATTGGGAGCTCTTGACTCCCTGGGTCGGAGAAAGGGCCGCCATCGGTTATGCAGGTGTTTAAGGGCCATGCAGATGCCGTTAGGAAGTTGTCATAAACATTTGTAGGTATGCCTATCTTGAATGACTTGTAAGTATTTCTTTTCGATGGTATAGCTTCCACGGTGTACTGGACATCATCACAAATACTTCTTAGGTGGCTAATAATGTTTTCAGGCGTTGAATCGTACTTGAAGTAGCACCCGTGTAAGTATCTAAGCACTTCTACTCCGGCGACCTCGGTGTTTTTTGCGGTCCCCTTTATTGATACGGGGGCAGGTTTATGACTGCGCCGACGTTGGTGACGGCTCTTTGGGGGCTCCCAACCAGGCTCTTCGGGCTGGGTCTCTTTGTTAGAGGGCTCGGTAGACGAACTTTCACTGTTTGTTTTCGGTACAGGGTTATGTGGGGTATTATTCACTTGTTTACTTAAATCATCCGTTTGTACAATGTCATTCACAATTTGGTCACTTTTTGGTTTGATAATTTCAGCATTTTTTGCGTTGTCATTTTGTATTGTCATGGCGGTCGGTATGCGCTGGGACTCCGGTTTTGGTAGCTGGTTCTTTTGTTTGAAATTTGACGGTTTGCTTACAAGCGCAGCCAGCTTCTCTTTCGTTCGGATGGCGGAAGCGCGCGTTTTCCGCGGCGCAGGCGCCTGCGTGCGAGCAGGACGGCTAGTCGGTGTCGACACCGCGCTGCATGGTGTAGACGAGGCGCTGTTGTTTTGTGACACGGCACTTTGCATGAATGATCCAGTTTTACGTTTTTAGGATTGTCTCGAATATAGTATAGTTTTGTTTTATGGCAAGGAAGTCATTGATGTAGCAACAAAACAAATGACAACCATTTGGCCAATTAGAAACTAATTAAATCTGATGGTGTTGCTACTTCAAATTAAATCCTAAATTGATGGAATAATATTAATTAAATATTTAAATCAAAACTTAATTTTTAAATACAAAAAAGGTGGAATGTATATGTTTAGATAATTAAATATGATTTATTTCTATATGTTATACTTGCATATAAAAATTATTCCATAAATTTCATTAGTTACTGTTATTTTGATTGTGTCATCCCAGGGACAGAATGGTTTGAGATCATTTCCTGGCTGGTTTTCGCCCTGGATGGGCATCTTTTATACATAGAACAGTGAAGCGAAGTACATCATGCTCTGGTAGCATCGATCAGAGGCTTGGTTATGCAGTAGCCGCTGCATCCATGAGCTAGGGAGCTCATGCTGTTGTTATTTTGCCACAAACAGTAAGTAGAATATGATAATATATGGATGTCTTCAGGTTTGACTCCTTGTTGAATCTTTGTCCCTGCTTATTTGACCATTCGTTTTGTTTCCAGTCTGCTGGCGAAACAATGTGGTGGGATGGGGTTAGTTAGAGCTGTGAGATGAATCCACTCTAGGAATTTCCAGCTGGTAAGAAACTCAGAATATAATAATGTCCCTTGAAAGGTTAAGATACCACATGTTTCTTGTTGTTAATGTTGAAATGTTTCTTTCAGCTGACTGGGTGTTATGTTGTGTTATGTTATGTCACGCTACTGTTATGTTGCTGTTATTTCGGAGTATGGAAGTCCGTCCATATCCATCAAACTTCAAGTGCGTATGGTGAGCTGTTCGCCATGAGAATTTCGCTTTTTCTGCTGGGTGGAGGAGACGACACCTTCAAGCTGAGGCCTTAGGCTTTCTGTGGTACTCCGCGGTGCAATATTGTTATGAGGTTGGTGTACGCTTTCCTTCCATCCTAGAAGCATTTTCCAAATTTAAAGTTAGAGAATTTATTAGATCGTATGTGATGGCAAATGATAAATTAGGTACTAACAAATTTAGATAGGTCTGCTTGTAAATCATTGTAGAACCATTTTTGGCACGACCCGGCTCTATCGTCTGACATTATAGAATAAGGTGCTTAATGCTAGCTTAATAAATGATTTACTTGTAGAACAACTTCCTCAGTGTGAGAATAGAAATAAATTATGTGTCACAAAACTAACATTTCATTTTGACATCCTTTAGAAACCCCTGAATAGTTGATGGAAATAAGTGTAAGCACCTGCTTGAGTTTTTGGTTAAGATTTAGATTGGTTAATTTAGTAACCTTAATTGTCCGTGAGTTTCCCCAGGGCAAAGCCCCAGCCGGGCTAGGAAAATCTCCGTGACAATTTGGCGCCCACAGATTCCGTCTTAAAGCTCTATTTCCATCATAAATCAGTTTGTATCACTGCCATCACATATAGATGATAAAAGTTTTGAAATACTTACGGTTAAGTATTAATTTTGAGCTTGTGCTTTGGCTTTGCACACTTTGATACCATCCAGGTTAAGCTTTAGCTGTTTTACAGTTAGTTTTGTCCAATTTGCTGCACGAAATTCAGAATTTCTGGTGAAATCCGTAAATGAAATGCTTTGATTTTCAGTTAGTAAAATTTGTGCTGACATTTTGTCAGGAAGTTGAAAGTGTCAAACTTTTAGTACATTTTGCTACTTGTTATGCTTATGAGCTAGTCTCTAAAGACTGAGACCTAAGATATTTTGCATTTTTGAGGATTTAAAAAGCATTTTTTTTTTAATTTTGTTGTATAACTTGATTAGTTATAGACAAATATTTGGGCAGAGCTTTTATAAGTACTGCAATTGAGTTGTATGTCATTTTGTTAAGGTCAAGCCAATGATCTTTTAGTTCAAGTTCGAAAGCTTTTAGCTTGTGCAGAAACTGTTAAGAAATTTGAGAAGTATTGTTTAAGTGTAAAATTTTAACTCAAAATACCTTTTAGTTTAAAAATATATTAGATATTTAGCCACAGATGGATATTTTTCAGTTGTAAGAACGTAGGAAATTGTTTTTGGTAAATTGTATGAACATACAGTGTATACATACTTGATTTTGTAGGTTTTTCTAGAAAGACTTCAACTTGAAAGCTTGCAATTAGGACAAATTTTGTATAATAATTTATTTTAGTTAGTGGCTTGCTTTTTGCTTTCACTGTTATCAATAGCTTTGATACAAATTTTGTTTATATGAAATATGTAAGATACTTACACAGAGCTAAAAAGGGTTCATTGTAGTAAAAAACACATTAAATTTAGCATTGTTTATTATAAATAGTAATGATACAATAGTGCCACATCAATTTGTAAGTCTTTTGCCATCATATTTCAATATTTTGAGTTAAACTTATTATACAACGGCGGTTTCAGTACACTTTTAATGTTTAATGCCCGTTGAACTTATTTATGAAGGTGGATCAAATCTGAGGCGTCGCTGGCAGTAGTTGGAAGTTTGCAGGAACGGCGGAGAAGTGGAAATGTTTGAGTGTCCGGCAGCAGCAAGGTTGATAGTCGCTGGCAAGTGACTTCTGTTGTGTTCCTGATTAGGAAATGATTTTGATTTATGAAGATATACTTCTTCAGCGCACTGCCAGTGCCTATGTTCTCATGATTTAACATTGTTTGATTTTCAAAGTTGCAAATTCCTGTAGTCCGGTGTCCAGTTATAGGCATAGCTGGATATCTATTGCTTTTATGGTGGTCTGTTGTTCAAATTTAGCACAGTTTTATAGTAATCTGTAACAATTTCATTAAAATTAGAGTTGATTATACATACTAGGTTGGTTATTTTATAAAATACAGGGAACTTTACAGAGGTTTTGCGTTCAGTTTAGAGTATGAGAACGAAAGTTGACTCCTTTTCTCATTATTTGGTTGATTACCTGTGTTTATTAGAAGATTTAATTCCAATCCAAGTCGCATTTTGACAAACTAAATATTGAAGTTCTAAGTATTGTTCGAAGTTTGATAACCCTCGTATTTAGTTTTCCAATTTGTTGTACTTTAAAGTGGCTAAAATATAGATAAATCTAGTAATAAATGATAAATTAAATTAACTTCATATATAGCATGTATGTGTGTTTTTTGAACAATAAAGATTTATTTATTAAATGCGGCGAAAGTTTTTTTTTGTAGATAAGGTTATAATTCGCAAAATATCTCAGTGACATTTAACTTTTTAAAAGCATAGACGCTATACCATAGAGTAAATAAATAAGTTCAACAAAGGGTGCGTTCAGAAACATGATATTTTTAGGGTCCAAACTTAAGTCGTAACGTGTCAGCGTTTAATAAACGCTCGTTTTTTGAAGTTATTGATTAACTTGGTTTATCATTACGGGGTGTTTCAAAACATTCCATTTAATGATGTAACGTTACGATAATGTTTTTTAGCACCAAGTTTTAAGTTAAATTGAAGTTTTTTATAGGGTGCTAGGTGAAGTTTCGTTTTGGATTTTGGACATGGAGTTTGGATCGTGGCGTATTAAGGATTCGGACACAAGGTTTTGGAGGTGGTTGTCTTCTCTGGACGCAAGGTCCCGGTTTTTTAGCTTTCACCTTGCCGCCAGAGTAAACGCCCTCGCTTACGCCATAACGTTTCGTTCTACGGTTGTTTCGTTTGGAGTGTTGGATATTGTGGTAAAAATATTCAATCACGACTGTATGTGCGGAACGTGGTGAGCAGCAATGTCTGTTTTCACTACTATTTTTTTGTTTTGTGTGATGAATGAAAGGGTTCTTGGAACAGTGCTCTAAATGCGTGGAGTATGAAAGGGGCGTTACAATCTAGCTCATTTTTTTAAGTTTTGGAGCGATCCTTAATACGGCCAGGGGTTTTTTGTGAGAAGTATCGGGTGCTTACCACACCCGAGCGCCGTGTTGGTGCGTTTTGTGTTTTAGGTCGACAGGGGTCCACACCCAGGAGATTTTGTGAGGTATGGCGGGGCGCGCACTGCATACCACGGACGTTTTGCGTTCTTTTTGTGTACTCCGATGGGTTCTTGCTCCTTTCAGGCGTCGACTTGGTACTCGCTGGTGGGTATCTTTTTGTGTACGTGTTGCCCATAAGCCCAAGCCATAGAGGCGTTGGTGAGGCACACGATTTTTTGTGTTCGCGCTGCCGATACAACGACAAATATTTTTGTAGGCGAAGATGCGACACGCGGTATCGCCGCCAATCATGCCTGGCGTGCGATACTGTTTCAGTACTCAACCTCAATGGTTGAGATTTTTGGGCATGTTGCAACCTCAGAGTTGTGTAAGGTTTTGGTCGGTTTGTTTTGTGATCCGGAGAGTTGGGGGATAGGTTACTCTCACCATCTCGAAGGGCCTAGATGTTTTGGTATGGTTTGGTTAGTTTTGTTTAATGGAAGAGTTGGCACAGTTAAGATGTGTCCAATTCAACCGTTTGTTGTTGGTTTTTTTTTGAGGATTGGTATTTTGTCTGTTTGGGTTTGTTGTGGTTGTCAACCTGAAGGGTTGAGACAATTATTGGTGTCCTCAACCTGTAGGGTTGCGACATTTTAGGATTAGTATGGAAATTTCGGAATTGCGAATTATATTTTGGATTGGATTTTATTTAGCTTCTCAAGTTTATAAAGTAAACTTCGAAGTAGGAATTATTTCGGAATTTTTATTTTGCCCGGTCTAGTAGAGATAGGTTTAGGAATGCTGATCATCAGTCCTGGCAGTTGGTTTGGTTTTTTCCAGCGCAACGATGCAATGTTGTGCTGGTAAAACCAAGGAATGTTTACTGGTTAGTTAGGAATAATGTGGTGGATTTTTCTGATGTGTTCGGATACCACACACGTTAGGGTTTTAGGTATTTAGTGTTATGTGGGTTCGAGAATTCGTGAATTTAAAATTTATGGTTTAGCGGTTTTGGCATGTAGTGTTGATTGATAGTTTGGTTTACTTTGGCTTTTCTTTTCTGGATAGGGCTCTCGAAACCTGCGGCAATCATTTTGGTTGTGTTTTTTTTTTGGTGCTCCCATACTAGGTATGGTCGAGGTAGTTTCGTATTGTTTTGTTTACTTTTCTTTGTGACACATGTTTTGGATTTAGGATAGTCGCTGAGGACAGCGAGCGTTTTACCCTTGGTAAAACGCAACAGCGGGGAGAGGGGTATTGTGACACGGCACTTTGCATGAATGATCCAGTTTTACGTTTTTAGGATTGTCTCGAATATAGTATAGTTTTGTTTTATGGCAAGGAAGTCATTGATGTAGCAACAAAACAAATGACAACCATTTGGCCAATTAGAAACTAATTAAATCTGATGGTGTTGCTACTTCAAATTAAATCCTAAATTGATGGAATAATATTAATTAAATATTTAAATCAAAACTTAATTTTTAAATACAAAAAAGGTGGAATGTATATGTTTAGATAATTAAATATGATTTATTTCTATATGTTATACTTGCATATAAAAATTATTCCATAAATTTCATTAGTTACTGTTATTTTGATTGTGTCATCCCAGGGACAGAATGGTTTGAGATCATTTCCTGGCTGGTTTTCGCCCTGGATGGGCATCTTTTATACATAGAACAGTGAAGCGAAGTACATCATGCTCTGGTAGCATCGATCAGAGGCTTGGTTATGCAGTAGCCGCTGCATCCATGAGCTAGGGAGCTCATGCTGTTGTTATTTTGCCACAAACAGTAAGTAGAATATGATAATATATGGATGTCTTCAGGTTTGACTCCTTGTTGAATCTTTGTCCCTGCTTATTTGACCATTCGTTTTGTTTCCAGTCTGCTGGCGAAACAATGTGGTGGGATGGGGTTAGTTAGAGCTGTGAGATGAATCCACTCTAGGAATTTCCAGCTGGTAAGAAACTCAGAATATAATAATGTCCCTTGAAAGGTTAAGATACCACATGTTTCTTGTTGTTAATGTTGAAATGTTTCTTTCAGCTGACTGGGTGTTATGTTGTGTTATGTTATGTCACGCTACTGTTATGTTGCTGTTATTTCGGAGTATGGAAGTCCGTCCATATCCATCAAACTTCAAGTGCGTATGGTGAGCTGTTCGCCATGAGAATTTCGCTTTTTCTGCTGGGTGGAGGAGACGACACCTTCAAGCTGAGGCCTTAGGCTTTCTGTGGTGCTCCGCGGTGCAATATTGTTATGAGGTTGGTGTACGCTTTCCTTCCATCCTAGAAGCATTTTCCAAATTTAAAGTTAGAGAATTTATTAGATCGTATGTGATGGCAAATGATAAATTAGGTACTAACAAATTTAGATAGGTCTGCTTGTAAATCATTGTAGAACCATTTTTGGCACGACCCGGCTCTATCGTCTGACATTATAGAATAAGGTGCTTAATGCTAGCTTAATAAATGATTTACTTGTAGAACAACTTCCTCAGTGTGAGAATAGAAATAAATTATGTGTCACAAAACTAACATTTCATTTTGACATCCTTTAGAAACCCCTGAATAGTTGATGGAAATAAGTGTAAGCACCTGCTTGAGTTTTTGGTTAAGATTTAGATTGGTTAATTTAGTAACCTTAATTGTCCGTGAGTTTCCCCAGGGCAAAGCCCCAGCCCGGCTAGGAATATCACCGTGACAGTTTACGCTGTTATTGGACAGATCGGTTGACCTCACAGTATTTTTGATCGGTAAAACTGATTTCACTTCACGTATTTCAGCAAATAAGTCGTCTAATTTTGCACTTAACTCCGACACTTTGTTTTCGATCGGTTTGATTAGGTCTATTAGCAAGTTTTGCAATGTATTCGTATCACTTTTCTCCATTTTGCCCGTTAAAATTGCAAAATTTACGAGCATCCGTTAGTGACGTTTGGCCGACCGCGCACGACTGTCTGTCTGTCTGTCCGTCTGTCACAGCCCATTTTCTTCAAAAGTACTGGACCAATTAAGTTGAAATTTGGTACACACATGTAAATTCGTGACCCAAAGACGGACATCTTACGTAAACAAATGAATTTTAAACATGGAGGCCACTTTTTAGCCAAGGGGGGTTAGTTAACATTAAGAACCTATTTTGCTATGGGCCACCGTTTACGAGTCATTTACGAAAAACTTAAAATAGGGACCTGGAAATTGATTATAATTAACTTACCCCCCCTTTAATACCTCATTAAATATTGATCGTAGCGAAAAAGTGTACAAAACCTTTTTTGTGGACAATTTTATGTTCAATATTTATGTATAATATTTTTTGCAACTGCCCCCGTTGCAACCGTTTACGAGTTATTTACGAAAAAAAAGCGACCTGTGAACTGATTGTGATTAACTTTCTTCCTTTAATATCGTTTTAAATATTGATCCTAGAGAAAAGTGTTCAGATGTTTTTTGCAGAAAATTTTATGGAGATTATTTATTCATAAAAACCTATTGTGCTATGGGACACCGTTTACGAGTTATTTACAAAAAACTAAAAAAAGAGACCTTCAAAAAGTGATTATAATTAACTTTCCCGCCTTAATATCTCTTTGAATATTGATCCTAGCGAAAAATTGTACGGAATCTTTCTTGTAGGCAATTTTATGTAGATTACTTATGTTTAAGAAAATTTTTGCTATGCGCCACCGTTTAAGAGTTATTTACGAAAAACTAAAAAAAAGGGACCTTTAATATCAACTATCTCACTTCCAGTCAAGAATTCGATCAATCAACCGGCAATTTCGGATTCAGCGGGGTCTAATTAGGTTAAAAAACCCGGTTGCCAAAAAATAATATGTTTTGCCAGTCGAAATCGATTTTTACAAAAACATGATCAGTCAAGTATACAGACTATACACTCATATTGTATACATATAATTAATAATTATTTAGGTACACTCACCGACCTCACCGTCTTACCTACCATTTTTAGGGTTCCCTACCCAAAGGGTAAAACGGAACCCTATTAGTAAGACTCCGCTGCCGTCCGTTCGTCCGTCCGTCTGTCAGCAGGCTGTATCTCACGAACCGTGATAGCTAGACAGTTGAAATTTTCACAGATGATGTATTTCTGTTGCCGCTATAACAACAAATACTAAAAAGTACGGAACCCTCGGTGGGCTCAGTGGGCGAGTCCGACTCGCGCTTGTCCGGTTTTTAATTTCATTAAGTACTCATCAAAATTCAAATTTACTAATAAATCTTTTTCAATATTAATTGCCGAACTAAAAATCTCGGAACTGACGATTCAGAATACCGATGTCGTCAGAATAAAGACGTAGACGTGCTGCGCGGGAATGGTGCGGTGCGCCGCGCGGGGCGCCCGCCTGCCCGTTCTACCACTCGTCTGCTTCACCCCCTTGAAAACGTAAAACTCGAGTATAAGAGCGCCTTAAATATTCTATACACTTTTTCGCTAGGATCAATCTTCTTCTCCTTCAACCTAGCGTTTTAGCTAAGCGTCCGGTCTTCAGCATCCTCTGGTGTGAGTAGATTTTAAGTAGATTACTTATGTATCAGAACATTTTTTGGTACAGGCCACCGTTTACGAGTTATTTACAAAAAATATTAACAATTGATCATATTTAACTTTTTACCTTAAATATTTTTTTAAATACTGATCCTAGCGAAAAAGTGTATAGAATATTTAATGTAGACAATTTTACGCAGATTACTTATGTATCAGAACATTTTTGCTACAGGTCACCGTTTACGAGTTATTTATAAAAAACTACAAAGGGACCTTAAACCCGATGACTGATCAGTTCATCAGCGTCACATAACATAAATTGACCTCCGCATTGGATAGACAGCAACATTGAATGTTCCAGTAATCAAAGAAACTTAATTGCTAAATTGGAAATCAAAATAACTAAAATGGGCCAGAATCACCAATTTTAAACTACTACGTTTTGTGCTCATCGATGTTAGTGTCGTAAGCGCCATCGACAATAAGGTCCCTTTTCATAGATAATACCACATATAAGTGTGTTAACCAGGTGTGGTATTGTTGTCCATTATTACTAATACAATTATTCATCAATAAAAACTGAAAAAAGAACAACCTTGCCAGTCATGGTTTAATTTATAATTTTAGGGAGCCCTGTGAAATTATTCGTCTCATCCACTTTCTTTCCGCATCCTTTACATCCGACCGTATTTAATCAAAATTCATAATAAACGGCACTCCGTCCACGATTCAACCATTATGAAATTCCCTGCCGTCCTTTTGACAATATTAATACGTGCACGGTAGTAACAATATCTACATAACTACTAGTTAATTGCTTTGTGCATGGTATACCTACCAACGTAGAGCTTATATGTCTGTATTAAAGAAGCAATTTGATGTTAAATTAATTTTGTATGAAGCAGAAACGTCTGCAAATAATACCACAGTGACAGTGATTTAATAGAATATGCTTAGATGTTTTTTATCTACACACACTTATGTAAAGATGCTTTTATTTCTGAGCATTGTCGATTTGATGAACATTTGTTTTCTACTGACCTTGTTAGATTACCTACTCATATATTTATTCCATTAAATTTTATTTGAAATACGTAAATGCTGTACGTCCCAGAAAAAATTAGTGTGTCCATGAAGAAGTCCTATACATAATCATTGATAACTTGATAAGGTATAGGATTTTTGCATTTTTATCAAATTAATTATTTAAACCCTTAAGAAGACAATGCCACAATTTAACAAACATATTGATACACATACGTATACTGTTAAGGATAAATGATTGGGAGGATAATCGATAGAAGGATAAAATACACGAGTTTTTTTTTTGAGTTAATAACCTCAAACCGACACACTAAAGTGTATAAATAGCACTGTCAATTAAGCTATGTACACGAAACACGCACATATTCTGATTATGCTCAACGCCTGTCAATTTCACATTCTCATTTTGATGAGATGCTTATTATATTTCGGACTTAAAATATTAAATAGCAACTTTCATTATTCATATAATAATATAATTTTGGCCGTATATATTTTAGCGCTAATATTTTTTATGAGCTCCAAATAAAAGCATCATACATATTATTATAAACTGGCAGCAAAATCAAGCCAACCAAAAAAATAATAGGGAACTAGAAATGATGTTTCCAATACATTCAATAAAGTTATCGCTAGTTATGCTTAAACTGGCCTGAACGTTTATCTGTGGGTAATCTATTGACAACCACTACCTATAATTCATAATTTCTTATTGCATGAAAGTGAGTACAAACGGTGTTAGTACTTATATGTATACAAAAAATCCATCACAATCTGCCGAGATCCAGCAGGCAATATATGTATCTTAAATTTAAAACTAAAACTAAATTAGGGTAGTTTAGCCGGTTAACCGGCCACCTCCGGTTCTCGGCCACAACGTAGTAAAACTGTAATAACATGACAACTTTACCGTATTTATTGAAAAAATGAGGGTAGTCGGATAAATTAAGTTGACATTGACATATCCTAAATTTGTTAGCTTGATAACGTTTTGATTGGCTCGTCAGTGCACCAAAGCAATTTAGCAAGTGTGGATGTTGGACAAATTTGTAAAAAAAATTGTGATTCAATATTTTTTCAAGGTAAGTAAAAATATTGTTTTCGTGGGCTTGAGGCCATTATTGATGTTAATGTGCATTGTGGATAAGTTGAATTTATGTTATTATGATTTAAATGTACGATTTTTTTTATATAAGTCAATTAAATTTGATGGTCGGGTAACTAAATGCAATTTCGTAAAGATATTTAGTTCTCGGCCGCCCGGCCGAGAACAGGATTGAGGCACGTAATTTTTAATTTGTTAATCTTTCCTATCAAAAGACAGCCAACAAAATAAATATTTCAAATAATACTTATTTGTATCCAAGTAATTCATGTAGTTAGTTCTCGGCCGCATGCTTATTAACAAATAATTGGTTAAAATCTGCTTTAAAATCTTTTGTATTTGGCGGCCAAGAACAGGATTATAAAAAGTTAGTTTTCGGCCTAGCTAACTTATGACGGCCGAGAAACAAGTAAAATTTATTTTGTTTTCGGCCCTTGTAAGTAAATTATGTTTACACTATTTTTATATTAACAAGATGCTTCAAAAAGAAGTTTTTGACTATCAGCGACGAAGAATTTTCGTTATTTTTAACCGACTTCCATTTCATATAAGGAGGAGGTTCTGTATTCGGTTGTGGCTATGTTTAACGTCTTCATGATCTTCCTAGCGTTGTCACGACTCATAGGAGCCTAATAGTTTTTACGAAAATGACTGCCATCTGACCTTCCACCTATGTGTCTATTGGAATTAATTCGATTTATTCACGAAATTTTCCTTCACCGAAAAGAGAATGGTAAATATTACTGGTGATAAGTAGCTACCGTAGCCTATGGATGCCTGTAACTTCAAGGGTGTTACCGACCCATAAAAACCTCCGGACTTACGCACGCTGCTAGTTAGGCTACAAAATGTCTTATTTTAATATTTTTGAGTAGGTATGTTTTGGAAAACTCTTTACGAGATGTAGGTACCATAAAAGTTCCCATTAACGTTCCTTAATGTAATACATTGTACCATTGAATATTTGTTGTTTTATTCAAAAATAATTCCTATTGATAGTGTAATAAGAGTCATTTAAAAACATAAATAACAGCGGCCGACAACTAGTTAACAAGCGGCCGAGAACCAAAAAAAGTGTCCGAGAACCAGCTAAATTGCTACTTTTTCATATTTTTAATTATATAAACAAAACGTTGTAATTAATAACGGATTTTGATACAAACATGGTAAGTGTATTATATTTTTAGTCTAAAAATCACAAAATGACCAAGATTGGTCGAATATATTGTTCATAAAATACATTTGAATTCGAAATTTTGCTTAACTGGCCGACAACCGGCTAAACTACCCTATTTTACCTGTAACTATAAAACCCGAATCTTTCATTTTTCTTCCCCCGAATTTTTCTATTGCAGATATTAAGTATATTCAAAAAGTACTAAATAACTTAACAAGGTTATTTTTAATAATTAGAAGTGTTGCATCCCCAATTTTAATTATGAAATAAATTCTTTCATTATTAAAAAAGAATTAAAAAAATTAATTGACTGCTTTCTGACTTGAATAGGTAATGATATTGGATTATTATTATATCAGTCTATCTAAAAAGTATATACCTAATCATTAAATCTTACTTAGCTTTTTGCAACCACTACCTATACACAGAACTTGCGACAGTTTGAGATAAGGTTTTATCTCTGAAAAATCGGAGGCGCCCCCGGAATATATTTTGCTAAAACGACGAACTTTGTTGCTAATGGTGTCCTGTGGGCGTATTATGGATGGTTTTATCCACATGATAAAATAACTGTCACTTTTTAACACCGCGGGATAGAAAGTGACGGACACCGTTTTATCATGCTGTCACGTAGACAAGAACGCACATCATATCTGTACTGACGTGTTGAAGATTTTTCTTACTTACGTGTTTTTTTTTCCTATCTGATTTAACGAATAAATAATTAATTCCCATCTAATATATTTTTAGTTTAAATGCTGTACTTTTACATGTTTTTACAAAACCCCAAAAGCTTAGCTAGTCGTTAAAAAAGTTGAATCGCGAGCGTTGCGAGTACAACGTACTTTTCTGCAGGGTATTAATAACAATATCTGGGAGACCGAGCGCTTTGCTCGGAATACATATTGAAAACTCAAAAATGCGCGTTTTCCCAGAGACAAGACCTAGCTAGATCGATTTTTCGGCCCCGAAAATCCCCATATACCAAATTTTATCGAAATCGTTACAGCCGTTTCAGAGTTCCTAGAAATATATATATATATACAGGGTGGAACGTCACGAAAGACCTTCCCGGAAATATAGCGTCGTTTAAGTGATATAGAATAGATTAGTTAATCATGAATTAAATAAAAATTAAAAATAACAAATTCACTACTTTTTAACTGTGGTGATAACCCTATACCATAGTGTGGTTAGATTAAAGCATGGTGAAAGGAATCGCTGTCGGAAAAACTAGTTTTTTGCATGGATGTTTAAAAGACCATAATTTAGAAACGGAAACCCAAATTAACATAGTTTCTATAGAGAAAATATAGAGCTAAGGCTAAACTATCTCCCATTTCCGGAAAGGTCCGTCGTCAAATTCCACGCTGTATAAAATAAATATACAAGAATTTCTCGTTTAAAGGTATTAGGTAGATTATTTGCCACACCCACCCACACGAAGGACAATAACAAACGTATTCTGTTCCGTTTATAAGACTAAATGATTTTTTAAAGGATAAATCACATTAATCAGTAAGTTAACAACTTCGACCTTATTCGAAGACTTGGTAGTAAAAGTTAAAATGTTGAAAGGTAAGTGACGGAATATTCTCCATGACAACAGGAACAAAGTTCGGATACCATGATCATTACATTCATTAGGTACCTATAGCACAATAAGGGCATATAGGTACATATGTGTGACTCTGTTGACGAGATAATAATTATTAAATTACTATTTATTGTGCAAATATATTCCTTGTGGCAGTACAAAGAAAATTATAAACGCATAAACGAAGGGCAATAGCCTGTGACCCGAATCCGGGACCCCCCAGTGCGTTAACCATTTTGCCAAAATTTACGCTGACGTCATTCGCTCGAATTTATCCTTTTGCGAATCCTTATAGCGTACTTATCTTACAATCGTACTTCTTACTTGAAGAGCTCTTTGTGGAATCAATCATTCAATTTAATGATTTGAAATGAGAAAATGAATGTTTTATAAAAAAAGATTTGACGAAAGACAAACACTGACGCCCAGGTAAGACTACAGTACATAGGCAATTATATATAGGCAAATAATGTACACTCAAGACATTTATCATTCATTTAACTAAAGGTTTATCTGAGACACCCTATTCTAGTCTAATCCTATTCAAATGTCACACCCCTACTATTTTAATGGCCATCCCAAACAAAGTGTCAAACGGAACATTATACCAATATGGCACTTGGTCCAATTTACTCGCCCCTTCGGTACCCGAGGCACGTTCTACCCTGTCCTTTGGACGCATTTTGGCGGTAAAACGACAGGGGAATATCAAATAGTGGAAATAAGTAGGTGTTGTCCTAGATTTTGTATCATTTTATTGACGTTAATGTCATAAATCATAATAATTTTGTAATAACGTAACGCAGTTAACTATTTTCATATAAATACAAGCAGGAGTGGCTCACGCCGCGATTTCGTCGCGTCGCTACAAGCACATGCGGCCCACACCAATTTTGGTGAGTGAACCTTCTATATTAACTCACATTTATAGACGGGTCTAACCTACACCTTCTATGCCTAGTACTATTATTTACTCTGTGATACTACCAAAATTAATAGTACCCAAGATAAACGGGGATGGATTCTAATTACACCAAATAATTAATAGCTACAATAGGTGCATGTTAGACCAAGAAAAGTCTTCAACGATTTTGATAGCATACGCAGTGCAAGTGAGGTATTTTTACGTGCTCTCTGAAAAAAAAATGGTGTCCCGTTCCGTCCCGTCTAACTTTTGAACCGTGGGTCCAAAAATATGTAAAAATTCGAGAAAGTAAAGATTAGTAAAGACTTTCAAGGTAAACTATAGCAAACTAGATCAGTTAAGCAGTTTTTGAGTTTCTGCAAAAAGTCTATTTTGACGGACGGGTAACTACGGAACCCTACACTGAACATGGCATAATATTATGTACCTACATATATCCATTGAATAAATATGAACGAGCCGTTAAAAAAACCAGTAATATATTATCGGGATTCGAACGTGAACCACCAGATTCATTAGCTAGCATGGTCACTACTAGCCTAATACGGTCGTCATAGTTTATGTTGTGTCTGGCAAATAGCCAGAGCTATGGCCGATACTCTCTCCGTATAATATTGTTAGAGTCCGTGAAGTGACAGATACACACTATCCCAAAACCAGCAAGCTCACATACTTAGCAAGCCCATGTGACTATGGACCTAAGTTGAACTTGATTAAGGTACACATTGCATTGGCCTAGATTTTGAATTTGGTATATTATGTGTGTGAGAGAAAACGTGTTTGCTAAAATTAAGTACATGTATGTAACTACTACTGGCTTTGTAATTACAAATAACAACCTCTTTAGGATACTTGCCCACACGTCTGAGAAACAATTTAAAAGTTAGACATATAAGAGTGATATAAGCGAAGTCACCAATCCGCACAGGAACAGCGCAGCGTGGGAACTCTTTAGTATACGAGTGGACGCTTGTGGTTAACACTGGAATTATACAGGGTGATTTCGGGGTCGTGGAGCAAGAGAGCCAGACTTCATACAGAATCCAAAGATGAGCCTAATGATGTTGTTAATTATTGTTTATCACCAATAATGATGATTATTTTCCAGATGGGATAGGGATAGGAAAAAACATTTTTGCATACAAGTTGGTGACCCTACTCAATGTGACGTCTTGTCGCTTTCCATACAGCGTATGTCAAAAGTCATAGGGTGACCATAATTACTTAGTATAACATTAATTTTACTTGAAAAATAAGAATAATTAAATTAATTATGTTTTAATCAAATACTACCATATGTTAATGTGGATCATTTACCGAGTCAGAAAAAGTGGTTCTGGGTCACGACCCAGAAATCACCCTGTATAACTACACTGGATAGGTTTTGAAATGGGTCAGTAAAGGAAACTTACTGGCATACTGACTGGGCTACTCGCGTACTGGGCATACAGAACGCCCACCATTGAAAGACGATTTGTGGTATTATCTATGAAAAGGGACCTTATTGTCGATGGCGCTTACGACACTAACATCGATGAGCACAAAACGTAGTAGTTTAAAATTGGGGATTCTGGCCCATTTTAGTTATTTTTATTTCCAATTTAGCAATTAAGTTTCTTTGATTACTGGAACATTCAATGTTGCTCTCTATCCAATGCGGAGGTCAATTTATGTTATGTGACGCTGATGAACTTATCAGTCATCGGGTTTAAAGGTCCCTTTATAGTTTTTTATAAATAACTCGTAAACGGTGACCTGTAGCAAAAATGTTCTGATACATAAGTAATCTGCGTAAAATTGTCTACATTAAATATTCTATACACTTTTTCGCTAGGATCAGTATTTAAAAAAATATTTAAGGTAAAAAGTTAAATATGATCAATTGTTAATATTTTTTGTAAATAACTCGTAAACGGTGGCCTGTACCAAAAAATGTTCTGATACATAAGTAATCTGCTTAAAATCTACTCACACCAGAGGATGCTGAAGACCGGACGCTTAGCTAAAACGCTAGGTTGAAGGAGAAGAAGATTGATCCTAGCGAAAAAGTGTATAGAATATTTAAGGCGCTCTTATACTCGAGTTTTACGTTTTCAAGGGGGTGAAGCAGACGAGTGGTAGAACGGGCAGGCGGGCGCCCCGCGTGGCGCACCGCACCATTCCCGCGCAGCACGTCTACGTCCTTATTCTGACGACATCGGTATTCTGAATCGTCAGTTCCGGGATTTTTAGTTCGGCAATTAATATTGAAAAATATTTATTAGTAAATTCGAATTTTGATGAGTACTTAATGAAATTAAAAACCGGACAAGCGCGAGTCGGACTCGCCCACTGAGCCCACCGAGGGTTCCGTACTTTTTAGTATTTGTTGTTATAGCGGCAACAGAAATACATCATCTGTGAAAATTTCAACTGTCTAGCTATCACGGTTCGTGAGATACAGCCTGCTGACAGATGGACGGACGAACGGACGGACAGCGGAGTCTTACTAATAGGGTTCCGTTTTACCCTTTGGGTAGGGAACCCTAAAAATGGTAGGTAAGACGGTGAGGTCGGTGAGTGTACCTAAATAATTATTAATTATATGTATACAATATGAATGTATACTTGACTGATCATGTTTTTGTAAAAATCGATTTCGACTGGCAAAACATATTATTTTTTGGCAACCGGGTTTTTTAACCTAATTAGACCCCGCTGAATCCGAAATTGCCGGTTGATTGATCGAATTCTTGACTGGAAGTGAGATAGTTGATATTAAAGGTCCCTTTTTTTTAGTTTTTCGTAAATAACTCTTAAACGGTGGCGCATAGCAAAAATTTTAATCTGCATAAAATTGCCTACAAGAAAGATTCCGTACAATTTTTCGCTAGGATCAATATTCAAAGAGATATTAAGGCGGGAAAGTTAATTATAATCACTTTTTGAAGGTCTCTTTTTTTAGTTTTTCGTAAATAACTCGTAAACGGTGGCCAATATAAAAAAAATGTTAAACGTTAATAATCGACACAACATTTTCAATAAAAAAAGATTTAGTACATTTTTAGCAGGGATCAATATTTAAAAAGATAATAAAGAGGGAAAGTTAATTATAATAAATTCTAAGGTTCCTTGTTTTTATTTTTTCGTTAATAATTTGAAAAGTATGACTCATAGCAAAAACAAATTTTACACAAATAATAAACATAAAATTTCCTACAAGAAACATGTAGAACACTTTTCGCTAGGATCAATATTTAAAAAGACAAAGCATCCGGTAAGTCAATTGTAATCAATTTTAAAGTCCCTTTTTAGTTTTTTGTGTAAATAACTCGTAAACGGTGTCCCATAGCACAATAGGTTTTTATGAATAAATAATCTCCATAAAATTTTCTGCAAAAAACATCTGAACACTTTTCTCTAGGATCAATATTTAAAACGATATTAAAGGAAGAAAGTTAATCACAATCAGTTCACAGGTCGCTTTTTTTTCGTAAATAACTCGTTGCAAAAAATATTATACATAAATATTGAACATAAAATTGTCCACAAAAAAGGTTTTGTACACTTTTTCGCTACGATCAATATTTAATGAGGTACTAAAGGGGGTAAGTTAATTGTAATCAATTTCCAGGTCCCTATTTTAAGTTTTTCGTAAATGACTCGTAAACGGTGGCCCATAGCAAAATAGGTTCTTAATGTTAACAAACCCCCCTTGGCTAAAAAGTGGCCTCCATGTTTAAAATTCATTTGTTTACGTAAGATGTCCGTCTTTGGGTCACGAATTTACATGTGTGTACCAAATTTCAACTTAATTGGTCCAGTACTTTTGAAGAAAATGGGCTGTGACAGACGGACAGACAGACAGACAGTCGCACGAGTGATCCTATAAGGGTTCCGTTTTTCCCTTTTGAGGTACGGGACCCTAAAAACTAAAAAAAGTGACATGTGAATTGATTGTAATGAACTTTCTTCCTTTAATATCGTTTTAAATATTGATCCTAGAGAAAAGTGTTCAGATGTTTTTTGCAGGAAATTTTATGTAGATTATTTATTCATAAAGCCTATTTTGCTATGGGACACCGTTTACGAGTTATTTACAAAAAACTAAAAAGGGACTTTAAAATTGATTGTAATTAACTTACCGGCTGCTTTGTCTTTTTAAATATTGATCCTAGCGAAAAGTGTTCTACATGTTTCTTGTAGGAAATTTTATGTTTATTATTTATGTATGATCAACAGGGTAAAGACCGGTAGTCCGGTAGTGATCACCGAATCGTAAGAGGCACACTGAATATCAATATTAAACTTGAAAGGTCCAGCCTGATGAAGTCTACGCTCCGACCTACTCGAGCCCATGTTCAAAACCCCGAAAGCTTTCAACTCGAGCTCTCTAACCGCTTTGCTTGCCTAGAGAACTTGGCTTCAGTGGACGAAATCAACGACGGGCTAGTGGAAACTGTCCACACAGTAGGGTCTAAGTTTTTTAGACCCCGCCGTAAAGATAGACCTCAGAAATTGACCGAGCAAACCTTAAACCTCATGGCTGAACGACGCTCGCTACAGTTGCAGTCTTCCGATGACGCGGAGTCATATAGGCAGCTCAATAGACGTATATCTAAGTTCTTGCGACATGATCTGCGTCTCTTTAATACTAACCGTATTAAAGAGACTATTGAGCGAAACCAAGGCTCCAAAGTGTTCGCAAAGGACAAAGCAACGCAAGCAAAGCAAGGGTCTATTGGGCAAAGCCAGCTGACAAAGCTGAAACGGGAAGATGGCAGCATAGCGTCGAGCAAAGCGGAGGTTTTAGGTGAGATCGAGAGGTTCTATGGACAGTTATACACTTCGATCGCAAAGCCCCTTGACAGCTTGGTAGGAGATCCAAGAGCCAAGCTGTCCCGACATTATACCGAAGATATCCCGGACATCAGTCTGTACGAGATTAGGATGGCCCTGAAGCAGCTTAAGAACAACAAGGCGCCGGGCAAAGACGAAATCACTTCAGAGCTTCTGAGAGCGGGTGGAACACCGGTACTTAAAGTCCTCCAGAAGCTCTTTAATTCCGCCTTGTCCGAGGGCATAACGCCTGAAACATGGAATAGAGGCGAGGTGGTGCTGTTCTTCAAAAAAGGTGATAACAACCTATTGAAGAACTACAGACCCATCACGCTTCTGAGCCATGTCTATAAGCTGTTTTCAAGGGTCATCACGAACCGTCTCGAACACAGACTTGATGACTTCCAGCCTCCCGAACAAGCCGGTTTCCGAAAAGGCTATAGTAGCATAGACCACATCCATACGCTGCGGCAAGTTATACAGAAGACCGAAGAGTATAACTTGCCATTATGCTTAGCGTTTGTGGACTATGAGAAAGCCTTCGATTCGGTGGAAACATGGGCGGTGCTTGAGTCTCTTCAGCGATGCCATATTGACTATCGGTACATCGAAGTGTTGAAGTGTTTGTATAATAACGCCACCATGTCGGTCCGAGTACAGGAGCAGAGCACGAGGGCGATTCCATTGCAAAGAGGCGTAAGGCAGGGAGACGTTATCTCTCCGAAACTGTTTACTGCCGTAATGGAAGACGCCTTCAAGCTCCTGGAATGGGAAGGACTTGGCATCAACATCAACGGCGAATACATCACTCACCTTCGGTTTGCCGACGATATCGTAGTCATGGCAAAGTCGATGGAGGAACTCAGCATGATGCTCGATGACCTCAACCGAGTTTCACAACGGGTGGGCTTGAAAATGAACATGGACAAGACGAAACTTATGTCAAATGCCAATGTTGTGCCCATCCCAGTCTCTGTTGGGAACTCGGTACTCGAAGTTGTTGACTCTACCTAGGACAAGTAGTCCAATTAGGTAGGTCCAACTTCGAGAAAGAGGTCAACCGCCGAATCCAACTCGGTTGGGCAGCGTTCGGGAAACTACGTAATGTCTTTTCGTCCGACATACCTCAGTGCCTCAAGACGAAAGTCTTTAATCAATGTGTGTTACCAGTGATGACTTACGGCTCCGAAACGTGGTCTTTCACTATCGGCCTCATCTCAAAACTCAAAGTCGCTCAACGAGCTATGGAGAGGGCTATGCTCGGAGTTTCTCTACGTGATCTAATCAGAAATGAGGAGATCCGTAGACGAACTAAAGTCACCGACATAGCCCACCGGATTAGCAAGCTGAAGTGGCAATGGGCAGGCCACATTGCACGCAGAGAAGATGGCCGATGGGGTCGAAATGTGCTCGAGTAGAGACCACGGACTAGCAAGCGCAGCGTAGGACGTCCACCCACAAGATGGACAGACGATCTTGTTAAGGTCGCCGGAAGACGCTGGATGCGGGTCGCTTCCAACCGGCACGTATGGAGGTCCAAGGGGGAGGCCTATGTTCAGCAGTGGACGTCTTATGGCTGAGATGATGATGATGATGATGATTTATGTGTAAGATTTGTTTTTGCTATGAGTCATACTTTTCAAATTATTAACGAAAAAATAAAAACAAGGAACCTTAGAATTTATTATAATTAACTTTCCCTCTTTATTATCTTTTTAAATATTGATCCCTGCTAAAAATGTACTGAATCTTTTTTATTGAAAATTTTGTGTAGATTATTATTTCATTTTTTTTATATTGGCCACCGTTTACGAGTTATTTACGAAAAACTAAAAAAAGGGACCTTTAATATCACATATCTCACTTCCAGTCAAGAATTCGATCAAGCAACCGGCAAATTCGGATTCAGCGGGGTCTAATAGGGAATATTACTGCATTGTTCTTCCGCCAGAGGGCATGACCGATCCATATAGTAAACAGTTTTTTGACAATTTTGACAAGTCTTTCAAAACGGGATTAAAATAAAATTGCTAAATATATTAATATAATTTGAGTTTAAAATAAGGTTAATACTTACAAGATATGTTAATACAATAATGCATCAGTGCTGCGTATTTGGCTGTAGAAATCAAGGGAATCATTCATTTCCGAAAGACCAAAGTGTATGAACGCTGTGGGAAGCGGTAGTACGTCGTAAAGCAAAAAAAAACCTCAAAGATATGTTCAGCACATTTTAAATCCGAAGATTTCATTGCATCTGAAAACTTTTCAGGTAAGAATTTCGAAATAATAGAATAACCGTCACATTTACTACCCAATTTTATTCTGAGCATAACCTAAACTCTTGTTATTATTTTCAGGATTATATAATACCAGGCGCGTTTATAAGAAGGGAACCTGGGCCTTCCATCTTTCAGTGGACTAAAACGGAAGTTATAATATCTAAGCAAAGGCGAGAACAGGCTGAAGCGAGTGAGGCGAAATGAAAATTAATGCTTACCATGTTGAGAACTCTGATGACTTAGCTCCCTTTCTAAATGTTCATCCGAGACAGCAGCATTCGATTGTGGTGTTGATTATGTTGTGGCGCAATAAAATAGTGTAGATAACCCACAGTTGCAAAACTATATGCCTGGTTTTAATACAACAACATGTAACGCTTCGTACGAGATGGCAGCATTCGATTGTGGTGTTCATTATCTTGAAGAAGCTGTGGCCCAAGAAAGTCTATGTCCAATTGTCCTTGGCTCTGTGGGCACGACTAGTTACGACGACTCCTTTGTTTATTGATAAAGTAATAATTTGTATATAATAAAGTTTGAAATGATTCGGAAACATAACACTTATAATCATTTATTCATTTATAAGTTAACAATGTAACAGTAGCATATTATAATGGCATTACAAAAAAAAAAAAACTAGACTAGACTAATGAGTCGACGAAAACTACTTGTTTCAAGGCTTATGAAAACAATAACTTTTGTAGTACAATAAGTGATTACACTGCAGGTCGCCAACTGGATAGTTAGACACACTCAGGTTTTAACAGTAGGTATTATCTTTGTAAGGACTCTATAGAAAGATTAGAAAGTGTAGGTCGTCAGTGTAAATCTGAGCTAGAATTGATGTCTTTAAATTTTTCCGGCAATGGCGTGAATAAAGATTTTGAGCTTTTGCCTTCAGTGTAACCTGTGTAACCACTTTTTATGCTACCAAAGTTATTATGTTCGTCGTATAGGGTAAGCCTGGAACAAGACAAAAGTAAAAATTACATTCTGAAAAATGGAATTAAATAGGTTTAAATATGATTAAGTAAGTAATTAAAACGCTTTTATTAGGTCGACCGTCGACCTGTATGTAACTATGTAATGGAATCTAATTTAACCATCTTCCAAGGATCGTAGCGCCATGAAAATTGGCAGCTGTAGGTATGTAGTTACAATAATATGGTACTGTCGAACTGATTTGATGATGGAGCCGGAAGATATGAACTGGAACTTCATGATGGAACATCGTATCATAGCTGTGTTTGGATTTGTTAGAAAAGTCTTGAAATGAACTTTTACCACGATTAGGTTTCAAAGTCTGATGATAAAGCCGGAAGATAGGCACTGGCATTCCATGATGGAATATCGTATCATAGTCGTGTTTGCACTTGTGAGAACGGTCACGTAATGAATTTTGAACACGATCAGGCATCAAGCGTGTTTTTCTAGTGTTTTTTAAACTATTAATTTATTTCCTTTTAGGCTTGCACCACGTTCCCGAAGCAGCTTTTTAAGTTCTTCGACCTTTAAATATCCGTAGGGCGCCATATTCACAGTAAAAGTAATTAAATATGATTATTAAAATTATGTACCTATTATAATAATTTACTTAATTACTTTTCACTTTTACTAATTATTTGTTTATGACATGACAACATGACACCATGACATGATGTGTCATTGATGATGTCAACGAGCTTTCCATAGAGATATAGAGCTTTGTTTACTGTATGTCTAGTGGCGCCACCTACACAGAGCTTTGCCTAATATTCCCTATTAGGTTAAAAAACCCGGTTGCCAAAAAGTAATATGTTTTGCCAGTAGAAATCGATTTTTACAAAAATGTGACCAGTCTAAATTATTCAATTTGATTAATTTTATAGCCTTTTAAAATATGTTTACACAATTTATCAATCGTGACTGAATTCCGGATTGGTTAGATGGGTGTGTGCCTTTGCTGCCCAACTTGTTATAAAATGACAATATGACGGACGAATGTCTGAAATGTCACCGTATTTAAGAATTATTTTGCTTTTCTTCGTAAGTATGTTGAAAAACATTGTGTGTATAACATATTTGCATATTTATACTGTGATTACCCATTTTATGAAACGTCCGCTAAACTAGCACAGGTCCGACGCTGACAGTGGTCACGGGCGTACTGGCGTGAGGAATAGGCGCAAGGTATTGCCGCGTAGGGTGTAATTTAGTAGGCAAAATGTTGAATTCATCAAATGATTAATGAAAAAATTAACGTATCGATAAAAGGACAAGCAATAATGAAGATTTACTTAAAAGCTATCGACTGAAGTAAGTTTCATATACATTTTCGTCCTAGTACTTCTAACATAAGGAAATAAAGACAGTGTTAGGCATGTTTTCAACTTAAGATTCTATCGAGAAAATAATGAGCCGTCGTGTTTCTGACAAGCAATAACGTAGTTCAAGGACTGAAGTTATACATACTAGAAAATAATGCATGAAATCCTTGTAAAAGTCTGTAAATATGGTGACAAAAAAGTGCATTTTACTACACACCGCGCCTTAATGTAGACAATTTGATGTAGATTACTTATGTGTCAGAACATTTATTGCTACAAGTCACCGTATACGAGTTATTTATAAAAAACTACAAAGGGACCTTAAACCCGATGACTGATCAGTTCATCAGCGTCACATAACATAAATTGACCTCCGCATTGGATAGACAGCAACATTGAATGTTCCAGTAATCAAAGAAACTTAATTGCTAAATTGGAAATCAAAATAACTAAAATGGGCCAGAATCACCAATTTTAAACTACTACGTTTAGTGCTCATCGATGTTAGTGTCGTAAGC
This sequence comes from Cydia splendana, assembly GCF_910591565.1. Lineage (NCBI taxonomy): Eukaryota > Metazoa > Arthropoda > Insecta > Lepidoptera > Tortricidae > Cydia > Cydia splendana. Next base: position 14,132,850 of record NC_085961.1, read on the forward strand.
GCCATCGACAATAAGGTCCCTTTTCATAGATAATACCACATTTTAGCACGTATAAGTAGCACAGTTTGTGTACGGCTAGTACGTCGAAGTTCGTTATGTAAATAATTAATTACTTAATGCACTTCGACATACTAGCTGTACAAAAACTGGATAAGCACTTGAATCAAGGAATAGACAAAAAAATCTAAAATTTAGGGGAGACCGAGGTGAGTTGTGACAGAGGAGAGTTGAGACGTCATCGATTTTTTGGAATCTCTTAACTAAAAACTAGGTCGCAATACTCGCAATAATGCGCGTTTGTTAGTTCAAGTTACGAGCTAACAAACGCACACTGTTGCGAGCTAGCTAACAGTTATTAGATTCTAAAAAATCGACAATGTCACAACTCTCCTCTGTCACAACTCACCTCAGTCTCCCCTACATAATTTGTCATTTGCCAAGTTAAAACAGCTAACGCTTGTTAACATCAACCTCAATTCATCAAATTTGCACGTACTTATACCTATTTATATATTTATTTTATATTTACCTTTAACGCTTTAGTAAAATAAACTTTTTTTTGTAATAGAGGTGTTTAAAGCAAAAAATTCAGAAAAACGTATGACGTTAGGGACTTTGCGTAGAATTACACAGAGCCGTTTAAACTTCTTTCTAGATTTTGTTTAATTAACAATATCTATATTTACAGGCACCTTTTTTTCATTCATTGGAAAAACATCATAAGTAATTGACAACTATATCGATTGCAAACAAACATACGTACCTACTACACACTTCTTTTGGGTTTTTTTCTTTTATTTCTTTCTCCCGCTTTGTTTTTTTGCTTCGCTCTATTTGTAATGTAGTTATTATAATAATGTAGTTATTGTAGTGTAGTTATAAATGCTTATCCTTATATGTGTATCTGTATGTGCGAATGCCTACGTATTTAAAACAAAGTGTATCTACTTCAAAGTTAACTTTCATAGATCCCATAAAGCGGTTACTAATATTATTTAGTGTTCATTCTTAGTCTACTAACAGTTTTACGTACCTATCTACTTATTCGATTCGACTTCAGGAGGCGTATTGGCCTGGCCCCGTAGCCAACGTGCCAATCGTTCCAAGATCATTCCAAGACTCAAGAGTTTGAGCGAGTTATTTTTCTTTGAAATGCATATTGAAATGAAGATCGCTCTATAAAAAAATATATACGTCTACAAAACTCTACCTACATTTTAAGTAAAAATTAAAATGAAAATATTACTTTGCTAATCCGCGAAAAGATAACGTGCTAGTCGATCAGTGCTAACCCGTTATACTTACTTGCGTATTTTTACATGCAATTAATATTCCCACCCTCCCACCGCAAAAATAAATACGCAAAAAAAAATCTAGAATGGTCGGCCATATTTATACCTTGACCACTCCCCCTACTGTGCAAGTGTGAGTGAGATGGATTCTAGACAGGTCATTCCGTTGCCGGGCGTCAGACCGTCAACAACTCCTGAGGATGCCTCGTAGAGAGGCGAAACACGTGTCGAAGATTATTCTTTTGGTGGTGGTTTGTTATATTTATTTGCGTATTTATTTTTGCGGTGGGAGGGTGGGAATATTAATTGCATGTAAAAATACGCAAGTAAGTATAACGGGTTAGCACTGATTGACTAGCACGTTATCTTTTCGCGGATTAGCAAAGTAATATTTTCATTTTAATTAATATGGATTTCCGCAAAGTAACGCCTGATTCTATTCACTACATTTTAAGGTTGTTCAGAAATAAAACGATGACTCAAAAACATCAAAAGTATCGGGTGGAACAGAACGAAAGACTTTTACGCAAACGGGAATTGTTTTAGGCTACGTACTTTATTTTTCATTGAGGTGCAGTTTGTAAAACATTAGTGCAAAAATCTGTTTGTTTCAACCCTAGCAAGTAAATCCTATGGAATAAAATGTGTCAATTTAAAAATGTTAATAACTTTTTAGGGTTGTCAGGTTGTCACTGATATAAAAATATTTCATTTTAATGATTATGTTTTACTGTTTAATCCAGCTTTACGATTATAATAACTCGATTGTAGATCACTTAGATAACACTACCTATCCTTTCAGCTCAGTCTATAGAAATGTTCCATCCTGTATAATATGACTATACAACTTTATACATTATTCTCATAATACAATAGCATACTATTCGTATTACCAGCTCAATATAAATTAGTCTTTAGTCCATACGCGCCCCCGGGAGCGTAAAAGTCGTTCACACGTTGAATAATGTGCGGTGGTTACGCCGCTCTATAGCGAACACAGATAAAACATACAGAGAATTCACTTGTTTAATAGGCTACAGTTTCCTATAATACGAGTAGAATTGCTCTACATCAATCTCGAAATGAAATCTGTGAAAACACACGAGGGCACATTCTGAAAGCTAAAGATTTTTTATTGGCCTATAAAAAAGAGTTTCAGATTCATCCTAAGCTACACAGAAATAACAAGTAAGGGTGGTATTCCAGCTGTCGAATGTCATTGCGTCTCACTCTCTTATTGAGCAAGATGTGAGACAAAATACACATTGGACAAATAAATTGGACATGTGGAATACCACCCTTACACACATACGAATACGAATGCAAATATCTATTAATTTAAGACAAGTACCGCACCCATTAAATAATATTTTTCACAGGACAGCACGTCGAGTGCTCGTATGTATTCATGGTTGAGATGAGACGAGTTCTATCTCGCTCACACGCTCTTCACCGCACCCCGTCAGGGTGATAATGGGAACCACATAAAAGGGGTCGAGGTCAAATATTTAAGCTCACCAAATTTTCAATGCGATTGGAATAGATGTCTGTTCCGAATCTGAAGGATGGGTAAAGCTGTACCTATATGTATGTATTCTGTGCAAGCAAAGCTCCCCCGGTTGCTTGTTTAACACACTTTTATTGCCGTATGCTTAAACCACAGTTACCGTCGACGACGATGTTTAAACTACAGTAGGTAACTACAGTAGTGGTTTTGTATGTAAGTAGGAGCTTAATTGTAGGTATTAGGCGCTTAGACTGATTTTTTTGGCTTTCGGCTTTTACTTATACAAGGTCAGGTGTAAGGCTTTTACTTATGCAAGGTGTGTGTAAGGTGTAAATAATAGTGGGCTCCATTTAAGGGCATATTCGGTACCGTGTTCTGATTAGGAGAAAGTAGAAGACAAACAATTTTAACGCAAAAACAAATATTATAGGGCAGGTCGTCCAAGTCGGCAAACTCTCCATACAAAGGCCAAACAGTTTTCGCGTCAAAAAAAATCAGAACACGACACCGAATATGCCCCGGGATTCCAGTATTTTTTTACACCTTGTACTTACGCCCAAGTTGAAACGGCGACCTTCGCTAGTAAAGCCTCCTTCACACTCGTGCGCGAATCGCGGCGCAAAGCCGAGAATGCGAGTGTGGAGTGGGTTTAACACTCGGTCAATAAAAGCCTACCATAAATATACTTGGTCAAGCAGATCTTGTCAGTAGAAAAAGGCGGCAAATTTGAAAAATGTAGGCGCGAAGGGATATCGTCTCATAGAAAATTTGAATTTCGCGCCTTGTTCTACTGACAAGATTTGCTTGACCATCTATATATAATTTATCTGTGACGCATACCGTTTTGAAGTGGCACTGAGGACTTTTTAGCAGTATGTAAGTATTGTACGCAACAATGAAAATAGTAGATTGTACAATAAGGGCATAAAGTGACCCTTTTCTCTTTCACCCGAGGCAATTTTTTGGTCTGAGCGAAGCGAAGACCAAAATAGTAGACGAGGGTGAAAATGGACATTTATGCCCTTGTTGTACACTCTGTTTTTCACTTCGATTGCGAGGAAAATAAAATTATATTTTTCACGGTACACCACGAAATTGTCGTAAAGCGAAAGAACATAATACATAAGTAATCAATTCCCGCCATCTAACTTTTTAAATTTGCAACATGTGATCAGAGTTTCAGACGCTTGGTTTTCTGCCAAGTCAAACATTTCGGAGCATTTTTGAACGATAATCGACTCCTATTTTATGTGATTTACTAAATTTAATGACAGAAAATACGGATTTCTAATAAATTATAGCAAAAATAAAATAATATAACAAGTTTTGTCATCTACACATTTTTATTGCTCAGTAAAATTGTGCAATATGTTTTAACTGTTTGGCTGTTGAGACCGATTACCTTAGTCTTAGAAGAAAATTTTACTTTTATGCTCTAGAGCATAAATGCGATTTTATGTCGTCTACGCACGACATAAAGGTGCACTTTTTGAGCATGAGAAGTGAAAAATTTCTCTTTCTCTGCTAGAGTTAGACCAAGATAAGTCTGCAACGATTTTGATAGCACACGCAGTGTAAGTGTTAGCTATTTATACGTCATAATTTCATAGAAGTTTGACGTTTAAATAGTTATTTGTACAACAAGAGATCAAAGTTTGATATTTCTTCGAGTGCTTATTTTGAGTCCCGTGCAAGCGAAAGATTCTATAATAGATTCACGAGCGTAGCGAGTGAATCTAATTTAGAATCTTGAGCGTAGTAAGGGATTCAAAAGCGCACGAGATGTAAATAACTTTGATCTCGTGTAGTACACAAAATTTTTCACCCTAAGCAGTGAGAACATACCTAGAGGGACAGAGATAATAGAACCCAAGTATATCGAACTTGTATTAGACCCCGCATGTTGAAATGACCATAAAGGTCACTTGAATGTCATTTTGTCTCACTCAGTGAGCAAAATCGCATTTTGCTCACTGAGTGACCCACAATCAGTGAGCAAAATGCGATTTTGCTCACTGAGTGAGACAAAATGACTCAGTGAGCAAAATCGCATTTTGCTCACTGTTTTTAAGAAGCAAAGTACCCTTGTTCGAGCTGCTGAGGTGAAAATAACATTTTCACTTCTCATGCTCAAAAAGTGCACCTTTATGTCGTGCGTAGACGACATAAAATCGCATTTTATGCTCTAGAGCATAAAGTAAAATCATCTATTACGACCCTTATTGACTTAGCAATAAAGTCCAAATTCTGCCATACAAACTGCCAGCCCTGCCGGCGCGCCCCCGACCGGCGCTCTCCCGATCGGCGTGCCCCGCGCCTCCGACCGGCCCAAGAACAATTTTCTTTAGTCTTGAATAAATACGTTAAAATAACCTAAAATATTTGATAATTTGTATATTTTCCTCGCAATCGAAGTGAAAAGCAGAGTGTACAACAAGGGCATAAATGTCCATTTTTACCCTCGTCTACTATTTTGGTCTTCGCTTCGCTCAGACCAAAAAATTGCCTCGGGTAAAAATAGGTCACTTTATGCCCTTGTTGTACAATCTACTATTGCACTGCTATAAAATAACATTTGTGTGCTATCAAAATCGTTGCAGACTAACTCTACACCTAGGTAAAGTCCGTTCGGAAAGAAAAGAGTCGTGGAATGTATTGGGCCCCATACATTCCACGACTCTTCTCTTTCCGCATAAACTCTATTGAAAAATCCATACGACCATTCTTTTCGGACTTGGTCTTATTATTACGTTGTTATTTGGGCTATAACCACGAAAATCGAATTACGCTTTCATTGGAGTAAAAGAAAAAGATTCCCGCAATTTGCGAACTTCGGTGTTCGCGGTAGGCGCTCTGTATCTTAGAGTAGATAGGTACTTGCTTATAGAGTTCGACTAAGCTAAAGTCTCACTCACCTTGCAACAAATCACACACGATTGTCGACACATTGCCGGTAAAGTAAGTTCAACGAATTAAATTATAGTAGAAGAGCCGGCCGCAAATTTTCTAACCGACTTGATACCACGATGAAATGCACAATGGTTTCCCATAAAAGTGATGCTAAGTCCGAATTCGATAGTCTGCCACGGCGGAACTTGCCGAAAGTACGAAAAAGAAGGCCACTTCCGGTGCGAAAAAAGGGGGCTGATTTAACCCATCTGATGCCGAAATAATAGTTATAACAGCAGTTAGAAATTTACATGTAGATACAGAAAAGCGAAGTCTGCCAGTATTTTTTTTGCCGGAAGTGCTTGGCAGACGCTCTCAAAGGTGGCCACCGGGACCCCTAATTTAACCTATCTGATACCACCATGAAACCAATTCCAGTCGGTAGGTATGAACCCTCATGTCAGGAATATATAAGTCTGCCAAGGCTTTTCCTGCCGAAACACCTTGGCAGACGAGATTATGTGAGCAAGGTAACCATCGGTTACCCTACACTAACCCATCTGATACCACCATGAAACCAATTCCAGTCGGTAGGTATGATGGGGGTTCGGCAGGAAAAGCCTTGGCAGACTTATATATTCCTGAAATGAGGGTTCATACCTACCGACTGGAATTGGTTTCATGGTGGTATCAGATGGGTTAGTGTACGGTAACCGATGGTCATCTTGTTTATAATCTCGTCTGTCAAGGTGTTTCGGCAGGAAAAGCCTTGGCAGACTTATATATTCCTGAAATGGGGGTTCATACCTACCGACTAGAATTAGTTTCATGGTGGTATCAGATGGGTTGATGTAGGGTAACTGATGTACACCTTGTTAACATAATCTCGTCTGCCAAGGTGTTTCGGCAGGAAAAGCCCTGGCAGACTTATATATTCCTGAAATGAGGGTTCATACCTACCGACTGGAATTGGTTTCATCGTGGTATCAAATGGGTTAGTGTACGGTAACCGATGGTCATCTTACCTTGCTCACATAATCTCGTCTGCCAAGGTGTTTCGGCAGGAAAAGCCTTCGCAGACTTATATATTCCTGACATGAGGGTTCATACCTACCGACTGGAATTGGTTTAATGGTGGTATCAGATGGGTTAAATTAGGGGTCCCGGTGGCCACCTTTGAGAGCGTCTGCCAAGCACTTCCGGCAAAAAAAATGCTGGCAGACTTCGCTTTTCTGTGTCTATATGTAAATTTCTAACTGCTGCCATAACTATTATTTCGGTATCACATGGGTTAAATCAGCCCCCTTTTTTCGCACCGGAAGTGGCCTTCTTTTTCATACTTTCGGCAAGTTCCGCCGTGGCAGACTATCGAATTCGGACTTAGCATCACTTTTATGGGAAACCATTGTGCATTTCATCGTGGTATCAAGTCGGTTAGAAAATTTGCGGCCGGCTCTTCTACTATTATTATTGCTCGATTAAAAACAGCAATGTGTTTTTCACAAATCGCCTACAATTTGTTGCAAGGTCTGTAGAGGCCTTCACTTTGTACCGACTTTGACGGAACAAAGTGTGAGAGTCATGTTTAAAAGTAATATTTTCATAGCAATTTGGCGTAATTACATTTTTTGTACATTATCCAGCAAATGCTATGCAGAGTTATCTTGGTCCGACTCAATAGCAGGAGATCTAAGGTCCCGTTTTCTATGGGGACCTTGCATTTTGGAGACAAAGCAAACCGCTTGGAACAGGTTTTCCTGGGGGTGACCTGAGCTGATTAAGCCCGGTTGCCAAGAGGTTCCCCCCAGTAGGTGGGCAGGGGAGGGGGGGTAAAAGTGCCTCCGGCGCGCCTCACTCTAAGCTTTATATCTGCATACATATCGCAACTATATCAAGTTTGGTGTCATTTTCGTATAATTCGAGGATGAAGAATTCATTTCTGTGACTAAATTTTCACTCACCCATACAAAAAAATCGAAAAATTCAAAATTCAAAAAAAATCTTTAGATATTTTTTTTCGAAAATCCTCTACAAAATGTATACTATGAGGATTTGCTCTAGAAAAAAATACCTGTGAATAGCCCAGTTCTACTATACAGAATACTAAACTTGTCAAACATTTTTTTTCATAACTCTGTTAAAAAAAATGTTTTGTGTCGCGCGGCGTACTTGCATTGTAAGAGTGGTATGCAACGTTTAGGATTTTTAAGTATGTTTAGATGATTTCTGATATGTTGTTATTCTTCTGGTGGTAGATTACATTAATAAATTACTTCTGGTGGTGATATATATACAAATATAAATTAAATATATAAATAAAGATGTTGGGAAAACTTACGCTAATAGAGTTAAGTATTATAAATGTGATAAAATTAACATAGGAGATGTTTGACAAAAATTGCGGGTTAAAATAAGATATTATATTGTTCGTAATTACCATTACATGCCCATGGGACTGTGCATTTTAGGTTTTTTTTAACGCAGTTGCACCTCCCTGCGCATTTTGTTTTGCAGCGGCAACGAATAAGCTCTAAACAAGCAGCAGCCGCCGCAGGTAGGCTTGTCCATATGGGCTCCCAATAACCTTGTTGTTTGGACCAGCCCCAGTCGGCAGGGCATGGTGGCTGTTGCTGAGGGGCTATAATCTGTCCCCAAACATAGACCAAATCGCGCCGTGCGCCAAAAACCGCCGTGTCGCCGAAATAATTTTCAACCAGGTTGACAAGGTGCAGAAAACCCTAGAGGAAAAGCAAACCGCTCTATGTGCGTTCCTTGATGTTGAAGGTGCTTTCGACAATACGCCCACAGAGACCATACTCAATGGTATGAAATCAAAGGGAGTAGACGAAACCACCAGATGGGTACATAGCATGCTCTCAAACAGAGTAGCCACTCTGACCATCAATACTATATATAGAGCATGAATTTTATACCACTAAAGGGTGCCTACAAGGAGACGTTTTATCCCCACTATTATGGACCCTAGCAGTGGACCAACTTCTTGCAATCATGTCAGGCCAAGACTTTGATACACAAGGATATGCCGACGACCTTGTAGTCACCGTCAAAGGCCCTTGCCTCAACACAATATCCAACCTAATGCAAGGAGCTCTAAACACAATATTCAAATGGTGTAGAGAAAATGACTTGTCCATTAATCCGAGCAAGACTGTAATAGCCATTTAACCATTCACAAGGAAACGGAAGCTCGATAAACTCACAAAACCAAGACTTAATGGACAAATAATACCGTTCTCGGCAGAGGTCAAGTATCTAGTGGTCACCTTTGACCAAAAGTTAACTTGGAACCCTCACCTGAGAAACATTATACAAAAAGTGAAAATGGCCATGTGGTCATGCTGTCGAATGGCAGGAGCAAGATGGAGCTTAAGATCCAAATTGCTATGTGGTTATACACAGCGGTAGTGAGGCCAATTGTCACCTAAGCCTCCGCAGTCTGGTGTAACAAAACCAGCCAAAAGACAGCAATAGACACTCTAAACAGACTGCAACGCACGGCTTGTTTAACAGTAACAGGCGCCTATTCCTCGACACCGGGAGCGGCCCTGGATGCACTGCTGGACATCATACCACTCCACTTGCAGGTGCAAAAGGAGGCCAAGCAGTGCGTCTACAGAATATGCACACTAAACAGGCCAAAATGGCGCTCTCAGGCATTAACCAATCTAAAGGCCTGGGTTTTTGCGAATAGAGCCCTTAGCATGCCCACTGATGACGCTCACACCGAATGTCATCTCACCAAACTGTACACAGTAGAAATACCTCCTAGAGACAAATGGATCAACAACCAAATGTACGTCGAAGAGGGAAGCCACATCTGGTATATAGATGCTTCCAAGAAAGGCAATGATGTAGGATGTGGGATCTATGGTGAGAGATCTAAGCTCAGAGCTAGCGTCAGCATGGGCACATTGGCCTCAATCTTCCAGGCAGAAGTCTTCGCCGTCAACAAATGTGCGGAGATCAACCTGGATAGAAACCTAAGACACCAGCTTATCTACATCAACTCAGACAGCCAGGCTGCTCCGCGGGCACTAGAATCCCTTGAGTCAAACTCAAAACTAGTCCAGAACTGTAAAACAAACCTAAATGCACTGGTTTACTCCAACAAAGTTACACTTAGATGGGTACCAGGGCACTCCGACATTAACGGAAACGAAGAAGTGGACGAACTTGCTAGAAAGGGCGCAGACACACCCCTGGTCGGCCCAGAACCCTTCTGTGGAAGCACAAAACGAGATGCATATTCTCTGCTCAGCAACTTAGAAAAAACGAGAGCAATCGATTGGTGGAAGTTCGTTAAAGGACAAGAACACTCGAAAGCTCTGATCAAAGGGTTCAACAGCAAAACTGCTAAGGAGCTTTTAAGACTCAAAAGGCACAAAACCTGCGCGGTGACCAGAATACTGACTGGACACTGCAAGTTGAACAAACATATATGTTTCAAATTGGCAAGAAACAAGATGCGACATGCAGGTTCTGTCAGAAGTCAGAGGAGACTGCAATGCACATTCTCTGTTCTTGTGGACTACTAATGTCAAAAAGAAGTACCTACCTAGGGCGACACGTAGTGCAACCCTATGAGGTACAAAACATTACGGCCCAAAGAATCTGGAACTTTCTGGATGCAACGGGCATTAGTAATGAACTTAAAGGGCCGTCACAACAGATCAATGCTGGTCAATGCGACACTCAAAGGCCCACAACACCACAATAATAATAATAATAATGTCCCGCGGGGGCAGCTTGTGGCGAGCTGACGGTGAGTGACGACACCGCGGACCCCTATTCCAGAGGGCCCTGTCATCTGGCCCTCGCCTCTGTGCTTGCCTTGATTGGCCGGCCAGAATGGAGTCGCAAGAGCGGGACCTATGCTCCAGGTTGGAAGTGTAAAATGTCATAACGCCGGCGGCCTGCTGAACGGATTACCGGGATCTGGCTACCGCAGACTCACCTCTCGACAACCTCACCGCCACTCCAAAGTGTTGCCCTGTTGTCGCACTGTGCGTGCGGCCATTGCGGGGCCCACTCAATGAGTTGGCGAGTCACCACCTGTCATTTACAATTTTGAGACTGATTTTCACGGCAGGTGTCCGCTAGTCTCTCCCATAGCCCATTATCCAGTCCATCCAACTTTCAAATCTATAGCCCATGACCTTAGTTCCCATCGCAGCACAAAAGTGCTGCACTGTAATAGTCTTTGCACCTGGCGGGGACCATCTCCGGATGTATCACATTGTGCGTTCGGGGATAGTATCCACCACATGTATCCCTTGCTTTTAGATTAACGTGCCTTAAAGGGCCTCTGCGCTGTTGGCTTCGTCCCCACGTACGCCTCCCAAAGGTCCGGGACCCCATGGTCCCGAGATATGGAAAAGACATGCAAATAATAATGTTAATTTTATCACATTTATAATACTTAACTCTGTTGGCGAAAGTTTTCCCAACATTTTTATTTATATATTTAATTTATATTTGTATATATATCACTTCCAGAAGTAATTTATTAATGTAATTTACAACCAGAAGAATAACAACTTATCAGAAATCATCTAAACATGCTTAAAAATCCTAAACGCTGCATACCGCTCTTACAAAGCAGGTACGCCGCGCGACAATAAACATTTTTTTTAACAGAGTTATGAAAAAAAATGTTTGACAAGTTTACTATTCTGTATAGTAGGATAACTGGGCTATTCACAGGTTTTCTAGAGCAAATCCTCATAGTTTAAATTTTTTAGAGGATTTACGAAAAAAAAAATTAAAAGATTTTTTTTAATTTTGAATTTCTTGATTTTTTTGTATGGGTGAGTGAAAATTTAGTCACAGAACTGAATTCTTCATCCTCGAATTACACGAAAAAGACACCAAACTTGATATAGTTGCGAGATGTATGCAGATATAAAGCTTAGAGTGAGGCGCGCCGGAGGCACTTTTACCCCCCCTCCCCTGCCCACCAGCTGGGGGGAACCTCTTGGCAACCGGGCTTAATCAGCTCAGATCACCCCCAGGAACACCTGTTCCAAGCGGTTTGCTTTGTCTCCAAAATGCAAGGTGGTGGACCTTAGATCTCCTGCTACAAGTGCTTACTATTTTTGTATATATTTGTTTGTATTGTTTTAACACTTTTAACCTCAGGTGCAATAGAGGTCTATTTCGGACCCAAGTTCCATTATTAAAAAAATGACATATGACATATAACTGACATCAAGGCCCCAACGTTGTCTGTTCTCTTTGACGGCGCAGCAACTAGTATCAATTCTCTCTCCTCGCTCTTTTAAAAATGCCGTTTGTCAAAAAAGGACAACCATACTGTTGACAAGATGGACATCAAATCAAGGTGTTATCGTTTTCGGTGGAACCAGTGGGTGGCCTATTTTATAAAGCTACAAGTTACAATTTACAAGCGGAAGTCTCTTTCTAACCCTATGTGTTAGAACGAGACTTCCGCTTGTAAATTGTAACTTGTAGCTTTATAAAATAGGCCACAGGTTGTGTATGTGTGCGTAAAAACGTATATGTGTGCTCTTTTAGGGATGTTAAAAGTCGATTTTAATCATGTTATATATCGATAACGCTACACAGCGGAACGAAATAGCGATTAATTGGAGCTTCAATATCTTCGTTAAACATAAACATAATTGAAATGCTAATGGATAATGAATATCATCATCATCATCTCAGCCATAAGACGTCCACTGCTGAACATAGGCCTCCCCCTTAATGAATACTTATATTATAATATAATAAAATAATTCTATTATTGCGGAACACATATTTTTATTTATGTATTTTAATTAAATATCTGAACTTTCCCTTGGTTCCCTGGCGTGACGATAAAATTGTGATCTGATAACCACAATAAAGAATAAAAGCGTTTATGTTCATTTTAAGTATCGTTAAACCTTTGAAGTAAAATTAAAATTGCAAGAAATGTCGACAGTTTATCGATATGACTTTATCGACATGGCTACAGCAAGGTGTTTCCACATTGTTAATCGTACACTAAACAAAAGTGGTCACAGTGACAGCTCGCTTAGACGTAATCTTTAAGTATAATATATCTATGACTGACATGGACGTTTGACATTGACAGTGACAGTACTATAATATTAGAATTTAGAAAAGAAAAATAATTTTGTGTATTTTCCATGTTCACTTTATTTTATTTCGGAAACCATGGAAGAGTATGAGAATATATACAAACACTTATGTCGTGTGTGTTTAAAACAAAATAATAAGCAAAACATGGTATCTTTATTAGATTTTACCAGCGTTGACGGCTTAAGTTGCTTTGGCAAAGCCATTTTAGCCTTCGCGAGTGTTGACATCCAATCTAACAATGTTTTTCCTACTTTGATGTGCAATGACTGTTTATATTCCCTAAAACAAGCTATTTATTTCAAACTAAAGTGCGAAACAAGTGATAAACAGCTTAAAAAGTTGGCAAATCAGTGTTTTTCTGAGACTGAAATCAAAACAAAAGTCGTCGAATATGCAATGTTTCAAAGTTATTTTACTAACGAAGATCTGCGAGGGTGTTCAAGTTCTAACATAAAACTTGAAGTAAAACCCAAGGTATTCATGCAAAACATCGCTGGAATAGATAATCTGGATATGGAATTACCTGCGTCTCAAGACAGTTTCAGTGATAATTTTCCGGATAATTCTGATGAATATGTTTGTAATCCACCTTATTCCGACGAAAAACCTACCCAATCACAAGAAGAGGCAGATGTCATTCTGAATCGCATTGAAAAACTGATAGGCTCATATGCAGATATATCAATGGAATTTAAGAAAAGTTTTAAAAAGCAAACTTTCAAGCGGCATAAAAAACTCGCTCGAAGACAACAAATGAAATTTCAAAACATAGACTCGTTTAACTGTAACATTTGCCACAGAGTCTTGGCTAACAAACATTCATATGATAATCATATGCAGAGACACAATGGGTGTAGATTTGTCTGTGAACATTGTGGCAAGGGGTTTCCAGTACTTACTGAGCTACAAGTACATCAAGTGTCCGTCCATGGTACTGGACCATACTTACAATGCCGCCAGTGCCCATACAAAGCTCCGCGAAAGTTTAGTCTAACTGAGCATGAAAGGATACACACTGGTGAACGTCCATACACTTGTGAAAAGTGTGGTTTAACATTCCGAAGAAGATTTGTATGGAAGAAGCATCTCATCTACCATAATGAGAAAACTATTCAATGCAGTTTATGTCCCCGTAAATTCTATCTGCGGAGTGAGATGTTAGCGCATTGTAATAATGTTCACGAGAGGATGTATGTGTACTTGTGTAATAAATGTGGAGCCACCTATGCAAAGGCGGCTACTGTCAGGCGGCATTTAACAGAAAGACATGGTGTGCCAAGAGAAGTGCAAGGCAAGGTAATTAGGATTAATAAAGGGAAGGGTGATTTTCCAGAATAAGTTACATAGTACCACAGTAAATTAAAAGTATTTTAAACAATGTACTAAAACTGGTTTATTATTTCAGTATATTTTTGACTCCTTGCCATCAACAAAATGAAAGTACTTTACCCTCTAGCAGCCTATGCGTCAAAACTTGCCAAGACGAATGCAATTTTGATTTGTTGAAATAAAGATTCAAATTGGAATGGAATGGGAGATCTTTTTATAGGCCTCTGGGTGGCTAGAGGCTAAACAATTTGATCAACCTTATTTTTGAAAGTACTTAATTATTCTATTGTGATTGAATAATTTATGCACTTCCACTATGTATAGGTTGTGAATTTATTTTTCAATTAACTATAATATACATAATGTTGCTAAGTGAATGAGATGATAGCCTTGACAATAAATGTATACCTACATTCATGCTCAGGTCATTTTAAACCTTGCCCGTTTAGCAACAACTTGTTATATTTTTTAGGTCAATAAAAAAAATAAAATAAGCCATGTTATTTTTTACCTCTGGTTCACTATTATGCCGTAAAAGTTACTTACCTACTTTATTCCCTAACATGCCACGATTATTCGGTATTCGGCGTATTCGGCCTATGTGACGAATATTCGGTATCCGGCCGAATATTGCGTACAGTCAGCGTTGGCCAGTTTTGCATGACTAAATACACAACTTATAAGCAACAAAACTTAAATCTAAGTAAACATTGTTCCTTGTAAGGAACTATTTTTACAATAAATCAAATAAATGTGACTCTAAATGGCCGAATACTAGCGTTCCGTCGAGCCTGTGGCTTAATATTCGGTATTCGGCCAAACCCACTATTTATGGCATCTCTATTAATGATATGACTTATTTTTCTTGATCAAATTAGAAATTTTGCCACAATATTTTTAATAAATACCTACTCAAACTAATGTATGTTTAGCATTTAATCTTTCTTGTTAATAATTTTATGAAATTGTACCTATATGCTAAGTGATTTAAATTTATTGATAAACCATAATTATTAGGCTTGTCGAGAACTATTTGGCCACTTTGGCTCCTACAATATATTTGACGCTGACTGTACTTGCTTGGTACAGTCAGCGTCATATAGTAGGTAGCACCCAAAGTTCGGTACGCCATACAAATGATATGTCGTACCGAACTATTTGAACACTATAATTACCACTACAATTTTATTTACACAGACGAAGTTAAATTTAACATGTGCCATTGTTACCCACGAATCAGGAAATTCAGGAATCTATTTTCGACCAAACAATACGAAACAGTAATTATTAGAGATGTCACGAATATTCGGCAACTATTCGGTATTCGGCCAAATGCTATCTACTATTCGGCCGAATACCGAATATCTGTTGCACCTACCTAAAAACAACATTTTACACAATAAAAATAACCGCAAAGCACTATGTATATTTAATTTTAACATGTTTTCTTGGAAAGTTGTTAAATACAAAGACCCTGTTTTTGAGCATTTTGTTAATTACAAATAATTTTATTTTTATCATATCATAATTTGATTGACTCTAACTACATTCACTAGTTCTGAGCAACAAAAGTTAAAGCTTAGCACACGTTGTGCTTTGTTGGCAAACAGTTTTCATAATTAACGTGACTCAAAATGTTCGCATGTTATGCCGAATATTCGGTCGCCGAATATTAGGCGCTTCGGCCGAGTGAGAGGCCGATTATTCGGTATTCGGCCAAAATCACTATTCGAGGCATCTCTAGTAATTATAGAGTTTATAGAAAATATCAGATTCGCACTCGTTAATTGGGAATGTCCAGATCGATGAAAAGCAATTTCACGAAGTGGCGGTTGTGGCTGAAAATAACCTGTGTCATGTTCTATCTGTCCATCAGTCGGCACTATTTTACACACTAGTGCTGCGTTAAAGTAATTTCAGTTCGGTTTCGGTGTTCGGTTTTGTAAATATCAGGCTTTGACCATTACGTATTCTAGATTGGGGGTTTCTGTGACCAAATTTTTTTATTACCTTCTGTGTTCAATCAATTCATGTGTTTATTTGTAATTATGTATGTGTTTTTAATGATATTGCAGGTGATATGAATGTAGGCAGTAGGTACTCATAGCGTGTTTGTCATTAACATTAAATAAAAGCTCTTATAATGTCAGAGACAATTTTGCATTCGAAGTTTGAGTCCCGCATAAACCTGCCTACATTACATACCTAAACAAACTGACGTGATTCCTATATTATGATATACCTAACATGGTATAATAATATACTCCGCCTGGTACTCCATTCCCGTCTTTTCTAGGTCACCTAACGGACACGGGCCTACGTCATCATGCGACAGCGCTATATGATAATATGCGATAGCGCTATATATAGCGGCCATGTTGTTGTGACGTAGGCCCGTGTCACTCTGGGAATGGAAGACCATGTTTTATTAGACTATGATACCTAACAAGTAAAGAACCTTATTTGGACAAGCGTCTCCAAAGTGGACTTATAGCTAGTCCTAGGTAGTATCCCCACAATTATCTGTCAGAGTGATAGTTAGTCCTCATTGCTTTTTTAACAAGTGTAAAAGTCTACAAACAAAAGGAGGCGTACCTACCTATACGCTATCCATATAATTTTCAGGATCTGTGTAAATGTGGCACGGGCTTGCAGCATATGGCGGGGTGTTAATAGAACTCTATTCCCACCGGCTTGCCTATGTATAGTCAGTATTAAATAGATATTGACGGCCGAAGTAGCCAAATATAACCTAACACATTTTTGTTACCATAGAAATAAGAATGTGTTCCGATATATTTGCCCACTTTGGCCTTGACTATCTATTTGATGCCGACTGTACAGATTATTAAAAAAGGAAAGCTAAATTAGCTCGTGATTGCCGACACATACATCCGTAGTATCCGTATCATTCTGCCGTGTTCGTCCCGCCACCTTTGGGAGCTTGTGACAGTCCCAACTGAGTTGGGACTTGACGCGGATTTGCTTTCCACCCTTACGTTGTCGTTGCCGCTGTTCGTACAGTCGTCATCAGATATACTAGTAGTTCGCCCCGAACTGAGAACTCGCAGTTAACCAAAAATTATTATAGAGCGATTGACTTTCTTGCACCTACTTAGGTACTCGTGTAGTGCGACATAAAATAGTAGAAAATAAATGAGGGCACCACTCTCTATGTAACTGTCACATTTTTGACGTAAAATGCTTACACATGGCAAGAATTTAGTATGGACATTTTTGAGTTCCATTTTATTTAATTTCTACTATTTTATGTCGCACTATAGGCGGCAATGGATCAAAAATCGCCTGGATTTATTGCAAGGAGCCCTTGACTGATAGATTTAAGCAAACAGTAGTATGTATAATATATAGGACAAAGAGAGCCCTCTCGTGGAACTTTTTTGCATCCATTTTGAAGTGCCATCTGTAATTCTCAACCAGAAATATCAACGTCAATATCAGGGGGGGAGGGGCATAAATAGCGTCTAAGTATCTTGCGAACGTAAAAAACATTGACTTTGAAGAAAGGCTTCAGGATATTTATTAATACACGAAAACTTTTAACTTGACTGTTGATGTAAATAAATTACCTATCATACATGGCTGGAATAACACAATTGATCACGAAACACAATTACACGCAGCAGGTTGTGAATCTACACGCCAAATATTTTTCTAAAATTTTTGGTAATAAAGTTCTCAGCAACTGTGATGGCGTATGAAAACTTTGTTTCTTTTAACATTGTAAAACTGAAAGTATTTTTATTTATCTGAATTATGTCGTAGTACCTCTAGTACAGACAATAAATGGGGTGTTATAATATTTTGAGTTTTATTTGACAAAGTTGTTTTTTGTGACAATCGCCTCCATGGCAACGATGGCCATAAATAATCTGTTCTAACAGATGTTTTTTTGTTTGATCCATGCCCTGGATATAAGACTTTATAGACATTCTGATGAAATAAAGTGAAGCCATATTAAAAAAAAGTTTAGCGTTAAGTAATATAGATGTCGCTATTTTTTCGAATAAAGTGCTTTATATACGTCTGTCCCTCCCCTGGATTTAAGTCATAGAAATCATAGAGATTAAAATAAACTGTATCTGTGCTAAGCCGAAATATTTCCTGTCAAATGTCAAATACCTATATTATGTTTATATATTATTTTATTTTTATCTTGCTAATTATTTCAAAATGGTAAATTTAAAAACGATATTATAAAAGTGCGAACCGAGCACTTTCATTTGATACTAAATTCGACCATGTTTTTTGCAAATAAAATGACTAGAATTAGTCTGTTCGAGAAACGGAAAACGGTGAAAAATAGAGAAAATAGAGATTTGTAATGATGTCTAGAAAAATGTATTCGAAGCGTGTATTAGCACACAAAAAATATCAAAAGTTATAAACAAAAAAAGGGGGGAAAAAAGTAGATATTTTTTATTTCCCTAATATCTCAAAAAATATTAATATTTAAGACACCAAAATTAATATTATAAAAGAGGAGGATATTTCCAATCAAACATTCCATACTTGCAGAACTGTATCTCCATTATTTATACTTTTTATTCAACGCTGAACACAGCTCTCCGCGCCTCATTTTCGAGAAACGCGCGCGGCGTGAAAAAACGATTACGTAACATTAAATATAATTTTAAAGATATTAAATATTGCTTGAAAAATTTAAAAAAATTTTGGCGTATTTAAAACATGTTAACAAATGTACTACTTGTATAAATTTATCTTAAGATTATTTTTTCAATAAGTTATGCAATTGTTAATCAACTAAATTTTCTCGAACATTCTTGTTTATTGAAAACAAAAAAAAAATGTATAAATAACTATTGTAAAATTTTGTCGCTTTCTACAGCCCTTCTCATATACATGCTTAATAAGATCACATTATAAAAGTTTTAATAAAATTAATAGTTTGCTTAAAATAAGTTTTAGAATAACATAGAAAACTTACGAAAAACGAAAAATCGAGGTAAAATTGTAAAATATAAAACAATATTATAACCAAACTATAAAATTTTTCAGAACTTTTATAACGTGATCTTATTAAGCATGTATATGAGAAGGGTTCTAGAAAGCAAGGAAATTTTGCAATAGTTATTTACACATTTTTTTTCGTTTTCATTAAAGAAGGAATTTCGAGAAAATTTTGTTCATTAACAATTGCCTAACTTGTTGAAAAAATAACTTTAAGATAAATTTCTACAAGTATTACATTTGTTCATATGTTTTAAATACACCATATTTTTTTTTAATTTTTCAATGAATATTTAATACCTTTAAAATTATATTTAATGTTACGTAATCGCTTTTTCACGCCGGGCGCGTTCGCCGAAAATGAGGCGCGGAGGGCTGTGTTCAGCGTTGAATAAAAAGTATAAATAATGGAGATACAGTTCTTGAAGTATAGAATGTTTGATTGGAAATATCATATATTATCATATATAATAATATTAGTTTTAGTTTCTTAAATATTAATACATTTTGAGATATTTGGGAAATAAGAAAAATCTACTTTTTCCTCCCTTTTTTTGTTAACAACTTTTGTAATTTTTTGTGTGCTAATACACGCTTCGAATACATTTTTCTAGACATTATTACGAATCTAATGAGGTATCACACGTATTTTTAGGAGTATTATCTCTATTTTTCACCGTTTTCCGTTTCTCGAACAGACTAAATAGCAAGACCTCTCACAAACAGCTTTTTGGCCTTTTAAGCTCTTCTACCTCAATAATCCCTTGATCGAGCCTGCTCATAATTTAATGACTAAAATATAATGCCCTCAACTACACGTTTACCCAATTTCATTTAAATTAAAACAAATTTACTTAAGTTCTTGAGTATCAAACTATCTTCTGACAGTTCAGCTTAAAAACATCGAAATGCCGGGACGTGCCGCTAGCCAGACGCGTGATCCAAGTCGAATGTAAGTACTTCGCTTCGCTTCGCTCGCTCGTTCGATTAGAGGGGCCAAAGTGGTCATAAATATCTGTACGTGCACTTTATAGTGCTTTGATAATTGGGCTTTGATTTGAGGCTTTGGTGAGATATTTGTGAACACTTTGGCGACTAAACAAAACGTTTTGCTTCCGACTTCCTAATACGAATGGCTAAATAGTGGAATTCACATTCTAAAAACTATTCCTAGGTCATAAGTCATAACAACATAGACATTTTCAAATCCATCTTATATTGACCATTTAGGTAATCCATTCTCTACCTCATCGACACTTACCTACAGGTGGGGATTGTGGTTAAATGCTAGCATTTTCCAATAATAAAGTGCCTACTTCTCGTGCCCACACGATAATAAGAATGAATTAATGTACAAATTCAGTGCACGCATCAATACAGATGGAAAACCTAAACGACAACGTCTAGGCCTCTGTGATCTTTTAGGAGACGTCCCAGGCGAGCATCAAAGTGGCAGTTAACCCTCCGCCTGTCAACCGTTACGACCCGGCGCAGGTACCCCCAGGGACAGCAGACGCCGGGTTAAGGCAGCCACCAGTTGCTAGCCTGGGATTCAATCTAAGCAGTTAACTTAGATTTTATTGAACGATTGTATGTTGACTTAGAGAAGTTTTGTAAGTGGACTAATGTAACTTAAATAATTTGCTAGACAAAGCGATTTCTTAAATTTACTGCTCAATGAATAGGTAATTAATTGATGGCCGTCAGGCATAGAAAATCACAATACCTACTTAGTTTACCTATTAAATTACAATGAAAATTACAATGGTAAGTAAATAATAGCACACTGTGCAACAAGGGAGATAAAGGTAGCCAAAATTATTAACGGTTGGTAAGTCAATAGTTATTTGTACAACAAGAGATCAAAGTTTGATATTTCTTCGAGTGCTTATTTTGAGTCCCGTGCAAGCGAAGGAGCGTAGTAAGGGATTCAAAAGCGCACGAGATGTAAATAACTTTGATCTCGTGTAGTACACAAAATTTTTCACCTTAAGCAGTGAGAACATACCTAGAGGGACAGAGATAATAGAACCCAAGTATATCGAACTTGTATTAGACCCCGCATGTTGAAATGACATTTGACTATAAAGGTCACTTGAATGTCATTTTGTCTCACTCAGTGAGCAAAATCCGATTTTGCTCACTGAGTGAGACAAAATGACTCAGTGAGCAAAATCGCATTTTGCTCACTGTTTTTAAGAAGGAAAGTACCCTTGTTCGAGCTGCTGAGGTGAAAATTCAAATCTGACATCGCTTCTGAAAGATTTTTGACTTAAGTTCACTACTTTTATAGGTCACTGCTCTGCTATGTTATTTATTATAGTTGCGAGATAATAAATTCAATTACTTATATAGAAAAAGCGTGACTTACGATATTTTTTTTTATTAATTTTGACGCTATGACCCAAGTTGTTATAAAAATAGTGTAAGTAAAGGTACTAAAGTACTGGAGATAACTGGCCTACGTTCGCGATACGACGTATGTCATAGATTGCATAGGTCCCTCTATACCTACAGGGTGCCCAGTAATTAATGGACAACCTTCTAATCATCAACAGGGCACCTTAGGTTGGTCCAGAAAATGCACTTACAGGTCTAGTAAAAAATTTCGTGGTTTTCGAGATAATCGCGCTTTTCTAATTGTGGTTCCTTGTTTCACTGTAATGATCGTTTAGGCCACAAATTAAAAGATTTTTACCTTCTGTTTTTTGAAAAACATTCTCAAATAGGCCTGCTAACCGATAGGCAATACAGTTTTTCCATAGCCAAGGTGTATTTTTAGAAGACCTTAATCCAAAAAAATTACATTGTACTCTAACATTTTCAAGAACTCTGATCGCTTGTGGTGAAAAAAGAATGTATGGAGAACAGAGTGGCCAACTTTCTTAAAAATAGTTTATCTAATACTGATTCTAAAATGGTATCACACATGCTATTTACTGATTGTGTGCTAGATGGTGATTAAAGTGAAGTATGGTGCTAACTAGTAAAAAAGACAGAAAAGTTCGATTATCTCGAAAACCATGAAACTTTTACTATAGTGCATTTTCTGGACCAGCCTAAGGTGCCCTGTCAATGGTTAGAAGGTTGTCCATTAATTACTGGGCACCCTGTATAAGATTATCAGCCAATGTTAAAGGAAATTCAGAGCTAGTATATGTCTTTTCTTCCTAACACAAACAAAATAACGTCTACATACTCACCACATGATTATATAATTTCATGAAATATTCAAACAAGACATCAAATCAAATGTAGGTACCTATATCGATGACAAAATACGTAATCGCATTGTACCTACAAGTTAATGCTATTGTCATAATTTTTTTTGACAAATAAGTACTTACAGTACCTTGAAAGTGCGTTAAATAATTAAGTATCTAGGTAAGTATCTACGTAATAGGTACCTAATACGTCAAAGGAAATATGTCGGGTGTCGGGTACAATATTTACCTTCTTTAAAACCTAGCGTTTTTTTTTAAGAATGAATTGGCCATCACTTGTTATTCTTAATATTTACATTTCATAATGTCAAGTTAATATTTACTTTGAATTGAAATTTTGACTAACAAATTATCAGACAATATTCGCAACACAATAAAGTGATAAATTATTACCAGCATCCTCCATTCTCTGGCAATTACTATGAAAAATACAAGCAGCAGTTAAGAAGGGTTTTATAAGGCGGGGGAACCCGAAATTAATATGTCGACAAGAAAAATGGCGGACTGGTGGAAATTTCACGAGATTGCTAGTTGAAATAATGTCTAGTGAGTTCGGAGTTGTTTATTAATTTACCAAGTTATGAGAGATGATTTAGCTGTCTTCTTCCTTATTTTTTCTTTCTTCTTGTATTACGACAGATGCTTGGGGAATTATCGGAAAGAATACTATAAATATTTTGAAGAAATTACCTAGGAAGTATCTAAGTACTTATTACTAAAATTGTTGTTGTAGCTACTTATTTAATTTCAAACACTTCGTATGGTTTAGATAAATTCAGACAAAAAAGACTTGACATTTATTGAGTGGGCCACTGTGCTTAAGCAGGCAATTATGTAAGTATCTATTATGTACGCTTTCACATGATACAACAAACAGTTAAACATCTTTCTCATTCTGACGTATAAGTGCGTCTTATACATTGGGTCTTTGGCACCATGTAAACTCTGCACTAGAGCATTTTAGGTTCTAAGTACGATTTTATTAATTTTTTTACGATAAGCAATTGAAAGGGTATAAATGGATTTGTTAAACAATTTCCATTCTGATATTTGACTCCCCATTTCATAAATAACGATAATTTTGCCTAAATTGTTAATTGACAGTACCCTAATACTATAAAAATGTAGACTTAGTCATGTTTTTAAAAAACACATGCATTTTACTTTCCTCGTATTCGAAATGAAAAGTAAAGTGTTTAACTCGGGTGAAAGGCATCATTTCAGCCTCGGACTATTAGCGCTAAACTACCTCGGCAGAAATGAGTGCCTTTCATACCTTGGTTAGCAATCTACTATTAATTTCAACACACCAGCTCGTAAAGGCTCTCTTTATTATTCAAAAACTGGGAAGAAAGTTGCAGTAACTATATTACAAAAAAAAACTTCGAGTTGGAACTTTAGGTACTGTCCATCTAAATTATTACCATGTACACAGTATCTTTCGGACCCTACTTTTTACAGCGCCTTAATAAAATAACAGAGCCCAAAGAAACTTGTTTACCTCGGCCTACTTTCTGTTTTATTACAGGTGACACCCGCGGGTTTAAAGATCTGCTCAGTGTAATAAAATGTGACATTTTCTATGATGTTCTATGTACCTATATGTAACTATCATGTTAATATGACCAATAAGTTCTAAACCTAGAACATACTTATATATGAACTATGTATTTGCAATACGCTTGTTACATACATTCCTTAAAAAAAAACATAATCGATGCTCTCTTCTTTTCATGAATCCTGAATATCTGATAAGTACATACCTATGTAATATTATAAGCATTAAGACGCGAGTAGGTATCTACCAGTAGGTGAAGTACCTGAGGGGCTACCGCAAAAACCGAAATTCGCAAATTGCGGGGATTTTTCTCTTTTACTCTAATGAAGGCGTAATAAGACTGACAGAGAAAAACTTCGATTTTCGCGGTTATAGCTCTGAAGTAGGTATATGTAGGTAAGGACCAATTAGTAGACAGTTCCCTCTTAATTTTTATAATAAATTCAGGATTGCCTTAGGAGCTACCTATAGGTATACCTAAGAACTTTAATGTAGCTGCTAACTGTACATAAACGTGCTGGTAGAATACCTAATAGAGGCTAGGCGCACGAGTTCGAACCCCTTGTCGTACCAATTCGTTTCTTGGGACTTGTGTACTATATAAATGTCCAATAAAATACAGGCAATAATCATTTTATTATACTTATGTACTTACCCACCTGTGTACTAAATACTAGTATCATTTCATATTGTGCTAGTCACTTTTAGGTGCAGGAGATAATCACAAGGAAAGCATGCAGACTTATCTCAAGACCTTTCCTCTTAACTGGAGGTCAGATGGTAGTTGCTTCCTTATAAATAAGAACCTGAGCCAGTTAAAGCACAAGCAGTAAAATGAAAAAGAAGAAAATAATAACTACATACCTACTAGTTTCTAGCAACAACCAGAACAACCTCATAATGTCTATTCATTGTCCCGGCATTTTGCCACGGCTCATGGGAGCTTGGGGTCCGCTTGGCAATTAATCCCAGGAATTGGCGTGGGCACTAGTTATTACGAAAGCGACTGCCATCTGACCTTCCAACCCAGAGGGTAAACTAGGCCTTATTGGGATTAGTCCGGTTTCCTCACGATGTTTTCCTTCACCGAAAAGCGATTGGTACTTAAATATCAAATGATATTTCTTACATAAGTTTCGAATAACTCATTGGTACGAGCTGGGGTTTGAACCCACGACCTCCGGATTGCAAGTCGCACGCTCTTACCGCTCGGCCACCAGCGCACACTGGAACCCGCCCATACATTGCTGTGCTCAAAACAACAATAAGTAAAATTAAGCAAAAAAAAATACTATTCTACATTCGTAATGTCAAGTAGTGCTAATAATAATTATTATTAACATTATATTTATATTAAAAAATAAAATATTCCTATGATGACGTTACATATTCATCGATAAACATGTCGACAGCTTCCGGGTGAAATATTTTTTTAGTGAGAAAAAGTTACATTCTCGCTAAAGTAAAAACGCCTGATCAAATAGTCGGAGCAAAAAATTTAGTCCGTTTTCGGAAACTGGACAACATCTTTTACTTTCGAATAAAGAATCCTAATAACGACCACTTTTTTAGCTATCATGCCTAAAAATTATCAAAAGATGTTACAACCATTATCGGAAATATGACGATTTTTATTAAATTACAATATAATACATATATGTTACTATTTGTCGGAATATCACAAACCCAAAAATTGTTTTAGAACATAAGTAAAATACGTAAAACGTAATCTACATATCTTGCTTAAGATAAGACTTTGCAGATTTTGAGTTATTTATACCAACTACAATTACTTGAAATAACTATTTTGTTAATCAATACTAATTAATTACCACTGAGATGTGACATATAAAATCCTTTGACATAATGCAACTACGTAATGACAACTGATAATGAAGGTATTTTTCTGCAATAAGGTGCAATACTTATTTCCCTGTTTGTGCATATATTTCAATTTGAGTACAAAATACCCACAATTGCAAAGTTGAGTTTTGAGCACTGCAATGTATCGGAGGGTTCCAGTGTGCAGCGCTTCTAAATAATTACCTAATTAATGTCTGTTAAGTAAACTAGTAGTTCGCCCCGAACTGAGAACTCGCGGTTTGCCAAAAATTATATAGAGCGATTTACTTTGTTGCACCTACTTACTCGTATAGTTCGACATAAAATAGTAGAATTTAATTTTCAAGCAAAATACCGACTTCTATGGGGGCCGGTGAAAGATTATTGTACATAGATGGTGCACTATGTAGAAATGGTAAAAAAGGAGGTAAAACCACCCACTTTTCTAGTAGGTAGCATTTCGTTTCTGTAAGGGTCGCAGTTTTAGCCTCACGAACCCACTTCTCTGATAGCAGTTCGGTTCTGTGAGGATTGCAGTTCGAACCTAACCAAAACCACTTTTCTAGTAGCATTTCGTTTCTGTAAGGCTCGCAGTTCTAACCTAACCTAACCCACTTTTTTTCGGTTCTGTGAGGATCGCAGTTCGAACCTAACCTAACCAACTTAACGGCGCGTGCGGTGCGGCGTACTGGGGTTTGAGCGGGAGGGGCTAGTAAGTTTGGCATCATTATACTTTATACCTACATTTTATGGTAGGTAATCATAGTGGTTTATTTAGCTTAGGTATCAGTGGTTTTCCGGGTCAAGGTCTGAGTCCGGGTTCGAGTCCGGGTCCAGTTCCGGGTCCAGCCAGGACCAGGTCGAGGTCCAGGTCTAGGTCTTGGTCCAGGTCCTAGTCCCGGATCCGGGTCAAGTCTGGCTCCAGGGCCAGCTTCGTCAAAATCGAAGTTCGACATCGCCAAACGTGTAGTCATTGAAGAGTTCTGTTCTGATCATCATCAGCAGTTCCACTTCATCAAATGCGACAGTTTATAATCGAAATTCTTGATTTTCTGATGTAAATACCCAAATCTCTATACGCATGCCTTTAAGATTTGAGGAGTTCCCTCGGTTCCTCATGGATACGATCATTAGCTTGAGCTTGACCTCGAGCTTGACAAAAATGTGGCTTAAAAACTTAACTTGCTTAGCAAACATAACGAAGAGGGCAAATCGCCAAACGTGAACTATGCGTCGTTGAAGAGTTCCGTTCTGATCATCATCAGCAGTTCCACTTCATCAAATGCGACAGTAATGAAAATGCTTGATTTTCTGATGAAAATACAAAAATCTCTATACGCGTGCCTTTAAGATTTGAGGAGTTCCCTCGATTCCTCGTGGATCCCATCATCAGAACTCAAGCTTGACAAAAATGTGGCTTAAAAACTTAACTTGCTTAGCAAACATAACGAAGAGGTTGTCCTCTTAAATCGCCAAACGTGAACGATGCTTCGTTGAAGAGTTCCGTTCTGATCATCATCAGCAGTTCCACTTCATTAAATGTCACTTTTTTGAATGTGTATGCTTGAATTGTTGATAAAACACATAAATCACTATATGTATGCCTTTAAGATTTGAGGAGTTCCCTCGATTCCTCATGGATCCCATTATCAGAACTGGGTATTGACAAAAACGGGACCAATCAAAAAAATAATTTTCAAAATCGGTCCAGAAATGACGGAGATCTCCTCCTTTTGAGATTTGGAAGTCGGTTAATAAATGAGGGCGCCACTTTCTACGTAGCTGTTACATTTTTGACGTAAAATGCTTACACATGGCAACAATTTATAGTCTGTCAAGCCATTTCCGTCAGTAGAAAAAAGCGGCTAAAAATGTAGGCGCGAAGGGCTATCGTCCCATAGAAAATTTGAATAGTTTAGTTTAGTTTATTTATTTCATAATGATAAATTACAGTATAAATTATTCTTACGCTAATCTATATGAATTTACATTATGATCGTCAATAATTTCGCATAATTATATCGCGGCTTTTTCTACTGACAAACTTGTTAGACCGACTATAGTATGGAAATTTCAGAGTTCCATTTTATTTAATTTCTACTATTTTATATCCCACTATAGGCGGCATTGGATCAAAAATCGTGTGGATATATTACAAGGTCTGTGGAGCCCTTAACTGATACTGTATCTGTGGTAAGCCGAAATATTTCCTGTCAAATGTCAAATACCTATATTATGTTTATTTTTATCTTGCTAATTGTTTCATAATGGTAAATTTAAAAACGATATTATAAAAGTGCAAGCCGAGCACTTTCATTTGATACCAAACTCGACCATACTTTCTTGCAAAAAGATGACCAGAATAGCAAGACCCCTCACAAATAGCTTTTTGGCCTTCTAAGCTCTTCTAGCTCACTAACCCCTTGATCCAGCCTGCTCATAATTTAATGACTAAAATATAATGGCCTCAACTACACGTTCACCCAATTTCATTTAAATTAGAACAAATTTACTTAAGTTCTTGAGTATCAAACTATCCTCTGATAGTTCAGATTAAAAACATCGAAATGCCGGGACGTGCCCCTAGCCAGCCGCGTGTCCCAAGTCGAATGTAAGAACTTCGTTCGCTTCGCTCGCTCGTTCGATAAAATATTATTTGTACATGAATTTACCCACTAATATTAAGTTTATAGCTTTGACATTTCAAGTCAAATATCGAATACATTTCTAAATCTAGACTTATAAATTCAATTTTATAACAAATATCGTATTACCAGTGCCACGCCGTTATTCAACCCATTAAGCACCTGCGAAATCTATTGTAGTTCGTTCTGGCACCTGTCAAAACCACAGCTTATCGGTATTTGGTGAATTTAGCTGATATAAACGATTTAAGGTCAATGTGGGGATGAATATCTACTTTATTTAAGAGCCCATCAACGTGCACACTAGCGCCACTGCTAAATAATCGTGATTATTTAAATTTAGCGACAGGTATTTAAATAATTTTTAAGATAAAAAAACCGACTTTTATGGGGGCCGGTGAAAGATTATTGTAGATGGTGCAATATGTAGAAAAAAGAGGTAAAACCACCCACTTTTCTACTAGCATTTCGCTTCTGTAAGGCTCGCAGTTCTACCCTAACCTAACCCTTGTTCGGTTCTGGGAGGATCGCAGTTCAAACCTAACCTAACCCACCGAGTCCGAGTCCGAGTCCGGGTCCAAGTCCGAGTCCGGGTCCGAGTGCGGTTCCGAGTCCGGGTCCGTGTCCGATCCGAGTCCGGGTCAGTGTCCGATCCGAGCCCGGTTCCGAGTCCGGGTCCGGGTCCGAGTCCGGATCCGAGTCCGGGTCCGCGTCCGAGTCCGGGTCCGAGTTCGATTCCGAGTCCGGGTCCGTGTCCGGGTCCGAGTCCGGGTCCGAGTTCGGTTCCGAGTCCGGGTCCAAGTCCGAGTCCGGGTCCGAATCCGAATCCGAGTCCGAGTCGGGGTCCGAGTTCGGGTCCGATACCGAGTCCGGTTCCGAGCTCGGGTCCGAATCCGGGTCCGGGTCCGAGTCCGTGTCCGGGTCCGAGTCCGGGTCCGAGTCCGGGTCGGAGTCCGGGTCCGAGTCCGGGTCCGAATCCGGGTCCGAGTCCAGGTTCGGGTCCAGGTCCGAACCGGATCCGGGTATGAGTCCGGTTCTGGTTCCGAGTCCGGGTCGCAGTCCAAGTCAAAATCGAATTTCGAAATCACCAAACGTGTACTATGCGTCGTTGAAGAGTTCTGTTCTGGTCATTATCAGCAGTTCCACTTCATCAAATGCGACAGTTTTTAATGTAAGTAAATGCTTGATTTTATAATGAAAATACAAAAAAATCTATACGTATGCCTTTGATATTTGAGGAGTTATGGATTCCATCATCAGAATGTGAGCTTGACAGAAATGTGGCTTAAAAACTTAACTTGCTTAACAAACATAACGAAGAGGAAAAATCGCCAAACGTGAACTATGCGTCGTTGAAGAGTTCTGTTCTGGTCATCATCAGCAGTTCCACTTCATCAAATGCGACAGTTTTTAATGAAAATGCTTGATGTTCTGATGTAAATACAAAAATCTCTATACGCATGCCTTTAAGATTTGAGGAGTTCCCTCGATTCTTCATGGATCCCGTCATCAGAACTCGAGCTTGACAAAAATGTGGCTTAAAAACTTAACTTGCTTAACAAACATAACGAAGACGACAAATCGCCAAACGTGAACTATGCGTCCTTGAAGAGTTCCGTTCTGATCATCATCAGCAGTTCCACTTCATCAAAAGTTACTTTTTTGGATGTATATGCTTAATTTGTTGATAAAAACCCAAAAATCACTATATGTATGCCTTTAAGATTTGAGGAGTTCCCTCGATTCCTCATGGATCCCATCATCAGAACTGGGTTCTGACAAAAACGGGACCAATCTGTATGCATATACATACAATCAAAAATAGAATTTTCAAAATCGGTCCAGTAATGACGGAGATATGGAGTAACAAACATAAAAAAAAAAATAAACAACCGAATTGATAACTTCCTCCTTTGGGATTTGGAAGTCGGTTAAAAAGGGGGCCGCTACGGACTGTATTGTGTATTTAAGTACCTTTTGAATACATCAAACTAGTTTCTATGTTGCTCCATATCTCCGTCATTACTGGACCGATTTTGAAAATTCTTTTTTTGATTGTATCTATATGCAAACAGATTGGTCCCGTTTTTGTCAAAACCCAGTTCTGATGATGGGATCCATGAGGAATCGAGAGAATTCCTCAAATCTTAAAGGCATACATATAGTGATTATTGTGTTTTTATCAACAAATCAAGCATATACATTCAAAAAAGTGACATTTGATGAAGATGAAGGACCTGGACTTGGACTCGGACCCGGACCTAGACTCAAACCCGGAGTCGGATCTGGACCTGGATCCGGGCTTTTATCTGGACCTGAACCCGGACCTGGTCCTGGACCTGGACTTGGACCAGGACCTAGACCTGGACCTCAACCTGGACCTGGTCCTGATCCTGGTTCTGGACCCGGACCCGGACTCGGACGCGGACCTAGACCCGGTTCGGTTGAGAAGTCGGTTTTTTTCTATTAAAGATTATTTAAATACCTGTCGTTAAATTTAAATAATCACGATTATTTAGCAGTGGCGCTAGTGTGCAATTGACTGGATAAAACTAGGTTATTATATTATTGTATTTTTACAAGTATTGTATTTTACGATGTTACGATGTTAATTGGCAAAATAAGGTAAACTTATGTTAAAGAAAATGTATATTTAAAACTTTGCTATATTGCCGGCCACGCTCTGGTACAATAAACAATAACTCTTAGCTTAGACCACGACCCTCGTTACAACGCATAGGTATAACACCAATTTTAAACTTTAGAAACTGATAACAAAGTAATAAATTTCCACATTGAAGACCGAATACGTCCATTATCTCTTAAGGAGCTTTACTTTACCAGAACCGAAGTTCTAAACAATATAATCAGAGCATCTTCACTTAAGGAAATTCCGGGCAAATGCCATGGGAGGGTCTGATAAGATGATGAATATATATGCACAAGATAGTAAGCCGTAATAGCGTAAGCATAAATTGCTTTCCTATTCGTAGGGCGTTGCTTTGTATGGAAATTTATGTAGGGATGATGATTGATTTAAGATTTACTGACATGAGAAAACAATTTTCGTAAGAAAAGTATTTAGAAAATAAAAGGTAAATTAAATCTGCATTATGAAATCTCGAAGAAACAGCTGGTTTGTCGGGTACTTACCTTGTAACGGTTTGCTATTAAACCTCGTTTGCGCTAAGCGTTTTGGGCTGGCGGATTGTAAACATTTAGAAAACATTTTCAAATAGTTTTCAGAATTCTGTCACTTGAAGAAAATTAATGACATCGTTGACAATTTTATGCAAAGAAGATACTAAAAATCTCTAGATTAATATAATTTATCTAACTTGATATTATTTAGATCGTGCCCTATTAGTATTACGCTGTGTACATTTCCCCGGATCGGGTAAGTGTTGCGAATATTTAATTTAAGTTTTCAATGGGAATAATTTTACGTTGTATTCTTTTATGCTGTTAACTAATCTGTTCTTTTCTGACTGCTTCATCCGTGAACACTAAAATAATGCTGAAAGGTTAACTTTCCTGGTATTTCTTTCCTTGTGGGCCGGATGTAGCAGTCACTGTTGTGTACATATTCTAATATGACCAATAATACTAGGGATCAAGCTTGGGGTTGAAATTGCCTGCACCCTGCCTGAAAACCCTCTATCCTGCACTACCCCGGGTTGCGCTATGCGCAAGCTCTGTATCCCGGAAGGTTTCCGTTCCGAGCTGAGGATCCTGAACCACAGCGGGAAGCCATCCTAGTCTACTCTGGACCAACTGGGACTCCTGCGCTGTACAGCGGCGCCATCTACAACTGCGACGCCCGCGATGTAGAGCCTAAGGAAAGTGCCTCCTTTTAAGGTCTTGTTTCTATATTTCTATCTCTGTGTCAGCTCAGTTTTACGGACTCACGACCCTAACTAACTTGTTATTAATTTTAATTAATATTAAATACCTTTTCTAAATTAAACTTTCATTTCTAACCTATCTATCTCTACCTACATGTGACGCTAAACGTCACATTACTCACATTGGCGCCCATACTAGGTTTAACTGAGCTGAGCACTACCGAAACAGGTCCTTAGCATTTTATTTTTAGTTTTCACTGATGTTCATGTAAGTTCATTACTGTCATTAGTCATTCTAGTTTCTGTACATTCATATCTGCCTAGTTTAAGTTTGTTTTGAGTAGTTCCTTGGTACGTGGTTATCTTTATCTATTCATTTTTGTTTTTTCTTACTATAAAGTAGCTTCACTTTCCTAACAAATTTGTAAGCCACGTACGACGAAACTAAAACTGTTTTTTCTACCTGTGTAAACCTGTGTAATACCTGAGTAACCACAACACTCACCTAATTCGTCAGAATTGATCATGGCTTATCCTATTAAATTTCTATATCTGCAAAAGGCCGAATTAGAATACGAGGTTATTCTAAGGGGTGGTTCAGCTGGCTTAGTACAGGATCTTCGGAGCCAGATTGTAAAATTGAACATACCACCTGAGGTATTTTTAGAATCTCACTTAGAACTTGCGATTAAGCTAAATGTCAAGGATAGTTTTTCTAAGTCTCAAACTATGCTGTCTACCTTAAAGTGTTAAAATTAATTTCTTCCGTTATTGCTATCTCTACGTCTATCTACGTCTATAGTCTAATTCTGTAAAACTACACTCATGTAACTCATTCTAACTAAACCGCTATCATATTCTTTGAATTTTCTAATTACTTATTAGGTACAAATTATTTTTTTATTAACCCCTACCGGTTAATGAACTTCTACAAAGTTCGAAAAAATAATTTGCCATTAACCCCTACCGGTTAATGAGCTGTTTGCCTATTATATTAGAATATAAAACTTCTACAAAGTTTTATGATAAAGAATAGTATGCGTGAATAACTTGGATACTGAGGTTTAGAGTTAGACGAATTTAACATCTATTAATAGTTATATGAGAGTATTTTATACTAGC
The DNA here is from genome assembly GCF_910591565.1 of Cydia splendana. NCBI lineage: Eukaryota > Metazoa > Arthropoda > Insecta > Lepidoptera > Tortricidae > Cydia > Cydia splendana. Next base: position 14,166,220 of record NC_085961.1, read on the forward strand.
ATAAGTAAAATACTCAGTCTGTATGGACGCAAAAACACTTTTCTGTAGTGTTTGTTGCTTGTTTGTCTGCGTGTCGTATGTATGAAGAGGTATCTTGTGATTGAAGCCTGATTGATAACTTGTTTTTCTGTTAAGTAAAATAGAGACTTAGCAGCGGATTTTCCTAGCAAAAATCCTAACCTTACGTTTAGCGTCACATGTAGGTAGAGATAGATAGGTTAGAAATGAAAGTTTAATTTAGAAAAGGTATTTAATATTATTTAAAATTAATAACAAGTTAGTTAGGGTCGTGAGTCCGTAAAACTGAGCTGACACAGAGATAGAAATATAGAAACAAGTCCTTAAAAGGAGGCACTTTCCTGAGGCTCTACAATAGGTATGTACCTGGTCTACTTAAAAACAATAGGAGTAGATACACATAAATAAATGATCTTACCGGGATTCGTACCCGTCCTCCAGCTTATCGTCGCCTTTTAGAGATATCGTACTCGTACAATTGCTGTTTGAACGATTGTTTGAATGATTGTACATAGGTATAATGCGGTAAAGACTTACTTTTTTATGACAAAAATATTATAGGTACTTACATAATTATTATCAGGGTATATGTACTTAGTACAAACTTAACGTGAACAAATCTGACATGCTGTCGGGAGGTTGGTATATACATTTACTGTAATATATTCAGATCAATCTCTGTAAGAGCAACTTGTGAATCGCGTTCTTTCTGGGTAAAAAAGTAGGTATATATATATATATATAATCATAATCTTCTTAGATTATTAAGGTATTCACTGCTTCTTACGTTTATAATTATGATCTTTACTTTATCAGGAACTTGAAAGGATTGATATCGTGGACTGTGGAAAATGTTATTTTAGGCACATTTAATATTGAGGTATCAAATGAAATGCTTCCTGTTTTGTTTGCTTAGCTTAGCTGACGCTACTTTTTAGGATTGGTGTGGTTTTCAAGATTTATTTACTTTCAAGTATATGTATATTGCACTGACTGGCACGTTCAAACCAAAGAGTTGGATAGTAGACGACAGTACACTTTGACAGAGCTGGATAAAGTTTTAGATAGATGGAGAACCTGCTGTTACGAACAGTACCGGGATGAAGAAGGACTAAGCTCGGAAAGAAGGTGGGACAACCATATAAGGGAACCAGACTTGTTGCTGTCTGAAGTGCAAGATGCCATCAAAAGATTGAAGCATAAGGCTGTGGGCCCTGATGGCGTATCAGCAGTAATGTTACAGCACCTGGGCTACGAGGGAACGAAGGTCATCATCAAATATGTAATAAGATTTGGAGGACTGGTCAGTGGCCAGATGACTGGACACAGTCAGCTGTTATACCTCTGCATAAGAAGGGCTCTACAAGGAAATGCGAAAATTATCGAACCTTGTCTCTCATGTCGCATGCAAGCAAGGTACTCCTTCGCATTGTAAACGCTAGGCTTTCTTTCTTCGTTGATCACCAGATACCGAGCGAACAATCCGGTTTTATGGCTGGAAAGGGAACTCCCGAGCAAATCCTGAACGTCCGACTTCTCATCGAGAAATGTCGTGAGTTTAACAAGCCACTGGTATTGTGCTTTATTGATTACGCTAAGGCGTTTGACTGCATGCAGTGGAGTACGATGTTAGATTTGATGATCGAGAGGGGGGTGCCTGAACACCATACTTTTTTGGTGCAGAATTCGATGGTTCGAGCTTCGTGAAATTGGAAAATGGTCCAATAATTTCCAAACAGAACTAGGCGTTCGTCAAGGCTGCATTCTGTCGCCGAAACTTTTTAATTTGTACGGCGAACATATTATGAGGATGTCATTGGACGGCTGGAAAGGCGGTGTCGTAGTGGGTGGACGCAGGGATAGCAATCTGAGATACGCAGACGATACGACGATAGTTGCATCGAGCGAAGAGGAGATGGCAACTCTTTTGAAGAAAATTGTGGTTGAGAGTGCTAGGCTTGGTGAGATGGTATTTGAGAGGGGTTGATTAGATGTACCATTCTAGATCGTTGGATCATAAAGAGAGAAACTAGATGTAATTACTGTCTTATAACAGGGGTCTGAACTACTTTGGGGTGTCTGTAGAAAAAATGCGCATGGCGATTTATATACTTGAATTTATTATCGCAAATTCGTGGGGTATTGTGCGTTCCTATGAAAAATTCCACTAGGCATTAGTTTTCTGGAAGTCAATTATCCGTGCTTGGATATAAACTCAATAAGTAATCTCTGCACTGTGGTAATACAAATATGAAGTGCAACCTATGCCTTTTATTGCTCGAACCATTACCAGAATTTGATGAAGTCTTTATTAAATACAATAACAATTACCAACGCACATACCCCCCCTGGGAACAATATGTATGTACTCTTCGAACCAAGGAAAAACCCAGGAAAACCTTGGCTCGACCCTTAATAATCAACATTGTAATGTCTAGATACATTGGTGCTTACACGTTTCAGTTATCTAACAATAAACATTTAATGGCTGGAGCTGTAAACTTATACATAGTGTTTGAATAAAGAATAAAGAATAAAGAACAATCTACTCGTAATTTCCAAGACAGTATACACAGTATAATTGCGAATGACCGTTTAACATGATTAGTCGGTAATATTCAACTACAAAATACAATACCAGTACATATTTCCATATACAATTCATTTACATCAAATTATCTGCGGGAGCTTGAATCCCTGATTCTATAGCTGTATTTAACCATATTTATTAGGCAACAATAATGAGAGTCGAACTCATTAGATATAATATAATTATAGGATGTCACCTTTAAATACTCATAATATAGCTTGGCAGGATATAGGTAACATTATTACTCTTGGCCTAATGCTAGGTAAGTACTTAACTGGTTATGTCGCCCAACCGGAACCACTGATTCTAGTTCTGATTTTATACAGAATTAAATATAATTTACAAAGTTAGATAACACTTGGCGATATTTCGTAGCAAGAGCAAATCTAATGGTCGCGCCGCCCTCTTTGGTGTCTGGAATCTGAGTGTCTTTCTCCTCGCCCGTTCTTAGCGAAAAACCTGTACAATACTCACTTATCTCTACTTAAATTAGGGTCGACTTTATTATCAGTGAATAAAATTCATTCTCGCTACAAGTGTCTGCACATCCCCGTTTGTCGTGACGTCCCGTCCGAAGACGCGTTTTGTTGTCTTCTTCCCACACATGGCGCCATCAGCTGGTGTTGCTCTGTCTCGCTCGCTCGCACAGGGATGCCAAAATGCCCGCCACCAGCGACGCGCGCGCAGAGTTCGCACATGTTACTGAAACATTCGAATTGACCAAAGTAGATACCGCTACGTATCGTATTGTAGACCTTAGGGTCATGTGTTGAGGTTCTAGATTAGTTTACCGTTGTGTACAGTGACGGCCCTTTATTTCTCCCAGCGAAAGCCAGAATCGACGTTGTTTGCGTAGTTTTTGTAATTTCCTCGAAACTATACATCGGACAACTCATAAATTACACCCTTTTTACTTATGGTTTCGCTTTAACTTATCGTTGTTTATTTTAGCCTGTCGTTTTTGTCCGTCTAACTATTTTAAATTTATTGCTTCCTTATTATGGGGTGATACTCCTAAATTATTAACACTTACTGGGTATCTGATACCAAGATTCCACCTCATTGGTCTTAAGATTAATCATTCCAAAACGAAAGTAATGGTGGTAGATCGAGCCAATCTACTTCCCATCACCTATGCACTCAGTAAATATGAAAAAGTGAGCGAGTTTGTGTATCTCGGGTCGCTGATAACCTGTGACGGTGGTTGCACTGGCGAAATACGCAATAGATGTGGCACTTAGAGGATATAACCAACGGAGACGCCATGTCTAAAATTTTCGGTACAAATTAGTCTGCCGTTTTTTGCGGGGGAGGGGCACATCAAATGTGTAGGTACGTCATGTCAGATAAACGCCAGTCCATACATATGGTTGACATGTGGTTGACCATTGGCTGCCTATTTTCGACAGAGGGGAACGCCTGTTAATGGCGGCTCCATTGTTAATTACTCCGAGATGTGGCATGGCAAAAAGTGCTATGGCGAACCTCTATAAGATCTGGAGGAACAGAAGCATTCGTCGTTCAACCAAGGTGCGCTTGACTCGATTTCTGGTATTCTCGATCTTCGTATACGGTGCCGATACATGGAGCTTGAAAAGTCGCGACAGGGCAAAAATCGACGCTTTTCAGATGCTGTGTTGGCGAAGACCCTGGACGGCTGTGAGAACCAATAAGTAAGTCCATCCTAGAGGAGTTGGAAATCACCACACGGCCAGGGACCGGAACCGGTTACCTTAACCGGGGTTTTTCATAGGGTTATTTTAGAAGTGGTTATAAAAACCCCTACCATAACGGTAACCGTCCGATAAGGTAACACTTTGATTCGGTAACCGTATCAGATCGAGTTAACCTCGGTTACCGGTAACCGAAATAAAAACCCAGTCGATTCAGTTACCTCATAATAAGGTTTTGAACCAGTTCAAACGATTGTAATCTTTACGCACACTTAAATTGAACTTATTATTGAATAACTTTGGTTGGCATGGGCGGTCTATTAAGTCTCCAGCACAAACACGTTTTTTTGTCGGTAACTTCGCTTATTGTCAATTCAAACAATATTGTACTTTGAGTCCTTAAGCTAAAATTGAAAACATTATTGAGCGATTACAGTATTATTTTGGAGCGACAGCCGCAGCGCGGCCATTCCTTTGTTTATCTTTATACCTGTGTGTGTTCTTATTGTTTTTGTTCATTTCGGAGCAATTCTAGTTTGGAATTTTTAGAAAAGGGCTTGCTGCAAGTATACACCATCCTATCCTAGCAATATCTGCTATTATTTAGTTATATTTTTAATGCTACTTAGATATTATTTTTCTATTTTCGGGTTCAAACTTGGTATGTACCTACAGATTAAAGACTGATTTAAGGAAAATTTTTAACCTAACTAGTAATTTTACTGGTAGGTATAGTTTATCTTTAGATAGAGTGATTAAAAAAAAAACACTTTGTGATAAAGATACATGCGTTAGCGGATTGTGGTAGTGTGGTAGATATTTAACCATTGTTGACAAATGACATAATAGTTATTATGAGCTTATTTTATAATAAGCAATTACTTTTAAACGTTTTCAGATGCGGTGAGTTGTGTCAGCTAAAAGTCGTAATTTACCTTGTTTTTCTTAATGCAGCGAGGAGAAAAAAATATATATATATTATCTATAGCAGTGATAACCTTATTTTAATACTTCAAATCTTTCATTAATACCAGAATTCATTATATTTATTAAGTATCTGTAACATTGGTAGGTGAAATAATTTTGATTAAATTAAATAGATACATACTTAGTAAGCAGTGTTGGGCATTCAAGAATAAAATCATTATTTGAATAAGAATTCCTAAGAATAAAATCATGTTGATTTTATACCCGTCAAAATTATTCAAATAAAAAAATTAATAAAAATAATCTCATTCTTAATCAAGTAAATGTAATCATGATTTTATATTCTTAATAATATTCCTGGATTAAAACGTAGTCTGGGTGCCGTATAGATAGAAGTAAATAATAATAGTTTCTTGTCTAATTTATACCTAATTTTATTCAATAAAATCTTAAGAATTTAATTTACTGCCGCATAGTCTTTGTATTGGTCGATACCGGTATTGCTTTTAATGTGATAACTAGGGCTTGCACGACGGATCCGAAATGTATGGGAAGATCCGCGGATCCGGATCCAGATCCGGATAATTTCATACATTTCAGATCCGGATTGCAAACCCTAGTGATAACTAAATCATCAGGTACAATTCAGCTGATCTGATCGGATGGTGAATAGCGAAACACTTCAATGGCTCACTGTGCCTAATTTAATGTAAAAAATAAAATACCGGCCAAGTGCGAGTCGGACTCGCGCAGGAAGGGTTCTGTACCATTACGCAAAAAACAGCAAAGAAATCACGTTTGTTGTATGGGAGCCCAACTTATATATTTATAATATTCTGTTTTTAGTATTTGTTGTAATAGCGGCAACAGCAATACATAATCTGTGAAAATGTCAACTGCCTAGCTATCACGGTTCATGAGATACAGCCTAGTGACAGGCAGACGGACAGCCGAGTCTTAGTAATAGGATCCCGTTTTTACCCTTCGGGTACGGAACCCTAAAAAATATGTTTTTAAAGGTATGATAAGGAATAGCTCGATATGGTGTATTCCTATTTCTCTCCACCGGGCACAGATGGGAATAGGCACTTCATTTAAATCATTCCCATATATATGTCCCCACCTCATGTATCGCGGCGGTCACGTTGGGCAGGAACAAATGGGGAAAGTATTCATGATTTTTTCTGTTTTCGAATTATGTTTAGTATGTAGTTTCAGTGTCCGAGTTACTACCGAGACTCATTGTGTTTTTAAAAGATCAGCTGATATTTAAAATTTGCATTCATTATTAGACGGAAATGAATAGATATTAGGGATGTACCGACTAGTCGGGAAAACCGACTATCCGGCCACATTTGTAGTCGGCGATTAGTCGGCGACGAGTCGGCAAAACTGGCCGATTAGTCGGCACTTTATTAGTGAAAGAAAAACAGAAAAAATAGAAATCAACAGTCAATATTTACCATATGTTTTATGTTTATTTTACTAAAATATCTATTCAGGGTTGCATACGAAAACTTTTGTTCATATAATTGACTGTTTGATCGTTATCGTATGTTGGGGGGGGGGGGGGGGGCTGGATTTTTCCTCTACAGGTCGATCTCAACTGATTCTCGTGTAATTTCATGTGCAAGTTCTATAGTTAATTTTTTATTATCATTATTCAGTTTTTTTTAAATGGTGGTGCCACGAGGAACTATTAATGTTATTGCTAAAAAATATTGTTTTTCACCTGAAGTTATACGAAACTAATGATCTGGCCGACTAGCCGACTAGTCGGCCGACTAATCGGCCATTCGAGCGCCGATTAGTCGGCTAGTCGGCTAGTCGGCCAAATTAATAGTCGGTACATCACTAATAGATATTAATATCGTTTGACACACCGCCTACCACACGTGTTTAGCAAATGCTGACAAAAAATTCACCACGCCACGACTTAATCTTATTGTTATTGCCAATGAGTAATAAATGACGGTCTCAAGTGGAAACACGCCAAATAATACAATACAATTCATGCTGCGATCTGCGACTTTCTGCAAATCTAGTGATAAGCGTAGGACTATTTTCTTACCTGCTGTAATTTGCTATCTCATTCACTTTCCGTAGGTGTGAAAGAGATAGCATACGCAAGACTTCAAGGCTGATAAGAATAATAAACAAAATACATACTTAATTGGCAAAGGAATATACATTGAACCATCATAATTATAATTTCGCAGTTTACTTTATATGTAGTTTCATTATCAAATTATCATCGCCACAAAATAAACAAAATAAACAAAATAAACAAAATAAACAAAATAAACAAAATAAACAAAGTAAACAAAGTAAACAAAGTAAACAAAGTAAACAAAGTAAACAAAGTAAACAAAGTAAACAAAGTAAACAAAGTAAAAAAAAGTAAACAAAGTAAACAAAGTAAACAAAGTAAACAAAGTAAACAAAGTAAACAAAGTAAACAAAGTAAACAAAGTAAACAAAGTAAACAAAGTAAACACAAAGTAAACAAAGTAAACAAAGTAAACAAAGTAAACAAAGTAAACAAAGTAAACAAAGTAAACAAAGTAAACAAAGTAAACAAAGTAAACAAAGTAAACAAAGTAAACAAAGTAAACAAAGTAAACAAAGTAAACAAAGTAAACAAAGTAAACAAAGTAAACAAAGTAAACAAAGTAAACAAAGTAAACAAAGTAAACAAAGTAAACAAAGTAAACAAAGTAAACAAAGTAAACAAAGTAAACAAAGTAAACAAAGTAAACAAAGTAAACAAAGTAAACAAAGTAAACAAAGTAAACAAAGTAAACAAAGTAAACAAAGTAAACAAAGTAAACAAAATAAACAAAATAAACAAAATAAACAAAATAAACAAAATAAACAAAATAAACAAAATAAACAAAATAAACAAAATAAACAAAATAAACAAAATAAACAAAATAAACAAAATAAACAAAATAAACAAAATAAACAAAATAAACAAAATAAACAAAATAAACAAAAAACAAAATAAACAAAATAAACAAAATAAACAAAATAAACAAAATAAACAAATAAACAAAATAAACAAAATAAACAAAATAAACAAAATAAACAAAATAAACAAAATAAACAAAATAAACAAAATAAACAAAATAAACAAAATAAACAAAATAAACAAAATAAACAAAATCAACAAAATAAACAAAATAAACAAAATAAACAAAATAAACAAAATAAACAAAATAAACAAAATAAACAAAATAAACAGAATAAACAGAATAAACAGAATAAACAATATATACAAAATAAACAATATAATTAAAATAAATATATAATATAAATAACATTCATAAAATGAATATTATTAATAAAATATTAATAAAATAATTATTATTAATAAAATAAATATCATTAATAAAATAAATGAATTATAGTAAATAAATAAACAAAAAAGTTAAAACAAAATTAAGAAAATTAACAAAGTTAACAATTAATAAATTCACTATTTTTTTTAGTATTTTACTGACGGCACATCACTAAATACGGATGTAGCAAACCTATAAGCAACCGATAATAAAGGTTACCATAACTGAATAAAAACCTGTTAAAAACCCCTAACAAAAACCCTATCGCGATTGGGTTTCGAGATTAACTCGGTTAAAGGTTAAGGTTACCGTTTCAATAAGCTTACCATAACAATCAGGTAACAGTATGATAGGGTTACCGAATGATACGGTAACCGAATCGATTGGGTTACCGAATGGATAGGATTAAGCGTAAAGAGGGGTTTTCCGGTCCTTGCACACGGCTCTCTACAATATGTCAAGAACGCGCACTTAGCTTTTTTGGTCATATCATGCGGTCTGAAAAGCATGACCTAGAAAGGCAGATAGATTATCTTGGGTCAAATAGATGGCAAGCGTGCGCGAGGAAAAGCACCCACGAGATGGTCTGATGTTGTGAAGTGGGTGGTTGGAGGCAACATGCAGTGCACGACCCATATGGCTTATGATCGCACACTATGGAGACGGAGCATACATGGTCGCGATCCTCAGCAATGAGGGACCGAGGAAGAAGAAGAAGATATGTTTTGCAATGTTCCAAGACATCCAAGATAGATTAAATATATTAACAACGGGTCACTCACGTATTTTAAGTCGAAAAACGCTCGACATGTTTCACTCCGTACCGAGGAGTGTCATCAGGAGCTTGCGTTTACGGTGACGGACCGGCGCAGACTGCGGGCCGCAGCTCTCCGCGCCCGATGACTCGGCGCAGGCGCCGGTGGCGGCAGGGGGGGCGAACCATTAGCGAATGACGTAGTGAGTGTTGTGTGCAACCCATCATTTGACAATAATGCCATAAATGAGGGTAGTTTCTCGCCCCCCCCCCCCTCCCTGCCGCCACCGCCGCCTGCGCCGAGCTCCTGATGACACTCCTCGGTACGGAGTGAAACATGTCGAGCGTTTTTCGACTTAAAATACGTGAGTGACCCGTTGTTAATATATTTAATATGTCTATGTCTCACGGAAGTTTTGTTATTAAAACATCCAAGATAGAGTTATAAGTACTCTATCTCGCCACATTTCTGCCTGGACAGATAAGTTTTCAGCGCTGACTGGGCGATCGGCTTATTAATCTTATTATTTCGTAACTATTTACTGTACTTTCATTTGCTCATTATCACCATTCCTCTCTTTTGATTATACTTATATAGGTACCTAAAATAAGTACCTATCATTTTAGAGACGTTGTAATCTTTTGTATAAGAAATCCTTCATTAGTTGAATAGGTAATATTGGCAATTAAGCGTAAAAAGTGGATTATTTACAAATAAGGACAAGAAAATTTGTAAGTAAGTAAGTAGTTTTTTCTTTCTCATAAAAGCGAGAAAGAGAGCTTGCTTATCTAATCCTTCCAGATTTGACTTCTATCTTGGCAGTCAATGATATTCGTTTAAAAATTTGAAAAATAAACACTGCAGGCATGCTCGAACGAAACCACCGCCAAACGCTCGTGTATAACCCAATTTATTTACCAAATCACATTTGGCCGACAGAAGGCCTGGTTCATATCCGGGCGCGTAATGAAGGCCACAGTGTGAGACGCGGGTTCGTGACACTTTCCTGATGGGATGGGATAAAACAAGTTTGAAATTTGTTCGGCAAAACCTAGGCAAGTCCGATGGTATTTCCATATTGCTTGCATAGCAATAAAGTATGTGATCTGTATAATGACTATTAATAAGCAGTATTATTATAAACGCCTGCTTGCTCTCCATTAAAAGGGGGGTTTTAACGTTTTTTATCAATATCTCTAAACATTTCTGTTTAAAATTTAGCTATTTCATGTAAAAAGTATACAGATTTTTTTTAAATTCCACATAGGTGGCAAACAAGCATACGGCCTGCCTGATGGTAAGCAGTCATCGTAGCCTATGGACGCCTGCAACTCCAGAGGTGTTACATGGGCGTTGCCGACCTTTTAAAAACCTGTACACTCCTTTTTTGAAGAACCCCATACTGTAGACCCTCGGGAAAACCTCGGAAGGGAGCTCATTCCACAGCCGGAGCGTCCGCGGGAGGAAATTCCTCTTTAATCGCACAGTACGTGACCATTTAGGTTCTAGGGTGTGAGGATGAACACCCTGCCGACGGCGAGCGGTGCGGTGATAGAAATCGGCCGTTGGCATCATGTCAAATAATTCCTCAGAGCACATCCCATTGTACAAGCGGTAGAACACACATAAGGAGGCAAAGTCTCTCCTGAGACTTAAGGTTCAATACCGCTTGTGGTCCATGTCCATCCAGGTGCTCCTGCCCAAAGGTGACAGCAGTACTCCATATGGGGTCTGACTTGCGATTTATAAAGCAGCAGTCTTTGTCCCGGAGTAAAGTATCGCCTCGCTTTATTGAGCACACCGAGTTTTTTGGATGCCAGCGCAGCCTTACCTTTCAGGTGGCTACGGAATTGGACGTCACTGGAGATGTCGGTAAGGGCTGTGACTTGGAACTGTAGGACCACAGTAAATGGGGTTTTCTTAGCGGTGAACGCACAAACTTGTGTCTTGGTGGGGTTGAATCGCACTAAATTGTCCCGACCCCACACCGAAACTCTGGATAGGGTGCTCTCAATGTCTGACACAGGCTTTTCACGACTCTCCAGCATCACAGAACGAGGAATATTGGCACGGCCTGTGTAATAGGCATTCCCAGTACTGTCGTCTGCATAGCAATGAATGTCATCGATAGACAACATGTCATTGATGTGCAGCAAAAACAGCGTTGGGTATAGCACAGAACCTTGCGGAACGCCAGCGTTAATATCCATGTTATCGGAGCAGCTTCCGTTTACTACGGCTCGTATGCGTCTGCCGGACAAAAACCTAGCGATCCATTTGCATAGTCCCTCCGGCAATCCATAAGATGGTAACTTCGGCAGGAGACCCCGATGCCAGGCCCGATCGAACGCCTTCGCTATATCTAGGCTTACTGCCAATGCCTCACCTTGACTCTCAATGGCCGAAGCCCAGCGGTGTGTGAGATACACTAGAAGATCACCAGTCGAGCGACCGTGGCGAAAACCATACTGGAGGTCGCTGATCAGATCGTGTTCTTCTAGGTATCTCAGGAGCTTTGCCTTAATTATACGCTCCATGACCTTAGAGAAAAGGGAGGTAATAGCGATAGGCCTGTAATTCGATGGGTCCGATCTATCGCCCTTTTCAGGCACAGGGTGCATAAGGGCCGTCTTCCACGAAGATGGAACATGCCGTTTGTCCTAGAGAGTGAAAAGACGCGCTAACACGGGACACAACTCTGGAGCACACTGCTTAAGCACAATAGCTGGTATGTCGTCTGGCCCGCTTGACTTATGGACGTTCAGGGATAGCAACTCCCGCCGAATATCCCTCTGCGTGAATGAGATTTCTGGCATGGAGTATACGCACCGCGGGATGGTGGGCGGCACTGCGCTACCGTCGTCGTTTATAGTAGAAGAGCCGGCCGCAAAAATTTTAACCGACTTGATACCACGATGAAATGCACAATGGTTTCCCAGAAAAGTTATGCTAAGTCCGAATTCGATAGTCTGCCACGGCGGAACTTGCCGAAAGTACGAAAAAGAAGGCTACTTCCGGTGCGAAAAAAGGGGCTGATTTAACCCATCTGATACCGAGATAGTAGTTATGGCAGCAGTTAGAAATTTACATGTAGACACAGAAAAGCGAAGTCTGCCACTATTTTTTTTGCCGGAAGTGCTTGGCAGACGCTCTCAAAGGTGACCATCGGGACCCCTAAATTAACCCATCTGATACCACCATGAAACCAATGCCAGTCGGTAGGTATGAACTCTCATGTCAGGAATATATAAGTCTGCCAAGGCTTTTCCTGCCGAAACACCATGGCAGACGAGATTATGTAAGCAAGGTCGCCATCGGTTACCCTACACTAACCCATCTGATACCACCATGAAACCAATTCCATTCGGTAGGTATGAACCCCCATTTTAGGAATATATAAGTCTGCCAAGGTTTTTCCTGCCGAAACACCTTGGCAGACGAGATTATAAGCAAGATGACCATCGGTTACCGTACACTAACCCATCTGATACCGCCATGAAACCAATTCCAATCGGTAGGTATGAGCCCTCATTTCATGAATATATAAGTCTGCCAAGGCCTTTCCTGCCGAAACTCCTTGACAGACGAGATTATGTAAGCAACATCCGCATCCGTGGGACCGGTATACGTGATTACTGTAGGCTTATTTATTACTTTATGCTTTTACATATTTGTATATTATTATGTTATTAATGAAATATATTTATAATTTATTAAACCTATACCTAATACATTGGGAATTCATTAACTGCTTACGGCAGTAGTAGGGAGTAGTGGGTGAGTTCTGGCTCACTTAGCCAGGCCAACAGTCCCTCCCCCTTTTTTCCCTTGTTGAGGCCCTGCAACCTTACCTTGAACCCAACCTAATGTCATTGTAGCTCGAATCTAACCTAATCTTCTCATTTTTATTGCTTTTAGAAAATATTCTAATAACAATTATCTACTTTTGCAAAGTTAAATGTTGAATTCTTTATTTCGCAAAATGGAATTTTAATGTGACTATAATGTATGTGCAATCTACTTAGAAACTGGGTTTAGAAATATAAAAACACACATTTTATATAGGATAATAAGTTTATTCAAGTAATATTCTGAACATATGAGATATAGTAACATCATTACTTATTCTGTGTACAGTGGAGAAAACATGCAAGTTGACATTTTTCGTTTTAAAATAAAGATAAACTAAACAGTATTTGCCACAAACCGATGTTAAAAAACTTTGCAGTTGTTGGTTGGCACAATACCATCTCTTACAATTTCTCTTCATTAACATTTTATGATACCTTCCTGTTTTTATTTACTTATTTTAATTTTTTACTTTTTATGTGATCGGTACTTCATTTATTTTAGATTTTGGGCTAATATTAGTTTGTTAACCGACTTCCAAATCTCAAAGAAGGAGGTTATCAATTCGGTTGTATGTTTTTTTTATTTTTTATTTTTTTTATGTTTGTTACTCTATATCTCCGTCATTCCTGGACCGATTTTGAAAATTAGTTTTTTGATTGTATGTATATGCATACAGATTGGTTCCGTTTTTGTCAAAACCCAGTTCTGATGATGGGATCCATGAGGAATCGAGGGAACTCCTCAAATTTTAAACGCATACATATAGTGATTTTTGGGTTTTTATCATCAAATTAAGCATACACATTCAAAAAAGTGACATTTGATGAAGTGCAACTGCTGATGATGATCAGAACGGAACTCTTCAACGACGCATAGTTCACGTTTGGCGATTTGTCGTCTTCGTTATGTTTGTTAAGCAAGTCAAGTTTTTAAGCCACATTTTTGTCAAGCTCGAGTTCTGATGATGGGATCCATGAGGAATCGAGGGAACTCCTCAAATCTTAAAGGCATGCGTATAGACATTTTTGTATTTTCATCAGAAAATCAAGGATTTTCATTAAAAACTGGCGCATTTGATGAAGTGGAACTGCTGATGATGACCAGAACAGAACTTTTCAACCACGCATAATTCACGTTTGGCGATTTTTCCTCTTCGTTATGTTTGTTAAGCAAGTCAATTTTTAAAGCCACATTTTTGTCAAGCTCGAGTTCTAATGATGGGATCAATAAGGAATCGAGGGAACTCCTCAAATATTAAAGGCATAAGTATAGATTTTTTTTGTATTTTCATCATAAAATCAAGCATTTACATTAAAAACTGTCGCATTTGATGAAGTGGAACTGCTGATGATGACCAGAACAAAACTCTTCAACGACGCATAGTACACGTTTGGTGATTTCTAATTTCCATTTTGACTTGGACTGCGACCCGGACTCGGACCCAGAACCGGACTCATACCCGGATCCGGTTCGGACCCGGACTCGGACCCGGACTTGGAATCGAACTCGGACCCGGACTCGGACTCGGACACGGACTCGGACTAGGACCCGGACTCGGACTCGGACCCGGACTCGGAACCGGACTCGGAACCGGACTCGGACTCGGCCCCGGACACGGACTCGGACACGGATTCGGACCCGGACTCGGACTCAGACTCGGACCCGGACTCGGACCCGGACCTTGACCCGGAAAACCACTATAATATATATTATATTATAATTATTATTATTACACGTAAATTTGTTCACGAAGAAACCGTGTACCGACTCTTCATGCCATTATATTTTTAATTATATTCTACAAATCGACACTAAAAGTACCAAAATATCAAAATATGGAGAAACTACTTACTACTTTTCCGTTTGAGAAAGAAGCAAAACAATTTTGTCTTTGACAGTAATTGAATTATTGTGTGATTTTGAAAGCTAGACAATTCAAGATTTATATTTTTACTCACAAAGACAACACAGAAATTCAATCTCAAATGTAAACCTTCGAACAATTTCCATACATTGACGACATCACTCAAAATTCTTCTTCAAGTCAGATGCCCGCTGGGGCTGCACCGGAGCACACGTATAATTCTTCAAATAAAAATGACAGCTTGATTTGACATTAAATCATATACGCACACGAGAAAGTATACCAGTAGATAAATTGTATTTCAAAAAATAGGGTACATAAATATCAGCTCGCGTCTCCTTTAAATTTGATTTGCTGTTATTTACGGGTCATAATGGTTGAAAACCTCAGTAAACTATCTTAAAACAATACGATTACAGTCGAATTTAAGTATTATGTTCCTTCAAATCAAAACTCGCTTAAAATGAAAAAAGTTTAAAGACTCATCCTTTACTGATTGGGATTAATTTTCATTTTGCGTCATTTTAAAAACGTATTTGACTTCTGTACGTCAATTAATTTTGATGACAATTGTAATCTTGTAATATATTATAGAACTTTTATCTTAAAATATTGCCTATTAACAGGAAGCGTTATGTAATTCGTATAAGTAATACCTGAAAGTCTTGTACCTAGATCTGTAATACCATGGATTGCGACGAATAAATGATTATGATTATGCCGTTCATTCCGTCTATATGTATAATGCGTGTACGTGCTGTTCTCTGAAAATCTTCAAGAAAAAATAACGGCTAGACCAGCACGAAGTACTAGCGAGTTTTTGCGGCTTTGGAGACCGAGATAAAGCTTACAGGCCAATACCGCTGTGGCCTGGTTATTGTTATGTATACCTATGTATCGAATGTTTTTAAAAAAAATTTACTATAAAAAGCAATGTTTTATTTCGATTAGGTCTACATTTTGTGCATATTGTATATCTGAAGTATTTTCGTACTAAACTTGAAACTTTCGTTGAAACTAAATAAAATAATTATTCCTAATATACAGTCACCTGCAATTTATGTTACACAACACACAACGAAGGCCGCAAAAATATCTGACACGATCTTATTTGTAGAACCATAAGAGCATGTCATATATTTTTACGGCCTTCGAAGAGTAGGTACCGGTCATTATCACCAACTTTGCCCGCATTTAAAAAAAAACACGAATTTCTCAAAAAAAAAACAAATCGTAATTACTTTTTTTGCTCAGCACGTCCATTGTGATCAAACGCATCAGTTTATTTGAAGAAAAAATATTTTTATCGTGTTTTTACCCATTTTTTTGCGTTTTAGAGGGTGGGCAAAGATATCCGGAGTTTTCGCCAACATTGCCCACGTCAATTTGGTATTCATATACAGCTCGTATGATGATGATGTCTAAGGATCACAGGTTTTGGGCAATCCTACCATTCCCTGTTAATAACTTAGCGATAAGTGTAAAAACTTTTAAATTTGCTGGGCAATGTTGCCTACCCGTTTTTGCTCATTTCCATATAAGGCTCGCCTAAGCATTTTACAAAGGCTAGGGTTGTCACTTTTGAGAAAATCTGTTACAATAGTTTAATGGCCAAAAATATGATTTTTGCTGTGTTTTCATTAGTTAACGGGATAAAACATCTAAGTAAAGGATAATAAGACAAATTAAATACAGTATATATTTATAAACTTACTTTAGTGTACAAACATAACCTTATTTTACATGCGAAGTTGGGTAAATTAGATGAAAGTGACAACCCTAATCCGTTTTTGGTGGTGGGCAATGTTGGAATGGATGCCAAATCACCGGATTACTTTGCCCACCGCTAAAACTCGCTAAAAATTACAAATTAAAGATATCTTATTGATACTGTTTTAACACCCCCTGGCACTGATTAAAATAACCGACTTGGTTTCACATTACCAGAGGGCGGAGTATTGGTGGCAAATTTCACACAAAAGGTATGGAGTCGTTTTTATAAAATTATTATTTTAGGCTTGAATAATAAAATTATTCATTTACCTAATGTACTTAGTATGGTACCTACTCGTAAATTGGAAGTAAGTACTTAACATTTATTTTCATAAATCGATTTCAGGAACACCTAAATGTTATGTCGTAAATGTTTTGTTCAATATGAAGTTCAAACATGTCTTGAAAATAATATATCGTTTGGCAGGTATAACTTCTTAGTCTAGTATTTAGTACCTAATGATAATGTTTTGATAAGAAAATATATTATTATGTATTATAGATATTAACAACATATTACATTATATTTGTATGCTCGTAAGATAATTTCTATAAGTTCCTAAAAATTATTATGCAAAATTAATCATTTATTCGTTATTTATTTAATCATAAGAATACTTAGGCGACTCCATACCTTTTGTGTGAAATTTGCCACCGATACTCCGCCCTCTACACATTACATCTCAAAACTTTTTGAAGTGAAAATTTCTTTAGCGGCGTGTAATAGTGCCCTTGCGGCCTATTTGCTGAATAAATGTTGAAGTTTGAAGTTTGCATGCCAAGTTTCGTGCTTTCTGCCGGATGGGACAGGATTTAGGATGGGTCAGACCAGGACCGCATTTTTGCAGGTTCATCTTTTATTAGCCAGACTCTACCTCCATACTAAATCGAGCTAAGGAGTCGCACTATAAAGAAATATTGAACATTTTCTTTCAAGTTGATATACAGGGTGTCCATGCATTAGGGTATTTATATTCAATATTCAATAATTTATTCATAAAATCAATACAATTTTACACGTCAATGGTATTTAGAACCAGTATACAAAGTATCATAACAAATTACGATTTTTTTACTTTGGAGCAACCTGTATGTGTTAGTAGCTCCTGAGGTAATAAATAGTATGACTAGATTTTGCCCTGTGCGCGGGGCCCGAGGGCCCCGCGGTCTTCTTGTAGTTTGTTGTTGGTGCTGTTGTTTTTGTTGTAGTAGTAGTAGTAGTAGTAGTTTGTTTTCCAAAGGGAAAAAGAAATAAAGTTGTACTTTTGCTAGGACGAAAAGATCCGCGTGAAAGCACTACATTCCCGCAGCTCGGCCTGGCCTCGCGTGCTTGGGAACTCGTAAGGGACGCACCGGGCCTTCGGCCCTACGCGGAGCTCGGCCTTCGCGAGCCTCGACGCTTCGCCGTCGGGCCTTCGGCCCGCCGGCTTCGCTTATCAAGACAGTTGACTTTGTAGAACGCTTGGGGGAACTGCATTCACGCAGCTCGGCCTTCGGCCTCGCGTTTTGGGAGTCGGGGTGGAGCCTCCGGGCCTTCGGCCCTCCGCCGGGGTCGGCCTTCGGCCTCCCGGCCTGAAGCTCGCCCTTCGGGCTCGCTTAACACACTTTTTGTATAGGATTTTGCTTTGTTCGTCATTCCCGCAGCTCGGCCTTCGGCCTCGCCCAAAATTACTGGGGGCGGGGCACGCTTGGATATTCGGGGTGAAGCTCCGGGCCTGACGGCCTGAAGCTCGCCCTTCGGGCTCGCTTAACCTACTTGGAAATTTGAATTTTGCCCTTGTCGCCCGCCATTTTGGATTTTTCCAAAAATTTTTTTTACATGGTAATGCTGGGCCCCCTAGCTCGCCGCATGCCAAATCTCAGCGCACTCGGACCAACTTGAAAAATTAAAAAAAAAAGTCGGCCATTTTGAAATTTTTTAAATGCAGTTTGCTGTGTTTCGGGGCCCTCTATGACATTTGGTCGAGCACCCCCCACCTACCTCGCACCGTTTAAAAGTTGCCATACAAAATTAAAATGACCATTATTTCCGCCATCTTGGATTTTTTCCAAAAATTTTTTTTTCATAGGAATCTAGAGGCTTCTATCTCTCGCCATGTCAATCTCAGCGCGCTCGGACCAACTTGAAAAAAAAAAAAAGTCGGCCCGTTTGAAAATTTTTAAATGCAGTTTATTTTGTCTCGGGGCCCTCTATGACATTTGGTCGAGCACCCCCCACCTATCTCGCACCGTTTAAAAGTTGCCATACAAAATAAAAGGAGGCCATTTTTTCCGCCATCTTGGATTTGTTCGAAATTTTTTTTCCCATACGAATCTAGAGGACCCCGAGATTCCGTGACCAAAATTTCAGCGCGCTAGGACAAACTTGAAAAAATTAAAAAAAAAATCAGCCATTTTGAAAAAAAATGGCGGCGTCAAAAACTGCCAGGGACCCTCTATGACATTTGGTCGAGCACCCCCCACCTACCTCCCACCGTTTGGCCGGGCCGTCGAACATTTTTCTGACCGGAAGCGGTAGGCCAAAAGTCGGAATTTTCTGAAGTCACGAGACCGCCCTCTATACGACCGTACCAAAGTCTAACACCCCACGAACCTCCTTCTGGGAGAACAATCATGTCAATTAATCAGTCGTGTTGCAGCTTTAAATAAGATTAATTATTAATTATTAAATTATTAAATTAAATTAAATTAATTAAAACTTTCTTCGACCGTTTTGATTATCTTTTTTATTTATGACATTAATAAGATTCTGACTTTTGACAAATGTCATCATTGCCGCACATTTTCAAACAAATTGTCAAGTTAGAGAGGACTATGGAGGAGATTACTGTTTACTAGCTTTTGACTTAACTCCTGGCCCCTGTTTCACCAACGTGACAGGTGCGACGAATTGTAAAATCACTGTTGCTGACGTCACAGGCATCCATGAACTACGGTTACCGCTTACCATCGGGCGGGCCGTATTCCTGTTTGCCACCATCATTGTATTATTAAAAAAAAACTTTATGATATCGGAAAAAAAACAGATATTTCTCTTGCTAAGTTTATGACAATTGTCACAGAAACACTGCAATTGTCACGAAATTCCGACATATAACTCATTACCTGTCAAGAATTACCTACAATTCTTCTAGATCTTTGACAATTGTCAGAAACTTCACAGGAGAAATATCTGTTTTTTCCGATATAATAAAGTTTTTTTTTAATAATACAATGATGGTGGCAAACAGGAATACGGCCCGCCCGATGGTAAGTGGTAATCGTAGCCCATGGATGCCTGTGACGTCAGCGATAGTGATTTTACAATTCGTCGCACCTGTCACCGATGTGAAATTGGGGCCTGGCCTCTATTTCACTACGGTGGCAGGTGCGACACTTGTCGACATCACAGTTGGTACTGACGTTACAGGCCTCCATAGGCTACGGTAACCGCTTACCATCAGACGGGCGGTGTGCTTGTTTGCCACCAACATGTTAATAAAATAAAAACTCCATTATATCGCCAAATACTAAGTACTTATTTTGCGAAGCTAATGACAATTGTCACAAGAAACACGACAATTGTCGGTAATTCTTGACAGCAAATGAGTTCTGTGTAACACTATATGAGTAAAATGAATATAGGCGTGGAATCGAATGTATTTGCAGCCAACAAAATGCCAATGTTTGTTCAGCTACCTGTTCACCTGTTTAAATTGCTTATTATCAATTTAGATCCGGATTTTAAACCTGGCTGACATCGGATAGCCATTTATATTGATGTCAATGGTGTTGGTGAATATTTTAATTCATTCGGGCGAAAACCGGAAGGTTGGTTGGGTATCATAAAATGTTCATGGAGAGAAATTGTAAAGGCCCCAGTACACAATGGGCCATTGCCGGCCACTCCAAGGGACGCAGCCATGCGGTAGAATGAGATAGCAATATCATTTGCTCCCTCTAACGCATAAATGCGTCCCTTGGAATGGCCGGCGATGGCCCATTGTGTACTGGGGCCTTAAGATATGGTATTGTAATCAACAACTGCAAAGTTTTTTTTACATCGGTTTGTGGCAAATACTGTTTAGTTTATCTTTATTTTAAAACGAAAAATGTCAACTTGCATGTTTTCTCCACTGTACACAGAATAAGTAATGATGTTACTATATCTCATATGTTCAGAATATTACTTGAATAAACTTATTATCCTATATAAAATGTGTGTTTTTATATTTCTAAACCCAGTTTCTAAGTAGATTGCACATACATTATAGTCACATTAAAATTCCATTTTGCGAAATAAAGAATTCAACATTTAACTTTGCAAAAGTAGATAATTGTTATTAGAATATTTTCTAAAAGCAATAAAAATGAGAAGATTAGGTTAGATTCGAGCTACAATGACATTAGGTTGGGTTCAAGGTAAGGTTGCAGGGCCTCAACAAGGGAAAAAAAGGGGGAGGGACTGTTGGCCTGGCTAAGTGAGCCAGAACTCACCCACTACTCCCTACTACTGCCGTAAGCAGGTAATGAATTCCCAATGTATTAGGTATAGGTTTAATAAATTATAAATATATTTCATTAATAACATAATAATATACAAATATGTAAAAGCATAAAGTAATAAATAAGCCTACAGTAATCACGTATACCGGTCCCACGGATGCGGATGTTGCTTACATAATCTCGTCTGTCAAGGAGTTTCGACAGGAAAGGCCTTGGCAGACTTAAAAATTTCCGAAATGAGGGTTCATACCTACCGACTGGAATTGGTTTCATGGAGGTATCAGATGGGTTAATGTAGGGTAACTGATGTACACCTTGCTAACATAATCTCGTCTGCCAAGGTGTTTCGGCAGGAAAAGCCTTGGCAGACTTATATATTCATGAAATGAGGGTTCATACCTACCGACTGGAATTGGTTTCATGGCGGTATCAGATGGGTTAGTGTACGGTAACCGATGGTCATCTTGCTTATAATCTCGTCTGCCAAGGTGTTTCGGCAGGAAAAACCTTGGCAGACTTATATATTCCTAAAATGGGGGTTCATATCTACCGAATGGAATTGGTTTCATGGTGGTATCAGATGGGTTAGTGTAGGGTAACCGATGGCGACCTTGCTTACATAATCTCGTCTGCCATGGTGTTTCGGCAGGAAAAGCCTTGGCAGACTTATATATTCCTGACATGAGAGTTCATACCTACCGACTGGCATTGGTTTCATGGTGGTATCAGATGGGTTAATTTAGGGGTCCCGATGGTCACCTTTGAGAGCGTCTGCCAAGCACTTCCGGCAAAAAAAATAGTGGCAGACTTCGCTTTTCTGTGTCTACATGTAAATTTCTAACTGCTGCCATAACTACTATCTCGGTATCAGATGGGTTAAATCAGCCCCTTTTTTCGCACCGGAAGTGGCCTTCTTTTTCGTACTTTCGGCAAGTTCCGCCGTGGCAGACTATCGAATTCGGACTTAGCATAACTTTTCTGGGAAACCATTGTGCATTTCATCGTGGTATCAAGTCGGTTAGAAATTTTGCGGCCGGCTCTTCTACCATTAGGGTCGAGTTCGAGGCAAAAAGTGCTATCGTATGCAGGGTAATGATATAAGGTAAACGTACTGGTGCTCGACGACCGCGTCCGACCGCCCAGTATATGTCATCTTGAAACTTAAGTCATTGTCAATAGAGGTGACAGCAAGGTGTCATCTATTGGGCATTAGCATGTCGAGCACTAGAACGTTTACCTTACAATTGAAAAAGTTAGACTTAGACATGTTTTCGTGATTTTTTTCTATTGAGCCAACTTTAACCTTTTAAGGTTTAGACAATGCGTTAAGCACGATTGCGGGTCAGAAGACTTTTCGACACATACTTTGCAGGCCTCATTTAATTTAAAAAGATACGAAATTGGTAACTCAGTATACAGCTAGGCAAAAACTGGGGTGTCGTTGTGTGGCTCATAATAAGTAATTTTCTAAACAATATCGCTAGTTAAAAACATAATGGTTAATTATTTAACGGTAAGTATCGTGAATTCAATGAATCACTCACAACACAACAGTTCAATATTAAAATTGTTAGTCATTCTACACAATGAACTAATAATATAAAGTAACCCAGATCTGAAAAATTGCTGTGATGGATAATAATTCAATTTACGGTAAAGGTATAAGTAATTCTCGAGAAAATTAGTTTTTCCGTGAAGGCGCGTATTCACTGAAAGCAAATGGCTGTAAATATTATATGAGCCATGAGCCTTCTCGACAATACCACATAGGTAATGTATAAATTGAACCTTATCCTCACTTTTAGCTTTGACATGTTGGAGATAGATTATTTTCGTAACAGGTACGTCCGCTGGCAATTTCTTAGCTACTAAGGGCGCAATCCAACATCCGTTATCCCTAATTTCATTTGGTCGCTGTGATAAATAATGTCTCGCGACAGCCGCTAAGTGCACGAAGCTACGGATATTATGTGAAGATATACCTGTGCTGCTATTTCCACGGCTTACCAAGCTATAAATATAGGATTATTATTGCTGCTACGAGTATAGCAGCTATAATAAATCAATTAATAAAATGGTACAATGGTGGTAATGGAATTATGTAGTTTGTTGTCTGACGTGTACCACCAGTTAAATATATTTTTTAAATCTTGCACATACATTATGGTACATATGAATAAGAAGTATAAGTCTACCTAGTACCTAAGTAAAAAGATCCGATTTATCGTTTGTTATATTATATTATTTAAATTATTTTGTAACTGCGATATAAGAGGCTGAAGTTTTTGTTTTTGTAGCTATACCTATGTACATTTCTTAAATAAAACACATTCTAAAATGAACATCTTTTTTATTAGTTTTATTACATAATGTGGCCTGCTGTAAGACTAGTACAATTTAGGTATTTACAACTTTAACAATGACAATGACAATACTTAGGGATACCATATTATACATGAATTATATTATTTACAATATTTTTATAGTGATTTTACACATTTAGAGGGCCGTATTTTCAGGCTTTAGGTTAGGTTTCGTTCATGTCGTCTCGGATATGGGTGAATCCATATTATGGGTGAATCGATACCATTATCGATGCATTCAGTGCAATGCCCTGAACACAAATATATGAGATGACAAGCGCCAAAGTGGTGGGGGTAGTTGCTGTGGCGTCTTAAATCTGTAGTACAAACTTTTTTTTAGGATCTTTTAAACATACCATGTGGGGTACCAAATGAAAAGGCTTTGTGAGTAGATCACAAATATATAACATACTGTAACACCACTTTCGCGCTTGTCATCTCATATATTTGGATTCAGGGCATTACACTGAATGCGTCGATACCAAATTCATCCATATCCGAGACGACATGAGCGAAAATCGATTTCTAGAAGACTTTTCTTTCGTTGGCCGTGCCACTATTTACAGTGAGGCAACGTAGTTAATGTTTGGATCACGAACTGGCTAAAAAACAATTACTGACAAAATTGTCGCTGTAGGTATTTGTATATAACACCGTAAAAAAGCTTTAAGATAAATCGCGTTTACCCTACTTAAAAGTAGTTTTAATAATTTCCTTGACTAAAACTTTGAGTAGTAAAAACTAGTTTGGCTGCGTATATCAGAACAAACTAGTCATCGCAAAGTGCGTTTTAATTCAGTAGGTATTCCATTTTCCCGTAACCCAATTTTTAAAGGATCGGTTTCATGTATGTCGGATGGGCCATACTTTGAGTTAAGTAAAGTACCCAAACGAGCGATCAATACGATTTTATTCCCAATTTTTAAAGGTTACCCAATTAATGTCACTGCATGACTTGCCTACAGCTATACGTTTTATTGGCTTATACTATACCCAATTAAAATGATATAAAATGTCGTCTTTGACTTTGTATGGTAGTAAAATTATAAAATTTATGAAAAAAAAAGTTGATATGAAGGTTACACTCAAATTTATTGTTGTTAAAAAACACAATTATCAAGTTGCGATTTTATTAATGGCTTCAACCAAAATTTAAACATTGACATATTGAACTTTTTATAATAAACACCAGTGGAGTCACAGATTTTTGTTTATTTCATTCCGACAAATTTACCTACATATAATACTTCCCTGTTTTTACAAATATTGTGTATATATTTAACATTGATATTCATTAACTATATTTTAGTGATGACATTTTTACATGGACACAGTAAATTAAACACTTACAATTATTTATATTTTAATCATTGCAATATGAAAACGTTTTTGCGTGAATGTTGATTGAACATTAAATACGAGTATAAGTAAAAATGGATACGACTATGACTACAAGCAATGGTTAATGGCTAAATGCTCATAACGATGTAAGCTACATAGATATTTCATAAACAAATAACAACTTTAGTATGTGATATTTACACCAACATTACTTATTTATCATTGATCTAGTGAAGAAATCAAAACATAACATCTTATTAGTATTACTTTGTAACTAAAAGATGTTTTAAGAATGCACCGTAATTTGAGTACTTAGACTAAATAATACTCGAATCTCTCTTCTAGCCTTTCACTATTAAAGCAATGTCAAAGCATCAGTGCCTTTAAATTTATAGATTAAAAAAAAAAACATATTTCTGAATCAAATGAGGGCTTATTTTTGTATGCCCTTTTGAAAAGACTCTCCTCAAAAGCCCAGCTCCAAAGTAGTAATCTGTCAATGTTCTTTATACATCATTTACTTTCATAAGCAGGGAGAGCGGCTGAAGGCTTTCAAAAACGTAAAAAAACAAGTTTCATACTGACCTCCTAGAGCGCATCAGATTTGGCTAGGACGCAAGCTCGCATCACGTAATTTTATTGACGTATTATGTTTTCATACATGTATTTACCTTTTTTCCTTTAAGTACTATTTGCTGATTAAGGCAAGGAGGATGTATCAAATATAAGTAGTAGAAACTTTATTGACGATCATTCGGAGTGACGATTTAAAAGTACAAATGTCTCGTTTATGTTTGGGGGCCTTATTACATTTTAATTTTATTTTATTTGCGAACCTAGGGGGAAATACACCCCTCTTTAATATAATAAATGTTACTGACTAGGTAATTAACGGAATCACCTTATATTATTAACCATATTAATCAAAACAAAAGTGTTACTAAATTTAAGTAAAACTTTCCGGCGGGAATTCGTTCATATCATCAGATTATTGATTTCAAACTTTATAGGTAGCATGTTATTAAGCAGCCAAAAAGTATGTCACTAAGACTCGCTAATAAAAAAAACTCTTGGGCTACCCTACTACTATGCACACTGAACAGCAGTAAAAACAAATCTGCATGCAATAAGTGCTTCTCATTGCAACACTAATTAACGCTAACTCGATTCACGCAAAAACGAACCGTCCTACAAAGGTTTCAGAAGATATTTAGCTTAGCTACGTTCTGCTAAGGCAGTTAAGCTTACGATTGTCACCGAAGGGAGAGGTTTAATATCGTTAGTGCTGGTAATAGGAAGTGGCCCAGGATGTAGTAGCTCGGCGATGACGATTGCATGGCCGCTGGGTTTTCACCTGAAACAATTGTATAATGTTAAATATACCTACATATAATATATGTAACAACTTAATATAACGTTACAGAGTAAAATAGTTTACTTGCGCTAATCTTACATCTACTTCCAACTTCCATGGTTTTACTAAACTTTTGTTCAATAAACTCATCAAAGTAAATTGCATCGTCCGGATAATATTAAATGCAGTAAATGAGGATATTAAATAAATACCAACATGGAAAAACTTTATTTTAACACTAGCTGTGCCCGCGGCTCCGCCCGCGTGGAATTCGGTCTGCTATCCCCTGGAGGTGGAACTTGAAGTAAAGTTGACAAATGGATATGCTAGAGGACTGTAGTCCAGATAAATATTTTACAATTAGCTACCACTAAATAAAACTACACTCCAAAATCAATAGTTTTTTTCACCCTTATTCAAATTTTACACGTGATTTAAACGACTGAGTAGTAGGTGTATATCGGACGATACATGCAGTAAGCTATACGCGCGCGAGCGAAAGCGAAGCGGCCTGCCTGGCTAGAGCGCCACTCACCGTGGTCTTCTTCAGACTCCCGAGGAAGCCCACGTGCCCCTTGTAACCTTAATGCGTTGCGAGACTTTCGCGAATGATTCGATTTTTTTCAGGAAGGCATGGTAATGCGTATAAAATGCGAGTCCCAAATCGTTTGACTCCGCAAACGACCAGTGCCGGATTAAGATATTTTGATGCCCTAAGCATTTCTAGACCATGGTGCCCCCTCTCCCTAGGGTCATCAAGATTACATTGAATTTTTTTGGTAAATTGAGTGACGTTCATTGATGCATTACAGCTGAGAATGGAAATCAGTCAGATCATTTTTCACGAAAATTGATAGTGCCGCAGCAGTAACGTTGCAACAGAGTACCTAATGCTGCTGCAGTCGCCACCCGAATGTCACCTTTATCATATCTTAGAATGTTATTGAAAACGCAAGCGAAGCGAACGCGAAAATTTTTCGATATAAAAACGCAATTTGATAGACAGTTGTACATTTTTATGGTAATCAGTCTTTCAATCCGATGGTCGCGGGTTCAAACCCTAGCTCGTACCAATGAGTTTTTCGGAACTTATGTAAGAAATATCATTTGATATTTACCAGTTGCTTTTCGGTGAAGGAAAACATCGTGAGGAAACCGGACTAATCCCAATAAGGCCTAGTTTCCCCTCTGGGTTGGAAGGTCAGATGGCAGTCGCTTTCGTAAAAACTAGCGCCTACGTCAAATCATAGGATTAGTTGTCAAGCGGACCCCAGGCTCCCATGAGCCGTGGCAAAATGCCGGGATAACGCGAGGAAGAAGAGAGTATGGAAATCAGTCACATCATTTTATCACGAAAATTGACAGTGCTGCAGCAGTAACGTTGCAACAGAGTAATGCTGCTGCAGTCGCCACCCGAATGTCACCTTTATCATATCTTAGAAAGTTATTGAAAACGCCAGCGAAGCGAGCGCGAAAATTTTTCGATATAAAAAACGCAATTTGATAGACAGTTGTACTTGTACTTGTACACGTATAAAAGTTTCATGTAGGTACCTACTCCACGACGACTGCAATGCTGATGCAGCCTGCGCGTTTTTTTGCCTACGGTTTTGGTGCCCCCTAGACGTGGTGCCCTAAGCAAGTGCTTATTTTGCTTAAAAGGGTTAATCCGGCACTGCAAATGACAGAAGTCAAAGTACCCACCTTCGTATGAATATGGATTTGATATGGATGCGATATAAGTACGATTAAGTATAATTAATGACGGAGAAAATTAATAATTTTAAATAATTATGCAAATTATACGCGTGTATCAACACTGTGTGTGTTTATTTTACTACGTAACTATGTAAACTCATTTTTAGTTTTATTGATTACTTAATGTTTACTCAGTTCCCCAAAAGATGGCACTGTGCAATGTGTGGCAATTCATTTATTGTCGTTTAATTTTGTTGTATTATTAAATCAACACAATTATTCAATTAAATTTCTTGATATCCGTACCCCCTCTTTAAACTTAGAGTTAATTTGGCAAAATCCTTCCTCGGTGGCTTATTCATGTCACAACGTATTAAATTCAGCGCCATCTGTTAGTTTACCAGGGTACTCTATAGTGGTAGCACATATTTGAAAAAAGTTTGCCCCTCCTTCCTAAGTAGCGCCATAAGATTCAGGGGCAAACTTAAGTCAATCGAGTGTTGTGGCTACCCCCCCTTTTAGGGGTTGAATTTTTATAGCCTATAACCTGGCCGGGGATTTTCTCGACAGATGAGTAAAGTTTCCATCAAAATCCGTTAAGCCGTTTTCACGTGATGCGCGTTCAAATAAACAGACAAACAGATAAACAGACAAACAGACAAAAATTCTAAAAACTGTTGGAACGTGTTCTGTTATCGATTCTAAGTATCCCCAGCCAACTTTTTTTCGAATATCTTCCATGTACAGACTTTCGACCCTCTTCAGCTTTATTATATGTATATATAGATGATGCAAAAAGCGTATTAGGGTCATACAAATTTTTTAGCACACTCGTTCGTGTCTTTTTTGTAGACATCGCAACTTTAAGGGAACGTAAAGCTAATTTTTACGCGACACCTTTACACTTTTACAGGCGGGATACATTTTTTCAGTACTTGAGACTCAAATAAAAAAAACGGGATATCTATGTACCAGAGTCGTAACTATGATTGCATTGTCCACAGAAGTGACCTTTTCCCAAAATGTGTTTGACCCATTAAGAAAATTGGCCGTTTTCAAAAGCACAATAGCCTTTGTTGGCTATTACAGAAAAAAAAATACTGAATAAAAAAGGTTGAAAGTATTTCTGCTGAATAAACTTGCCGTTTGATCTTTCGGAGTAATGATTCGTGGAAAGATCTGATGTTTTAATGATGAATTATTTGTTGGTAAATTGTAAGGTTTATTATATGGAATTAATTAATTAATTTAATTTGTGTCTGACTGTCGGGGCCCAATAATAGGGGCATGCACGCCATTAAGCATATTTTAGCACCAATATGTATCGTTTTAAATGGGTAATAAAATCAAATATTTAATACAATTGTAACTTAACCTACAATGAGAGACTTTTATGTATTTTATTTTGAATGATTTTCGCAGGTTACGCATTGCAAAAGACAACTAAAATTAACGAGTCCAATAAAAATCTATAGGTACCCATTTTAAAGCTTACTTCATTAATCATAACTGTAAATAGCTTCTATTTTGTTCACAAAAAGTAGAATTTTAAATTGAGTCATTACAGTTAAAACTCTTGGTACTTATTGTAAATAATGCGTTTATGGTAGAGTATAATAGATGTCACTGGTTGAAAAGACCGGGTCTCAGTCATTTACTCATTCGTTCATTTGCCGATATGAGAATTTTATGGCCAATGAAGCTTTTTGATTGGGATTTGATCGCTAGCTTTTCTGAGCTTAACCTTTTCGCAAGATCGGATTTCTTATGCCTTGGCAACGATAACGTAGAATATTATAAGTTTTGAAATTTTCAGGCTTCAACTGTTTCTCTTATAAAGCTTTATACTTTAATAATCAGGAAACTTTTTCATGCATTCAGTTTTCTTGTGTAAATAGTAACTTCTAAGTCTTATGGACCTTGTAATATTTTTATGGTATTTTAACATTAATAATTTTATTGTCAAACTAGACTTAGTTACTAAATAATTCTGGCCAAAGCTTTTCCCCATCCATCGTGCATACCTACAGTCGTAACATAAAAGAAAACTCATTCAATTCTATTTTTCCTATAGGTAACTGTTGCGGCTGTTGCTCATAGTGGGGCGCTTTTCTACTGGTTTTACAAATGGGGACAGTAAAGAAAATAAATGACGCTAAGGAGGTTTACGTAGAAGGTGGAATTGTCCCAGTATTACGTATTGCCCCACTTTAGAGCTCACGGCTCCGGCCTCTTTAGTTTAGGTTCCAGTCATTTAGGTTAGGAGGGAACTGCTTAATAATCTCATCACAATATTTAGCGTCAGTGAAAGTTTATAATAGTTAAATAGACGAGGTAAAGTAATATGTGCTATATTATATTACATTTGGTGCTCTATTACGATACCCTGTGCTATAATAAGGACATTACGTAACTACGTCGAAAATTTAAAGGGTACTGTAAAACGTTGCACGATAAACGTGCGAATAGGTAATTTCCTATTTTTCGCACTTGTATCGTAAATAAAAAATCTATTACTTCCTACTGCTAGATGAGAGCGTGCTACTTTTATTTAAACTATTTGTTCCAATGGACCGGTCGCGTTTATATTTTGCCATGCATTCTTTTTCTGATCGTATAGTAAACATTAAAATAATTCAAGTAGGTAGGTACCTAATATGATATGAAAAACTTCTTTGTATCACTTTTACCTACGAAAAATGCGCGATTAAATTTACTAGGTAGAGTTTGGCCAAGACAACTCTGCAGCGATTTTGATAGCACACGTAGTGCAGGTGTTATTTATACGTCATAATTTCATAGAAGTTTGACGTTTAAAATAACACTTGCACTGCGTGTGCTATCAAAATCGTTGCAGACTTGTCTTGGTTCGACTCTATTTTCATCTTCTTCAAATACCGATATCCTCATTAATAGAAACATGAAGCTCAAATATAGTGAATCAACCTAATGAGCACCAATTTACTGATTTACTCAAGGAAACGAGAACACGAAACTTCAATTACCTTCTATAGGTACTTAGAAACATGTCATAATCTCCTTAGCTTTTTACATAATAACCATTTTAAGGCATTTAAAACTGAGCAGAGTTTAAAAAACTTCTTGGAAAGTTAGACAGATTACTTAAGGTTCAGATTTTAGGAAAAGTTACTTAATGGTCTCATTTGTGCGAGTGAGATTTTGCTTGGAATCAGAAGAATCAAACTTTTGAATTAAATTTGAGATTTATAGAATTGACTAAAAATGAATTCAAATCAAAATTATGAATAATTTGTCGAAAATACCGTACCTATATCAAAATATTCTTATTTAAGTAATTACGGCTAAACTTACTTGATGATTGCCCAGATTGCCTCTTTAAAGTGCTGTTACGTTCCGTCAAGAAAGAGGAGCAAAGACATAAGGCAAATAACTGGTGTAATCGACGCATTATCATTTGCGCAAAAATTAAAGTGGAAATGGTGTGGCCATACAGCACGAATGCATAAAGACAGGTGGGCAAAAATAACCACCCTATGGCGGGGCCCTGCGGGGACAAGGAATAGAGGGAAGGCTAAAGAAAAATGGCTCGACGAAATCGTGGCTACAGCCGGGCAAGACGTCACAGAAGGCAAAGGACAGGAAAAACTGGCTGAGTCTGGAGGAGGCCTTCACCCGAAGAGGGGTCTCTACAAAATAATAACATATATTTTTTTAACTATTCAAATCATTTTTTTAAACTTTTTATGTACCATGTAGAGAATCAATAAAGGCTTTTTATTTTTATTTTATTTATTACGTTCCGTCATTATAGCCAACTTTGCCACCAGGGGAAACTTTGCCCAAAACGACAATTTTAAACAAATTCGTTAATGTAGAAAAATTCTAAATACTTATGGCCACCCTGCTATTTTTAGCAGAAAATAGGTTAAATTTGTGACAAAACTATATACCAAACATGATGTGCACAACTTGACTTGGGAATATTCAGCGAGTTGTCAAATATAGGGTATATTTCAGCAGGCAAAAAATTGTTGAAAAACCGGTCAAGTGCGAGTCGAACTCGCGTCCCAAGGGTTCCGTACTGCACACATTTTCGAACGAGCGAGCAAAGCGAAGTTCATAAGTACATTCAATTGTTTCACACACGGCTGGCTAGGGGCACGCCCCGGCTTTTCCGTGTTTTTTAACTGAGCTATCAGAGGATATAATATTTAAAACTTCCGCGTTTTGAACACATCTGAATAAATACATTTTTGAATAAATTTTGCGTTAGACCCGTCTATAAATGTTAATATATCTTATAGTTAATAATCTATAAATATGTATCAGAGGATAGTTACGCAATATTTTTTTTAAATTTGTTCTAGTATTGTGTTAAGCATAGTGCCTACATTTTTTTGCATTGGTTAGGCGGATCTCTGTTATTTCAAGATAACAGGGCTACAACCGCGAAAATCGAAGTTCGCAAATTGCTGGCATTTCTCTTTGTCACACTAATTACGGTTTCATTGGAGTAAAAGAGAAATCTCCGCAATTTGCGAACTTCGGTGTTCGCGGTAGACCCTCTGATATACGCCAGTTCAGCCTTCTCATTTAGCTACTCGTACTTAAACCAATTATTTGTTATTATTATTTGTTCTGTTTGAGCACTAACCTCCTACAGCTCATCCTTCGACCTTACAGGCGCACCTCTCTCGGATGCTTCAGGCCTACGGCCCAACGCAGAGCTTGGCCTTCGACCTTCGCACTAGTTGTCCACACCACGTTTCACGTAAACAATTGCGGTTGTGGCCCTGATAGAGCTTATCCGCAATTCTTATTCTTAAGTCCGGCTCACGCTTAATTGCAGACTTCTTATACGTTTTTCCAGTAATCTATAGGCATCGGGCCCAATCGCTTAACAAAGGATAGAACCAAATCGACGATCTCCTTTGCAGGAAGCATGCACATGTCAGAGGCTCCTGGCCTTCAGGGTCTTCGACCTTCGCATTCAGACACTTGTACTATAATTTTATTGTTCTGTGTTTGAGCACTAACCTCCCGCACCTCGGCCTTCGGCCGTGCGTCTCAAAAAGTCTCTGGGGGACGCTTCGGGCCTTCGGCCCTACGCGTAGGTCGGCCTTCGGCCTTCGCAAAAGCTGTTTCACGACGTTACACCACGTTTCACGTAAACCATTACGGCTGTGTCCCTAAAACAGCCCAACCGCGTTTTTTTTACTTAAGTCCGACTCACGCTTGACTGCAGATTTCTAAAAGGTTTTCCTGTCATCTAGAGGTGAAGAACTACGAGTATTATGTGTATTTTTGCCTATTTTCTTAAATAACTTCTAAACTATTTCATATAAAAATATAAAAAAAATATATTTGCGATCCTCAAATGAAGCCCTTCCATTTAATATGTAAGACGATATGGTTTGAAAAACTTTGTTTATTAATTTTCTCATATTCCCCCTAAAAGTGCCCCCTATGCTTAAAATTCATTTGTTTTTATTACATGTCCGTCTTTGGGTCACAGACTTCCATATGTGTACCAAATTTCAACTTCATTGGTCCAGTAGTTTTTGAGCAAATAGGCTGTGACAGACGGACAGACAGACGCACGAGTGATCCTATAAGGGTTCCGTTTTTTCCTTTTGAGTTACGGAACCCTAAAAATGAATGCAAGTAGAAAAAAATTGAGAACCCTTTGACAAATATTTCCGGGTTTCAGTTATAAAACATGAAGCATAGATTATGTCCATTGAGGTTTAATCTAAAAAGGCCTAAAGACACAAAAGTTTTGGCGGTGGGCAATGTAATCCGGTAATTTACAGACCTATGGATGCCAACATTGCCCACCACAAAAACGGCTTAGGGTTGTCACTTTTGACAAATTTACCCAACTTCGCAAGTAAAAGAAGGTTATGTTTGTACACTAAAGTAAGTTTATAAATATATACTGTATTTGATTGGTCTTATTATCCTTTATTTAGATGTTTTATCCATTTAACGCATGAAAAATACAGCAAAACTCATATTTTAGGCCATTAAACTATTGTAACAGGTTTTCTCTAAAGTGACAACCCTAGCCTTCGTAAAATGCTTAGGTGAGTCTTGTATAGAAATGGCCAAAAACGGGTAGGCAACATTGCCCACCAAATTTATTCAAAAGTTTTTACACTTATCGCCAAGTTATTAACAGGGAACGGTAGGATTGCCCAAAACCTTTAAATGATCCTTAGACATCATCATACGAGCTGTATTTGAATACCAAATTGACGTGGGCAATGTTGGCGCAAACCCCGGATATCTTTGTCCGCCCTCTAAAACGTTAAAAAAGTGGGTAAAACAATGTATTTTTTTTAATTAAACTGATTCGTTTGATCACTATGGACGTGCTGAGCAAAAAAAAGTCATATGATGTGATATATTTATTTTGAGAAATTCGTGTTTTTTCAAAACAAGCGGGCAAAGTTGGCTATAATGACGGTAGTGGCCTCTATGTTTCAAAACAAATCATTTGCTGCCTTTAAATTAACTTTGGGAGGGGGCAACACTATACCTAGAGTAGTATAAAAGTCTGTAGTGAATAATTGTGAGATTTGTGAGAGAAGTGACTGAACTCAAACAAAGCCTAGAAGAGGCCGATGGAGTTTGCTTTCGTAAAAAAAACAGCCGGAATTCCAATTATTGGGGTTAATTATGCAACTGACCTGATTTCTGTCATTTTTGTATAAATTACTCTATGGTTTACGATAGGTGCTAGTGCTGCACTCTGGCGGCAGAACATTGCTGTAATACTCCCTCAGAGAGAGATTGCAGAGGGCTTCTGTGAACCGCTTTGTTAGATCGTTCGTCTTTTACGTTTCTACCGCTCGAACATGCATGCAAGAATGATAGGGACAAGTATTATAACCAATCTGATTTATGAAAATTATATTTAACTAGTTAGTCACTCGCGAACTTCGGATTGCTTGCCTGTTAATGCCAGTCTCTTGGTTGTGGTTAGTTTTGTGTTTGATTTAAAATGCCGTATTTATTAATCCAATTGATTAAATTAATTATTGCGTACCTAAAGTGCAGATTGGTTAACCTAGGCACAGAGTTGGGTACCTACAGTACCTAGTGTTTCAATTACATGTACCTATTTGAAATACAAATAAATGTATGTTATTATAATTTTACATACTAATGTTTTTAATATTAAAACTACTTAAACTTTAAAATACATTTCTACAAAAACATATTTTATTAGGTAAATCTATTACCGTATAATGGAACGTTTTTAAATATAGTTAGGCCACTGAAGCTGAGCTGTGGTGCTGAGATGTGGGTATATAAAATGTGTACCAGCCAGGGGATATGCAATTTTTTTTTTGTCTTCCAAGTAAGTAGGTAATAGATGTTTCTACTATTATAAACGAATCACCGGTATTTTAGTTACACGCTGTATACACAAACCCCCAACGGCAATAAATTTTAAATAAGGTAGGCGATTATTATTTTAATTTTAATATTTAAAAAATTAGGACAGAGACTCTATGCCACTTGAGAATTTATGAGCCTGATCCAAAAAAATTAATATGACATAAAAGGGCTATTAAGGGCTTAGCGGGCTTATGGTCAGGAACAGCGGTTGACCTTTGTGAAAATTAGATTGTTATGTCGCTTAGTTAAAATAAAATTTCAAGTATTGTTGTTTTAAAAAAATCATGAGAAAATGTGAAGTATAATATGATTAATGTATGCGTAGATTTATGTTACCTTTATTGCAGCATTATGTGACGTTACACGTGGAATTATGGTTTAATTAGTTACATATTATTCAAGGAAGATGTAGAGATAAAAAAATCTGAACACAGTTAAAAAATCTCCATTAACATACACAAGTGGGAGCTCTAACTGAACTACATATGGCATCATAAAATCCTGTAGTAAGATACTTTTACTTAATGTCTATTTGGCGATACCCCACAGTCCCCACATCATACGGTTGAAGCAAAAAAATAAAAATTCGTTGCGCGGTCGCGGCGAATTCGCTGCGCGCTCGTCTCGCTTTCCAACTCGCCCGCAAATCGCCTGTGTGATAAGGTCCTAATAGCCGTAATAGAATTCAATTGTTTACCACAGCCATTCTCTAAGTGTGTTCCGCGGAACCCTAGGGTTCCGCGACACCCCTGCAGGGGTTCCGCAAGAATTTAGAACACTATGCTTTAGTTGCCTCGAATAATTTTACTATGCAAAAAACACACTTCTAAAAACTATTGTTTTATTGTAGGGTTCCATCAAGTATTTTGCTTCCCAAAAGGGTTCCGTCAAAAAAAATGATTGCGAACCGCTGGTTTAGCATATTCAAATTCAAACAAGTTTTTTAATACTTTTCTGCTATGGTCGTTATGTGTGGTAAGGCAGACATGCTAGACGACACTTTTACGAATAATTCTGAAGGCATTAAATGTTATTTTGGATGTGATTTTATATAACGTTTTACTTGTTATCAAGGACTTCCTCGAGGAAATTTGAATATGCTTAGAGAGTTAACATGTTATGGAAACAATTTCCTTGACATCAGATTATCCTTCTTAGCTAGGCTCTTATCTTTTCTTTGAATTTTTAATTATTACAG
Source organism: Cydia splendana (assembly GCF_910591565.1). NCBI lineage: Eukaryota > Metazoa > Arthropoda > Insecta > Lepidoptera > Tortricidae > Cydia > Cydia splendana. Next base: position 14,202,841 of record NC_085961.1, read on the forward strand.
AGCCATTACTCAATTAAAGGTTATAATAAGTACGAGTATACATGGTCTATGGAATTGCAACAATATTGTACATAGTCAAGGATTGTAATTAGTTTTAAGTTAATTGATTCCATCGTGTTACTAAAACCAAGCAAGTTTTTATTAAAGCTACATGCATGTAGGTGTGTTGCCTGTATGGTGTAAACTTAGATATATGTATGTGTTTGAAATAAGTAAATGAAATGGTTAATATTTGTAACAACCGAATCAACAAATTTAAACTAATTACCGACCTTAGCTACGTACGTTTCTATTGCAATTAACCCATATTAGAGTGAATTGCAAAAAAAATGTACGTAATTAAGCGCTAAGCGCAGTTAAGAAGCTGTGATTAGTCTTAACTTAATTGATTCATTTGTGATACGAAAATTAACCATGTAAATTGTATTGTATTTAGTGTACTTAATTCATATACATGAGTCGTACAGTAAAGCATACGCTTACACATTTTCATGCATATAATATCAATAGAAATGGCTTAATTGTCGTGACACAATGGAATCAATTCACTTTGAACTAATTACAGGTCCTTAACTATGTACAAAGCCCTATTATTAACACGTTCTTTATTGTAGAGACTAGGAACTTAACTTTATACTGTAACAGTAGCTCTGTTAATTCTCGTCTTATTCCCGGCATTTCCCGGGGAATCAAAGGAAATTGTAAACCCGAATCCGCAGAAGCTTTAGCTCTGTTATACATATACGATGCAAACGGGCGTCATAATTGATACGGAAGCTACAAGATTGCGGATACGATTGCAACATCGCTAACAACACGCCTACTCAACATGTAGGTATAGGTATTAAAAATAATGTAAAGTTTTTTTTTTCGAAATACTCTAGTGCTTGCGAACTTTGTCCGCGCAGAAGTCGTATTTAAACTGTCTCCCCTCCCCTCCCCCACTTACAACCCCCCATTTCAAACGGCTTACGGCGCGATTCGGGAAACGAATTAGAGTTTCACTAGATATGAAATAGTAAAGTTATGCGACGTTCCACGGAAAAAGGTACCTTATGGCGGCTGGTGCTTACGCTCTTATTAACGCCGCTCCAATATTCAGCCGGGGCAATGGTACCTTTTGCCGTGGAACTTCACATATCTTTACTATTTCATATCTAGTGAATCTCTAATTCATTTCCCGAATCGCGCCGTTAGGGTCAGAATTTCCAAAGTTATAATTCTGAATCCTAAGTCAAAGATTACAAAGTCAATAACATATGTGACGTCCCACGGATAAAGGTACCTTATGGCGGTTGGCGCTTAGGCTGTTTTTAACGCCGCTCCAATATTATTGCGGCGCTATGCGAAGTAAGCGCCGGCCGCCATAAGGTACCTTTTCCGTGGAACGTCACATATTATTTTTTAATAATTTTTGCATCTAATCATACTAAAAACTTCTCAGATACCTACCCCCGAAGATTTACATATATAAATAAATAGCTGTTTAGGTTGTTAGTCTTTAAGTTAATCTACATGCTACGAAGATCAAAAACATTATCAAAACATTGTTGAAACATCTGACACCAATAGTCACTGAAGTAAGTTACATGTTAGTAGCTATACTTAGCTAATCTAAAAATTAAATAATGCATTATTCTTTATCAATATTTTATATGTACCTCAATGACTATCGGACCGAATGGAAACGGAAGCAGATGTCCACACGAGCTCTACGGATCTGCCTGGATGCATATCAAATATTTAAAATATTCGAAAGCTTTGTATGATTCGACGGTTGTTGGTTACTACGCTACTTTCGTCAGTTTATTAGTTTGTTTTTGCGTAAATTGAATTGCATGCTTAAGGCATAGAGAAATATAGTAAGACAAGAGTGCTCACTCCATACATCAGTTTTGGTACCAAAAAGACTAATATTTTCATAGTCGACATCTAGCATCGAGTAGCGGAATTATCAGCACTGCTAAGTAGCAGTAGTAGTTCTGTCAAGTGACAATAGATGTTGCACCGACCGGAAAGTCTTATGTTGTTGAGCATTAGACTTTCCGGTCGGTGCAATCTGTGTATTTTTTTCTCTATGCTTAAGGTGAGATTTGGATGGATTAATGACGTTCGTGGTAACATTCGGTTCCGATGTCAACTGCAGCTGCATTAAGGTGCCAGTCCATTTCCAACGACAGCTGCACTACTGTTGCGACGTTACTGTCATTCATTGTCTTGCCATTCATTTTACTATGGAAATTGACAATAACATCGACGTGTCGGAGCAGTAGTGCAGCTGCGGTCAGAAATGGAATGTTACCTTTACTGTTACAGCGTCGTTGTTGCCGCCGCTTTATCTGTCAGTTACCTTGATAAAATGAGTGTCGCCGCCCTTCGAGCAACACGGAAGGGAGGCGGCATTCGCACTGTTTCCCCTCTGCCTAGGTACAAGATCAACTAATCTAGCGCGGGTAATAAAACTAGTTGCGCTCGGATTTTTCACTAGACGGAGTCCAAACGCGCGCGTGAACACAGCAGCAGAAAAAAATGCCTAATTGCTCGGTTTTTTGTCGTAAAAAGAGGTCGGAGACATCAAACTTACAAAAAAAAGGTGTTACATTTCACATGTAATATTTTTTTTACATATCATACGTTTAATTACATTTAAACACAATTTTTATATTTTAGTCTCATGTAATTGTTGGATTTATCGATTTTGCTCGCTCAGTACAAATTGCGGATCGGTCGAGCGACAAATCCGACTTCTCATCTGTCAGAATACAATAAAATACTTCGACAAAAATGTGTTAGTGTGCGTGTTGTGACACTTGTGACTCGTCCGTACACAAAAAGAGATCGAGGTTTGCAAGATTTGTCTTTGACGTGTGTCATTTTCTATGTATTTGTGTCGTCATTACAGATTGGATTTTGTATGTAAGTGTGTGAGAAGTGCGACTGTGTGCACCTTTCCCCCCGCAAAAAATGGCAGATAGATTTGTACGGTAAGATATCGCTTGGGCCTCTCCCTTCCGATGTGTCGGAAGCCGGTGTTGCTCGAAGTCGCCGCCGAATTACTGCCGCGATTATGACGTTCATTCCGTCACTGATTATGGCGAATTGTCATTGTCAGGTGAAAATTGTCAGTGATGAAACAGGGGCCAGGTGTAAGGAATTTTCATTCTTACCATTAAATATGTGGACGTATATACTAGCAGGAACGGCGTTGTTGGGCACGCAGGTATAGTTGCCGGCGTGTTGCGCAGACGCCGCCGGTATCAGCAGATCCGAGACGCGCTGCGCGGCGTCGGTGGTCACGTTGATGCCGCGCTCGGCGTCGTAGTTTATCATGCGGCTATTATGATACCTGACGACAATAAATAATACTAAAATACTGTAACTCACTTTCGTAAAAGAAGCGGAACTAATATAACGAGATAGAATTATACCTACTTATTTAAATAAAAATATTCTCAAACCAATTGAGAGGCATTTAAGATCAACCCAAACTGCAACTCGTCGAATAATCACTACTTTCATTTTTAGGTAAGTAGGCATGGGGTATTTTTTCACTTTACTTTTTCACTTTTCTCTAACAAAATTTGTTGTGAATTTACAATACAGACACAGAGGCCAATTCGAACGTACATTTTGAGGTCAAAATGTTATCATTTAGTTATCATTCGTGCGTGTATTGTGCTCATGCAAAAAATATATCATCGCAATAATATCGCATGTAAAATGTAGGTTTGAATTGGCCTCCTAGGCTTAAATGACAGTTTCGTGTCGGTAATTGATGTATAAAGTTAAGGATGGGTATGACATACCTAACGTGAATATCTACACACACTGAAAAAAAAACCTGGTACTGGTAACCAGAATCTGGTTAGCTGTACTATATTGTCTTGTTGTATATGTGACGACAGGACACTTTGTAAACATAACCAGACCATTCTTGTTAAATTAAATTTGTTAATTCTATGAAGTGTATAGTAGTGGGTATAAGACTTTTAGTAAACCCAACTAGCCGGTCTGTTAATGGTTACTAAATAATACAGTAACATATACGTTCCTGTCCTGTTCTTATAACAAGGTATTCAGTATATGTAACTGAACGATTTGTGCGGTGTACTGGTTTTATATTGTTCACGTTACCAGAACGCACTGTGCTAATGGGGCTTCTAAGCGAGCCATATGTTCACTGCAATATGTGGCCGGCAACTATTGGTGTCCTCTTACTCACATGTTAGAGAGGGACACTAATAGTTGCCGGCCACATATTGCAGTGAACATATGGCCCGTTTAGAAGTCCCTTCAGCACAGTGGGTTCTGGTTACGTGAACAATATATAACCAGTACACTGCTCTTCTAGTAAATACAGACAAGTTTTACACACTTATTTTTTTTTATTTTATTGATCAAATAAGTAACACAGCATTACAGTAAAACCAAGGCACTGTGACACTACAAAAGAAAAAAACATTTTGTCTCCACAAAGAAAACAATAGACACAAAAATGACATACAAATTAAACATTGGATTTGGGCGACGACGTAACAGTGTGGCTCCGTAGCGTCGTCTGACTCGGCGTAGGATTCGGCAGGTTGCCCCGGAACCGCCGAAACACCACACTCTTCGGCCAGAAGTCCGCGCTTGCGATGGTGTCCTGCAGAGGCCGCGGCACGCGCACTACAAATGAACTGAAGTGCACATAGTGACGCGACTGTAGCTGGTGCACCCTCAGCGTGTAGCCAGTCTTCCGGCGGACGTACTCCACCACCTCGTCGGCCCCGGCGGAGTAATGCAGGCGAGACACGTAGAGCGCCTTACTCGGTGTCGCAACTCGTAGGCCAGAATTAACCGGCTCCGCAGTGCCACACAGAGTTTTACGAGGCGCCCTGCGCGCCTTGCGTTTCCTTTCCACCAGTTTGAATCCCTCCTTATCCACATCGGTGCGGGAGGACTTTTCCTTAATCGGAGCCCGCACATTTCACTGTGTCAGCAACACGCAAACAACACGCACTTATACTATACACTTGTACTAGTTTACAATAAAATTATGGACAGGATCTACGTAAATAAAACATCGACCGGCCGGAACGTAAGACGCTGGCGTAATGGCTGCCGTTCTGTGAATTGCGCAATTCCTTTCTCCGCCCCCCGCCACCCGCGCATACACCGTGGTGTTGGCACAACTGTTTGATTCGTTCAGACTACAATGCATTATAGTAACCACAACATAATAACTTGTAACGTGTACATTCGTATCTTTATTTTTACATATCAATAGTTAGTGTTACGATGCATATATTAAACGAGACAAACGTTTAATATTTACAACACTTGCATCTTTACATATACAACGAAATTGTAAGCAGTACTAAATTGCATTTAACTAGAATTAAACAGTGATGTTTAAAAAACAAGTTTTACACGATACAACATTTTTTGTTATTACTACCGGATTTTAGTAGGTAATAACTATATTTTTAATTACTATACGTTCTGGTAGTATTGTAGAAAATTATTTTTTTCGGTGCAAGCAGAGAGTAGTCAATTAATCAAGAGTAACATCAGCTTCCATACCATGCCGCAAGATTTCTGATTGTCGTAGGGCGGCGCTATTTGATCGTTTTAGCGCGAAGTCTCCGTTTTACCTTAGGAAAAAAGGGTTTTGTATGTTTGTTCGGCTATTCTCCACTACCTACCGGTCGTATTTATGAAAACGGACACAGTACTGCTACTTTGTTCAAATGTATATTGGATTTACCTGACCGCTGTCAAAAGAACTTAAGTACAATGTAGGTAAACATAATAAACTCCCTTAAGGTACTTAACTTATTTATTGCCGTCAGTCTTTTTACTTTTTGAACCCTCGCAGAGGCTCGGAGAGCCACTAGATGGCGGTGACCCGACTCCGAGAATTTCTGAGACTGGAGGAAAATAACTGACAGTGGGATAAATAGATGAAAACAGGTTTTGTTACTGATTAACCTCTCTCTAGTAAATTCTCACAGAATGGCAAAAATATCACCTTTAAAAATGCTTTCATACCTCGTTTTCATTCGTTTCGTTCCAGTTTTCATACCTCGAAACATAGTAAACAGTAACAGTTCCAGTAGGTAAATGTTTAACTGATGAGTACCTACTTACTTCAGTGTGTTTCATAGCGATTATGGGTAATTTATTATTCAACTCCTGCTAATTTAAGCATACCTAATTATTTTGTTATAAATACCTACTAATCATAAATGCACTAGATTTTCATTAAGTACTATTGTATAAGGTTGTTGATGCAATAACCATATAATACCTAATCTTAGTAAGTATCCAATTATAAGTTAGTATTGATTTTAATTTTTAACAAGCAGAAACGTCTGCGAATTTAAATTAAATTGATTCTAAGCTTAAGTTAGTATTGGTTAAAAAATAAAAAATAGTTTGTATAAATAAATATAAATATTCGTCATCCTCTTCCAAATTATGTAATAATTAGAAATTGACGTTTTATTTTGTTGCTTATTGTATTTTATTTGTAAGTTAATTATAAGGTGTAATGTTTTGAAAAGCCGTGTCCCGTCGCCGTCGAGTCTCTTGCCGGTCCCATATTGTGATACCCACCTATAATTTAGAAGGGATTTAAATCTTCTCGGGTCAGAGGTGTAGGGTTAGAGCCGGCATAGCTATATTTGACGTTCATAAGCGCATTGTAATATGCCTAAGTACTTGGAAATTAAAATAAACTATCATTAATATCATTATCTTCAGCATTTAATTATTTTGTATTAAAAATCAAAGTTACGAAAACGCATTTGATTTCCTTGAATGTACTGAATTTAACGGATATCAAAAAAACACCCTGTAAAAATTTGCTAATTTCTGTAGCAATAAGAGCTCCGGTTTCATACTTCTATGTACTTGCGTTTCTGTATATTCTCTGTATTACATTTTACTAGCGACCCGCCCCGGCTTCGCACGGGTTAACAAATTATACGCTTCCTCAAGAATCACTCTATTGATATGTGAAACCCCATTTTAGTAGTTTATGAGTTTATCGCGAAGATACATACAAACAGACAGACGCGGCGGGGGACTTTGTTTTATAAGGTGTAGTGACTATTGAGATATGCAATAGTTGTGTTGTAGGGCAGCCGAAATTGTTCTACGATCTCTTCTCCTTTGTTAACAGGTAGGTACTTATATATTGAGTAGTCTAAAGTGGCCCACTGATTAACAGTCCGCCGGACGGTATCGGCCTCTGTCAGTTAGAATAAAATTTAGACAGTTCCGAACAACTGACAGGCCGATACCGTCCGGCGGACTGTTAATCAGTGGGCCCCTTAAGATAAACAGCCTAGTTAATGAAAGATTCCCATCTATACTTATATGTATAGCTCATAAACCTATTTAGATGAATCATCGAATTAGTACACCTAGCTAACATGCGGCATTCATTACTCGCTAGCGGGAACTGCCTATTCATAAATTGGTATATTATCAAATTTAATAGTTCACTGAACCAACTTATGTATTTGAAATTGTCTTGTAGGTAATGTAACATGAACTCGTCTTAGATTAGATAGCTCAAATGCTCCCGTTTGTCGTCCTTTGAGACTGCCGCTTTCAAACTATCTCATTGTAAATAGGTACCTATAGTTAGTAGCAAACTAAGCGTTACTACATTACAGCAATCTAGGTAATTGGAAACTATTAACAAAGCCTTACTTCATACTTTAATTTTATTAGTATTTGCGAAGTATTCAATTAAGACAATTCTTGCATTAATGATAAATATTGGATTTGTTTGACTGAAAATAATTGGTAACCTTCCACATAAAAAAAAATAAAAAAAATCTGCAAGTAGGCCTCAACGGGCCCCTATTTACAAGTCAACATAACATTTAAAGTAACATCATATTGTGATATAAAAAAATACATAGCAACATTTATAAATACAACAGCCTATACGTGGGTAAACATTACATTATAATAAGCTTAAAATTAATAATTACTACAATACAAGAGATGTGTAGTCTCAGTGGTTAATAATACATTAAATTTGGTGACGTTAAAGGTCCCCAATGTCAGAGTACTAATACTAATAAGATTTGGACGGGTAAAGTCTCTCCAAGTATCGGGTTATTCCCACTAGTTACCACCACGTTCTTACCACTGGTAACTACTGGGAAAAAGAAATCCCATAGTTACCACCAACTCGGCTTGGTGGCTGTAAATATTAAAACGAAATCAGTTCTGTCGGTTTATGACTGATTTGTTTTTTAGTTTGTATAAATTTGTAATTCAATTTACAGTTAATAAGATAAATTTAATCCGGATAATAAGTTAATTTCTACTTAACTAGAATGAGACTCTTCTATTTTAGTTTTTACACTTATACTGGAAAAATTGTTTTAATATTTTTGATCACTTTTAAAGCAGTTTACTGAATCACTAACTGACACATAATTATTTATTACATCACGCTATATTTATACTATACTATTTATACTGTTTTTATTAGTATTTAATTCTAACAACATTTTGGTGGTAACTACTGGGAAAAAAAATTCCCACCTTTAACCAGTGGTAACTACTGGGAATAAAAATTCCCAGTAGTTACCACCAAGCCGAGTTGGTGGTAACTAGTGGGAATTTTTTTTCCCAGTGGTAAAAGGTGGGAAAAAAATTCCCAGTAGTTACCACTGGTAAGAACTTGGTGGTAACTAGTGGGAATAATCCCAAGTATCAAAATGAAATTTATATTAAATAAATTGAGTCAAGACTGTTATAAACTAAAGCTACAGAATACATAACTTAACTAATATAAATCCAATAAATCAATCTTATAATAAAAATAACTAAACATAAATATGTAGGTATCTACATAAGATTATAGAGTAAATATTAATAAATGTGAGTAGGTACCAAAGAATATAATACTCACTAGGAGAAGAACGATAACTTCATACAAAAAAATGTCCCTTTCAAAAGTTCGTTTATACTACTAGCGCTCTGGTAGGATACCATTGTAATTAGAATTGACAACTCGTTTAGCCTAGCGGGTATTGGCAGTAATCCAGTTCAGGAAGCTAATGGTCCTGGGTTCGAATCCCGTAGAGGGAATTTCTTTTTGTATTTTTTTTCTTTTTTGTTGGGGTCAGGTTTTTAAGAGCCCATCAACATGCACACTAGCGCCACTACTGAGGGGCTACCGCGAAAACCGAAATTCGCAAATTGCGGGGATCTTACTCTTTTACTCCAATGAAGGCGTAATTAGAGTGACAGAGAAAAATGCCCGCAATTGACGATTTTCGGTATTGGCGGTAGCCCTACAGAATACATTAAACTAGTTTTTATGTTACTGGATTCGTCAATCTACCCGTCTAAAGTTAAAACGGCCGTTTTTGTTTTGAGCTCATAGATCGAGAAATCCAGCAACTTAAATACTAGTTTGATGTATTCAAAAGGTACTTAAATACACAATACAGTCCGTAGCGGCCCCTTTTTTAAACACCTGTCGTTAAATTTATATAATCACGATTATTTAGCAGTGGCGCTAGTGTGCACGTTGTTGGGCTCTTAAATTAGCATATCACAAATAAATAAAAAAATACGTTAAAAGATAATGATTTTAACCATTTAATTTTATTATAACCAACTATATTTAGAAATTCGTCCAATATGAAAGGTAACAAAAAGTTACGTATTAAGATATAAATATTTTCATTCCTATTAGCATTACTGTATGTTAGGAGTAATACATATGAATACATACATTGATATGGCAAATGGTTACAAGTTGTTATTACATCTATCCGGTTATCGGACATTTTCTGCTTCACAGCTCCGCGCAGCGTTCTTGATCACCGGGAAACTAGTCTGGATATGCGGCAGATACGTGCCCTTTGAACTTTTCCCAAGAAATCATATGACGGCCCAGGATTATATTATTATCTCACGCTCAAGCCATCAATTTGATTGATTCAATTTCTAAAACAAAATAGTCACAAATTAAACAATATAATCAAACTTCCTAATTACTAACGTCGTTAATTTACCAGCTCAAACAATGTGAAGTTTTACATCTATGATGAATTTTGATTATAATTTCGGACGCGATATAACGTCCGCGGGTTTACGGGGATAGTAAGATTAAATTATTATATTTGAATTTGGTCATTAGTACGCTCATTTTTATTTAAAGACTAATATATTTCTTACCTTGAAATTATCGCTGTTTCTGGTTTACTACAACGGTTTCCACACACACATTAGGGCTTTTCATAATCCGTATAAGAATCGTTGATAAAGTCGCCATTGCCGGATACAGCAAGGAAGGAAGAGAGACAACGGTTTAATTTTAACTAAGCCTGTGAGAAGACGCATTTAGATATGTTGCTCGTACATATGAATAGTTTTTATTTTAAAAACTAATAGGAACCTAAATAAATATATTTCAAGTGATTAAATCGTTTTTTATGAAAACTGATATGATATTTTTGCGTTAAATTACTTTACTGACAGCATTGACATTACAGACTTTTGTAATGACCTATGTTCTTACCGGCCAGACCCAAATCAAGGTCTATCAAAGAGGCCTATTGACAAAGTTTTTTTTTTAATTTTATTAAGGAGGGTAGAGGCACGTCTACCCTTCGTAGATTTTATGAACACAGACAACTGAAATATAATAGATAACAATTTACATATATCAAAAAATAAATAATAATTTACATATGACTACTTCATAAAATACAAATCAAAATATATTTGATAAAATAATTTCATTTATTCCTAGAAATCGTATCTATAGACAAAGCCAGTTCTAGCAATGTTGCTGTAGTAAAATATTGTTATGTTAATTACTGGCAATTTCGTCTGGGAACAGACAACACATATACAATTTTGAAGGGTCACATCGTTTCAAGGAAGTCAATAGGCCTTGGTAGGTACCTATCGGCTAACTAATGTGAACTCTTTTTCTTTTAATACTATTAATTTTAAATTGTTATTATATTTACTTTAAATAATATTAAACTTTTATTTGTAATCAAGGTAACGCCTCATCGCGGTCAAAGACATGTAGACACCCATGGTTAGCGTTGAAAATGACGGAAAAAATCAAATAATTTTTTGGGGAATTTATGAAGTAAGGTAGTGTAATCGGGACACATACAGCAGCGTCGTCGGTGTTGCAGGACGCAGCAAATGGTTAGGTCCAGTCGGTGCAGGTGTGGTAATGACACAACTGTGACAACTGAACTGAACTGACACCGATCCGATGTCAATGGCAAAGTAAGTCTATAATCATTCACCTACTCCCCAGTATTAAGAAAAATAACCGATTGAAACCTGTTCAAATCGTTTTTTTTTTTCGGAAAAATTGAAGCGGTAAATCTCATGGTTTTTTCCCGTAAAAATCCGAAAAAGAAACGAGCTGTTTGGAAAGAAACGGGATTTTTTCCGGAAATTTTCAACGCTAACCATGGTGCAAAAAACAAAAACAAAAAAAAATTCTGTCAATATTACGATTCAATGTGACGTTACAATAATGCACATTTTATTACAAGACGGCGGAAGCGCTAGCGAAAGCTGATCCAGTAATGTGGCTTGATTTTGGCTATTTAGCATCAGAACAGTGAATACGTTGAGTAAAACTATACACTGAGCCAACGGTCAAAGGCTGCCAAGTCAGTTGCAATGTTGCCAACATTCAGTTAGAATTAAGCTCACCGAACGCGTCGGTATTATTTTATATTATGCGGTATTTTCCGCATTAAGTACCTATATTACTAATGTAATGTGTTACTAGTTTACTACAAGAAATTACAACAAATCATGACTCTTTTAAGGATTCTCAGGATTCTTCAGGTGTTAAAGCGAAAAGAAATTGAATTCTTTTGAAAATTCGATTATCTGAGTGTTTGTGAATGATATTGAATGTCCTGGCGCCTACAGCGAGTAAGAAAAATTTAGATGTCTTTTAAATACAATCGAATATGCATACGCACCACACATTAACCATATAAAAGGGTTAATTCTTAAATCGGTTATACTCATTACCTGGTGGTAATGAGTATAACCGATAATAATATGGATATATGGATAGATAATATGGTTATTATTACACTAAAACTGTGAATTAAGAGGATAGGGTGCGTGTACGTCTATGAAAAAATTGATTTTCTACAGCAAATCTCGCTCGCGTTGCTCGTGTAAATCTAACGGCGCGATTCGGGAAATGAATTAGAGATTCACTAGATATGAAATAGTAAAGATATGTGACGTTCCACGGCAAAAGGTACCTTATGGCGGCTGGCGCTTACGCTATTATAGTAGTAGCGGTTGACCAAAATCAGCTGCAAATGGTGTTAAAGGTATGATTATCGGCACGATTAATTTTAGGCCATTTGAATCAATTTTTATTTTATGTAAAATATACCTCAAGTAATACCCAATATCCTCATATCTAACCTCATTAATTTCGAAAATATTTAGTTTTAGTATTTGTTTTAAATTTTTTATTGTTACAAATTGTGATCTATCAATCTATCAATGAAACGGCCTCCTAGCCTAGTCGATAGTGACCCTGCCTATGAAGCAGGAGGTCCCAGGTTCGAATCCTGGTAAGGGCATTTATTTGTGTGTTCATCATCATCATCGCACAAATAAATGCCCATATACACATATATACAAGCCATGGTAAGGGCATTACAAGGGTATTTACAAAAAAAATATTCAACGGTTTCGTATCTGGAGGAGCCCAAACTTGGTATGTTTTGAAAATTATTTTTATTTTAATTGAATGCAAGTGACGGAAATATAAAAATGTGATATACAGTGGAACCTGGATAATTGCAATCTCAAGGGACCGGCCATTTTTTGTCAATTAACCAGGTTTTTCATTTAAGCAGGTCGTGTCAATTAACGAGGTTCAAAAAATCGTTGTGTCAATTATAGAGGTTTTCATTAATAGAGGTTGCGTTCTGACAAATTTCTTTTATGGAGGTGCAAATAACCATTGGAAGTATATTTACACGCTTATGTTCTGGGTTTCTGGTCTATATATAGCTTCTGTCTATACTTGCACTTTTACACTACATTAGTTACTACTTTATTTTCTTATTAATCATTTGGGTTTAAAAAAATCCCTTGAATTGTAGAAGAAAGTTTTATTAGAATGTAAAAAGCATACTTTGTTTTTGATTTAATCAAAACTATTTCACCTACTACAGGCTGTGATAGATACCCAATAAATAAATTGAATTCTGGATGAAGATATAAATAAAATGATCATTGCTATTAAAATATTGTTTCTGATGTCTACAACTACATTATTTCAATTACAGAGGTAATAAGTAAGACTCGTTTCAATAATAGAGGTAAAAAGAAGAGCAAAAATAACGGATTTTTTTAGCACAGTGTCAATTATAGAGGTCTTAGTTACGATGTGGTCAATTACAGAGGCAAAATTACGAAAAGCACTAAAATCTAAATTGCAATTATAGAGGTTCCAAAATTTCAATTATAGAGGCCTTTTGGTCTCAAGGGACCGGGACCGGACTTTTGGTTGCAATTATTGAGGTTTTCCATTTATCCAGGTGCCAATTAACCAGGTTTCATTGTATTTTTAGAACCGGCTCAAAATGCCCTTTCATTTAATACCACACACGATAAGTTTCTGAACAAAAAATTGTTTTTTTTTTTTTCATACAAAAAAAAGATGACGTGATAACTCCTTTCCGTTTGTTTTTTTTTTGGTGCTACGGGTCAAATTGATTCAAATGGCCTAAAGATTAATCGTGCCGATTTTCATACATTTAACACCATTTGCAGCTGATTCCCGAATTTCAGGCTGTACCGCTATCACTAATTAACGCCGCTCCAATATTCAGCCGGGGCAATGGTACCTTTTGTCGTGGAACGTCATATATCTGAATTATTTCATATCTAGTGAATCTCTAATTAATTTCCCGAATCGCGCCGTAACTGTTGATAAAATAAAGCTATTTGCTTAATCCTATGTGTGTTTGCGTGTCAAAAGCAAAACCGGTAGTTTGTAAAAGCGGTATAACTAAATATTCAGACAGTTTCATAGTTCTAAGAACATGAGTAATAGGGCGCAGGTGCCTTGAATCGCTTGCAAAATGGCACGTTATCGATTTAAGGCTTCGCATTTGGCTGCCGTCGAGTTTGAGAATTTTATTAAAATATTCCTGCGAGGTTTCATCCGCGTCTGTCGACACTAAAAGAGCTGTCAATGTTAAGGGGCCCACTGATTAACAGTCACCCGGACGGAATCGGCCTGTCAGTTAGAACAAAAAGTTGACAGTTTCGAACAACTGACAGGCAGATACCATTAGAGATAATGGTAAAGGACATTTTGAAGCTGTTATATTGACAGATATGTATATTGATTAGTTACCTTCATTGTTGGGGACTTAAATATCCTAGAATGGATCTCTACTCATTTAAGGTTACGTTAGAAAGACGAATGCAACAGTGTTATTGTTGCAAAGTAACTGCTGTTGCGTTTACTATGTTCTGGGTTTTCTTCTTAAATAACATAGGTTAGAGCGGCATAGCCGTTATACATATACAAGGATCTGAGATAATATACCTAAGTATTAAGTACCACTTGGAATAGAGTATTCAGTATAATAACCAGTAAAATCAGCTATTCTTTAAGAAGCATCAAAAAGATTTGATATTATGAAGTTAGTATGAGAAAATTAGGTATGTGACATCAAAATGTATCAGTTACAGATGTAGTGAAATATCCTTTACCACCGTATTTTTACGGAAACGCACGAACGTGTTATGCTATTTCCGTCAGTCTACACAAAGTACTGAGGTTGACTGAAATAGCATGACAAAATATACGAACGTTTCCGACAAAATACGATGGCAAAGAATTGTTTATGTTCAATACATCTTAATGAACTTTTGTTGATTTTAAAATAATTGTTATTACAGTCAATTTGACTTCATTACTGCTGTGAATCAATCAAGACCAGGGACTTGAATATGAATTTATTTGACTTGGCTTTAAGTACCTAACACAGTTTAGTTACAAAAAATGACCTCTTATTGATTAGATTATTATGTTACCACGTGGCTGATAAAATGTGGTACAAATCTTACCAGAATACAAAAGCTGGTGCCTCCGTTGTCTGCACGATGGCGCACTGCAGGCGTAATGTCGAGCCTGGCTTGAGATACTTCTCAGTGGGACCCGAAATCTGCGCGCGTGCCTCTGTAATAATTACCATGCTTTAGCCAAGATCACAACACTTTATGACTCAAGAGTTTGGCACTCACGATTAAAAATAGATTATGTGACACAAATACCACGCAATAAAGATAAAATTAATGTATATTGTACCTATACCATAAAATATAACCTTTACCGGCGTGTACCTATTGAAACAAACAAACCGCCAATCAATCAATTCCAATCGTGTTTTTTGATTATGATTGAAATTTCTTTGATTGAAGAATTAATTTGAAGTAAATTTCATTTCAAGAAAAATGAAATTTAATTTCAACTCACTCTTCTTGTCAATTATTGTACTAGATATTATTACATCATTTTTAAACCAAGATTGAAATTCAAAAGTATTATTTAATTATATCAATTTCAATATAAAAGGTATGTTTATAAGTGGATGAACGTATCGCTTATTAAGATGCATTAGGCTCAGAGAACGGAGTTTTCGAAAAGCCGTAGCGCTTTTTTAGATGACAATACGGCAGCCAAAAATTTTATTAGTAATCTTGCGGCCTTTCTGTAGGGACTTCATTGAGTTTTTGACTTTCGGTCGATAGAAAAAAATCACGAAAATAGGTCTTTAAAAAACAACGGGTTGCACTCCGGGAGTGCCGACAAAAGTGAAAACTCAATGACTAGTCCAAAATGTCTGCAGCACTATGTATAATTGACCCATCCTCCTTTCTATTGAAAAACTTTAGTTCCGAAATTGCTGGTCAGTGAGCTTGTTTAAAATTCCAAATTCAAAATTGTAGCGTTAATTGTTTAAAATTCGAATAGAAATTGTAAAGTTACCTTGCAGACCTCGCATCTAAATAATTATATTTGGTCATGATATTTTGAGTTTTATTCACCAGTACTAGAGTTCACTTTTATTAGCGATTTCATCAAGATGTAGCTTTATTGAATTATATCTGAGTGATATAAAGTTAGAATGTAACTGTGAGATCCTCGTATTTCAACCCGTACAAGATTAGAACCTTTTTCATGTAATGTCATTGAATTTTTCTTTATTGATTTTAATGCCATCTAAATGAGTGGCCATCTAAACCTTACGGTGACGTGATCGCCTTACGCTGTCTCGAGTTTATCATTTTTTCCCCACCTCAAAAAGTGCACAGCGCCGCTAAAGAAGTTTTCACTTCAAAAATAAATTATTTCTAAAAATTTGCAATATTGTGCATGAGACTCAGCAATTACTTTTTTTATTATTAAAACACACAAATTATTAAAATTTCGAAAAAATGATCCGCGGTCCCAAGCACGCACATGTTTTTTACTTTGGTGATATTGCTACTTTTCGTAAGTGAAAATAAATAGAGCAAATCTGGTAGTTTCTGGTAAGTAGTTGAGCCATCATTCAAACTCAGTCGAATTTAGCATCTACTTTCAGTATCGATCGGCACACACGGTGCCACACCGCGGGATTCTGAACAAAAATCTTAATACTTATGGACAGTGGACATGAATGGACATGACTCAAATGCCGTGATCTTTTGAATAAGATATTTTAAGTTTTTGAATAAGATATCTACTCGGAAACCCGCGGTGTGGCACCGTACGTGCCGATCACTGGTCATTAGTGGTAGAAGTCCCTAATTTGACATTATCGCGAGACGTAACAAAACAAATCAAAAAGTAGAAAATTTACTTATGAATTATTATTATGACATGGTCTGTTACTAATGACACTGTAACAAAGTACCTACCTACAAATCGCTGAAAGATTAATTCGTGTAAACGGCCGCCATTTTTCATGTGTCAGAGCCCAAAACCGACTCGTGATGGATTCTCTATGCCAGTATTTCAGACTGAGATAGGTTGTTAGTGAAGTTTTAGACCAAAAATAGTCCCCGCTAGTGATGGTGATTGGATTTTTGGCGTAGAGACCTAGTAAAAATCTTAGATATACCGGGATACTGGCTGGGCATAGTAAATATGTCATTCATAGGCGTACCCACGGTGGGGCAAGGTGGGGCAGTTGCCCCACCCTGGTCTGTTGTCTGACGAGAAGCTAAACATTTTTAGGAACAATTAAGGCACGTAACGCTACTACTGCCCCACCCTTTAAAAAGTTTAATAAAATGCTGGATACGCCCATGATGTCATTACTCTTTATTCCTTAGAATCATCACAATAGCTACATTTAGCGCTTGTCATCTGATATAATTGTATTCAGGACATCATACTGAATGCATTAATAGCGTATTTACCCATATCCGAGATGACTTGAACGGAAACGAACCTAAAACCTGATTTTACACCCTACTATAACCTCTTTATTAAATACTGTTTCCAAGTTGTTTTATAAAGGGAATTTTATAAAAAGGAATTCAACTTAGTTCTTGTACCACGTGCCTAAATATAACTTAAATAAGCGGACACGGGACAGAGTTATCAAAAATGCAAAACGTGACTTCATTTTCGGCGTGAGGTGGTGGAAACCATCTGCCTTAGGTTACAGGATAAACATCCAAAAATAAAGGATAAAGACCCAACAGTACAAAGTAAATTGTAAATGGAATGTTAATGTTTCACGGTTTTGACATTTCAACCCGTTGTTGATGATAATACGGTACCTACCCTTATTTATAAACAAATGTTTTAGTATAAAATACCTGCGCTTCTTTGTGGTTTTATTTTTTGGGTTCCCTTTTGTTTTTAAATAAAATAAATAAATTTTCTAAAAGCGGGTATTTGCAAAAGCTTCCTGTCCGCCCCGCCATATATACCTATGATGTTTTAGCAATAAGCGCCTTTCATGGTTTTGCTGTTTTGTTTGAGTTTTAATATATAGGTACTTACCTATAAATACCTAATTACCATAAGGGGCATAAGGTAAGGTATGGTATAAGCATATATGAGTATAAATGATTTTCGTTGTTTTGATTCTGATTATTTTATTACGATTTGATTTGTTTCCTTACTCAAATAAATAAAACAATTCTACTGTTGTCGTAAAAGTATTCCTTGCCATTCTCGTTGTATTTGGACATTGTGATATTTATTAGTCCATCAAGCAGACATTTTTAAACATATTTGAAAGAGAAAATTGAAATTTTTCATGGAGTTAGCTCGTAACCTGGATAAACTTTTGTAATATAATGCAGTAAAAATACTTTACTTCGGGATTAAAGGCTAAATATACAACAGCACTAATACTTACGTAACTTCGATCAATTTTAAGGTTTTTTCTTAACAACTCATTATTAAATTTCAAAAACAGTTTTCGTCTATAACAAGCTTCGAGCAACACGGAAGGGAGGCGGCATTCGCACTATTTCCCCTCTGCCGAGGTACAAGATTAGCGCGTCAATTTAATCTAGCGCGGGTAATAAAACTAGTTGCACTTGGATTTTTCACTAGACCGAGTCCAGACGCGCGCGTGAACACTGCTGCACAAAAATGCCTGTTTGCTCGGTTTTTTGTTATAAAAAGAGGTCGGGGACATCAAATTTACAAAAAGAAAGTGTTACATTTCACATGTAATATTTTTTTTTACATATCATACGTTTAATTACATTCAAACACAATTATTATATTTTAGTCTCATGTAATTGTTGGATTTATCGATTTTGCTCGCTCAGTACAAATTGCGGATCGGTCGAGCGACAAATCCGACTTCTCATCTCTCAGAATACAATAACATACTTCAACGAAAATGTGTTAGTGTGCGTGTTGTGACACTTGTCACTCGTCCGTACACAAAAAGAGATCGAGGTTTGCAAGATTTGTCTTTGACGTGTGTCATTTTCTATGTATTTGTGTCGTCATTACAGATTGGATTTTGTATGTAAGTGTGTGAGAAGTGCGACTGTGTGCACCTTTCCCCCCGCGAAAAATGGCAGAAAGATTTGTACGGTGAGATATCGCTTGGGCCCCTCCCTTCCGATGTGTCGGAAGCCGGTGTTGCTCGAAGATAACAAGAAACTTGAAACAGTGATACCTAGTAATAATTCAAAGATTTTTTTTAAACACCCATTCAAACAACACTCAGCTTAACTTTGAAGGAGCCATTATTTCAAGTAGGTACCTACGTATGGAAGTCGCCAAAGCAATATCACGTTTATTAAATTAGACTTTTTATGAGCATAACAATAACGTCAATAGGTATATCGAATTCGCAATAAAAATAAATACAAAGAGCTTGTTGGTTTTCAGACAGGTAATTATGTCCAATCAGTCAGTAAATATTGGAGTGTCTTCAAAGAAAATATTTTTAATATGTTTTTAGGTAATAGAACATTATTATGCTGGAATGTCGTAGGTAGTTGGGCTTCTATTTAGTACCAAAAAGTTTTGCGTTAGAATTGGGAAATTTCATTTTATACTACTTCTACTCAGAATCACGAGCTTTTTCCATTTTTACTGACAAAAATAGTGCCTTCAAAATTTTTGCTCCGTCCGTGGTAAGTATTAAGAATAAGAATAAGAATAAGAATCTTTTATTTGCAATAAACATTACCAGGTACATCGGTGTTCATGCGATAGGTGGTAGGTTTTATGTTTAACCATAAATGGTATGCAAAATATGTACAAGACTTAAAACTATCATGCAAAACATATAAAATAATGTCTCTATTTATATATATTAATTATTAATGTTATACAGGTCAAGTCTAATTAATTAAATTTCATGTCCAGGAATTCATTTGTGCTATAAAAATTGTAGTTATTTAGCCATTGATGCAATTGTCGCTTGAATGCTATAATATTTAATGTCTTCATATCATTAGGTAATGCATTATACATATTAAGACACATAATCGTGCAGCTTTTTTTATGTTTCGCTAATCTCGGATGTTCATCAGGAAGTAGTCTATCCGGATTGCGGCAAGAGCGTGGATGGCTGTCACAGGCTTTTTTAAATAAATCTTTGTGCTTATGAACAAACATGCACATTACATAAATATAAAGAGACGGAAGAGGTAACAAACCAAGCCTTTTAAAAAGTGGTCTGCATGATTCACCTGGTCGCATCCCGTGTATTGCACGAATGCATTTTTTTTGTGCAATAAAGGCTCTATTTAAATCGGTGCTATTGCCCCATATTATTAAGCCATAGCGTAAAACGGACTCTACGTATGCATGATAGCAGGATATTGCCGTTTTGGTATCAGTAACTCTACCGAGTTGTTTGAGTGCAAACACATATTTATTTATCCGGTTAGCAACGTTCTCCAATTAAGAACCGAGCCTTCCTCGATGGCTTCCTAACCTAACCTTGCCTACATTTCTAGCACGGAAACAGTGGATTCCACCGTTTTCGGGTTAACTATTGTAAAATTTTAGGTACCTACGCTGCACAGTGGAACGAAATGACTAAAAAATGGACATTCGCTTTTTTTTCAAAAACCCTATTTTAAAAAATGCTTTTCGGTTGAAAATTATGTAAGGAATAAAAATGTTATATAAAATTTTTCAAAATAAGGCTTATTTAAAGCAGAAAAAAATAAAACCTGTTTTTTGTACGAAACTGAAAAATAGGTATCTTATTATAAGAAAACCGTTACCGATCCCGCTTTCTACCCTTTACAATATTATTTTCCTACTTAAAAACAGTAGAAAATAGTAAACAGCTTATCTCGTTAGGTGCCCGTTTTTGTTTAATAGTCCAGTCAAAAGTCAGTACAAAACATAATTTTTCTTAGTGTTTTATTTTTGTATTTTCAATAGTTTATCTGTATGTTAATGATAATTTAGTGTAAATACAACATATTTTTGACATTTTCATAAATATGACAAAGAAAAACATAATTTTATACGTACGAGAAAATTATGAAATTTTTTAAATATAAGCAAACATGAAAGTAAGTGAAAATATGTCGCATTTACACTAAATTATCATTAATATACCGTTAAACTATTGAAAATACAAAAATAAAACACTAAGAAAAATTATGTTTTGTACTGACTTTTGACTGGACTATAAAACGAAAACGGGCACCTACCGAGATAAGCTGTTTACTATTTTCTACTGTTTTTAAATAGGAGAATAATATTCTAAAGGTTAGAAAGCGGGATCGGTAACGGTTTTCTTATAATATGATACCTATTTTTCAGTTTAATACAAAAAAAACAGGTTTTATTTTTTTTTGCTTTAAATAAGCCTTATTTTGAAAAAAATTATATAACTTTTTTTATTCCTTACATCATTTTTAACCGAAAAGCATTTTTTTAAAATAGCGTATTAAAAAAAAATGCGAATGTCCATTTTTCAGTCATTTCGTTCCACTGTGCGCTGTGGTGTAATTTTTGCTATGAGCAACAGAAACCATATGGGGAAATTTCTTCTACGTTAGTATTTTCAAGTTAATTTTATGTATGTATTAGGATTATATTTAGTTTAAACATTATATTTTATCATTATCATTATATAATTATTTTAGTTTTTAATATATTTAAGTTAGTTGAATGTGCTCAGAGCATAAAAAGGTCAACCACGGCGTTGCATGAACAAGAGATTTCCTTTGGCAGGATTGGGCCTTAGGACCCAAGGATGGATTTTAGAAGTGGAGCCACCCAGATTTTTTATGCAGGTGGGGGGTGGGGGGTTTTAAGCGTCGGCGACGTCTGATGTTAATAATTGTTTAAGTTTAGGTTCTATGTCAAGTTTAGTATCATTTTCAAATAAATCAAAGATGTAGACATAGATTTCATCTAAATCGGTTCAGCCGTTATTGATTCCCCATACAATCTTACACCTTCCTTTTAACTTTTAAGAGATTTGTTTTTTAAATAAAAACTATCCTATGTTCTTTCCCGGGACTCAAAATATTTCTATACCAAATTTTATCTAAATCTGTTCAGCGGTTATTGAATCCCCATACAAATTTCCACCTCCCTTTTCTTACCCTTAAAGGATGATTTTTGAGATTTAAAGTAGGCTATGTTATTCCCTGGAACTTAAACTATCGCTGTACCAAATTTTAACTAAATTGGTTTAGCGGTTTAAGCGTGAATAGGAATTTAAAAAAGTTTTTTTTTTCATATTTTATGTGTTTTTACTTCGGAATGGTGTCATTATGATATCAGAAATGAATTCGGCATCCTCGATTTATACGAAAACGATACCAGACTTGGCCTAGTAGCTTAAATGATATAGATATCAAGATCAAGTTGAGAGCCTCCCCCCAAAATGTACATCAAAAATCTCGGTGGCTCCACTTCTTAAATCCATCCTTGGGTCCTAAGGACCAATCCTGCCAAAGGAAATATCTTGTTCACGCAACGCCGTATTTTAGGCCCAGCACCATCCGCTAAGTATCTTTATCCGTTTATTTACCCTTCAAGTATTTTTGTTGCCCTATAGTCTTTCTTACCTCACTTAACCTTATAGATATAAAAACATAACTAAATGCTTAAAACTTACCAACGACATCTAGCCGTAGAAATATACTGGTGGGCGGATGAGATGAAACCTGGCACTCGTAAATGCCCGCATCACGACTTTGGACGAATTTCACTTTGAGTGTCCAGTCCTGTAGCAAAATAGCCCATTCAGTTTTTTAGTTACCTTTTTGTTTTATAGGTAATTTATATGATTTATAAACTGTAATAAATTGTAAAAAGAATAACTTAAAATATATTTGCAGTCGTTTTTATTATTACATTCTCCAATTTTATAAGTTATTGTATACAAACTGTTAAACCAATGATCTTACCTCGGAATGCTGTAGATGTATGGCTTGAAACCTCTGGTCGGAGCTGTATGTGGTCAGGCCGACTGTGAGGAGGTGATAGTCTTTTCTTCTGATCCATGATATCTGCAGACAAAGTATTAGGCATTACACCTTTGTTTGGCTACTATATATTACTAATAAATATTATAGAATTTAATTATAAATCTAGATAAATGCCTCGCCAGTTTACTTTAGAGGTTGGGTGGTTTTGATTTTTTTTTCATCAAGTTTTACCATTATTGCCTGATCGCGGTTAAATTTTATCATAATTATAACCCTACATAATCATGGTTTATAATCATGTAGGTTTATAATTATAAACCTACATGATTATAAACCTACATGATTATTTTCAACTTGTAAATTGTACATTTAGCCGGAGAGCTAGCCACGGAACCAGGTATGCAATTTATAGAGCAACGAAATCCCTCTAGTTAGTGTGCCATACTATCATTATTAATTAATTCGGGCGCCTGGCAGCTGTTCAGCGGTGGGTGTGGGAGTGGATGGGCAACAAAGGGGTTGTAAAATCAATGGAAGGTGTGCAATTTATAGAGCTCTGAGTTTGGTGTGATATAATAGCTAATTATGTATTTAATTCAAATATAACAATGCCAGGCGTTTTATTTGGGTATGATTCAAAAGTATGATTCACTCATGCCTGGAAAATTTCCAAGTGAATACAGTTTATTTGAATTATATTTTGCAGTTTTCCGAAAGACCCTGTAATTTTCACTCGCTGTGAGTCAGGTGAAATTTGCTCGTGATCTTCCTGCAGGCGCACAAGTGATTGTGTATTTACATCACCTGGCACTATTTTTCCCCCAAATAAAACGCCTGGCATGGTTATATTTGAATTAAATACATAATTAGCTATTATATCACACCAAACACAGAGCTCTATAAATTGCACACCTTCAATTGATTTTACAACCACTTTGTTGCCCACCCACTCCCACACCCACCGCTAAACAGCTGCCAGGCGCCCGGATTAATTAATAATGATAGTATGGCATACTAACTAGAGGGATTTCGTTGCTCTATAATAGCATACCTATTGCCGTGGCTAGCTCTTAGACCAATTCGGGCTCTACAGACTTCATTAACATAGACTTAAAAGATTTAATGAAATGAAAGCTTGAAGTATAATGACTGTATTATTGTTAAAAATACTGACCATTCACTTCGGGCTCACAAAAAACAGCTCTTCAGTAGGTACCAAAATTGGAAGCATAAATAATGTCTCACTGATATTGAAGCTGACTTGGTCATTTACTGATTTATATTTTAGTGAGAGCGTTTGAGGAAGTAAATATATGTATCTAACAATGTAACCTATTATCCTGTCGCATACCTACTTCTGTTGTTTCTCCAATAAATAAAATAAAATTTACATTATAAACACTTACTATAAAAAGGGCGAATTGATTTTGTGTGTATTGTAAACAAGATCGAGTTCCAAGTGAGAATGCGAACGATAGTACTAGTGCCTGTGGTGACACCGATATCGTGACAAGCGAATCTGAAGGTCAGTGACTCCGTGACGGTGAACTGTGCCGAAATATCGGGAACACGCCAAAACAAATATTCAGGTAAATAAATACCCTGTTTTCATTAATATTTAGAATTTATTACTGATAACACGAAATATTAATTAACCTAAATAATAATAATCAGGTACCGTAAATAATACTTAATATTTAGGTAAAATAGCCAACTTTGCCTCCGGGGATTGCGCAAACTCGGATTACACGCATTTCGGACGAAATGAAGGTTTTAAAACAATATCCAGCTTGCTGGGAATTGATTCCTCAAAACAGTACAGAAATACACGCAGAGCGCCAGGTATATCGGGCTACGCCCGACTCCTTTGGCATGGAGGCGCCTTCGGGGCCCGGCTTTGGAACGCGTGCCTGGTACGTCGGGCTACGCCCTACTCTTTTAGTATGAGGGCGCCGCAGGTGCCCGGCTTTGGAACGCGTACAGCGAGCCTCGTACTTAATGGTTCTAATTCGATTTTTTTTAAAGAAAATCTAGTTTTTCCGAAATAACGGGCAAAGTTAGCTAGTTTGACAGGATACACACGACGGCAGGCATATCAAACGGTATCACGATATGACGGTGGTAGGTACTGATGAAGTATTAAATTTCATCTTCTTTGTGAATTCATTCATCGAATTCGTGAGCATAGATACAACAAATACGATAGATCTAGATACGATATAACTTAAGACCGGGATCATCATTTCCGAAACGTTATTCGGCTCAATGCCTCCTCTAATGAACGCAGATCATGCGCCATTGAATTCCATTTACAATAGTGAGCAAATTAACTGACAATTAAATTTGAGAGTCAAATGATTCGGCCCAATTAAATAATCAAAGAGGACTTATATTAAATTTGTGTTTAAAGGTTAGATAACAAAATTTACAATTCATGAATTTCTTTTTATTTGATTTAACAGACTCGTATTGAAACGCCAGCAAAATTGAAAAACTTCTAATGTAAGAAGTTGTCTAGTTATTACTTCTGAGATACTCAGTCCTTTATTTAGACAGTTCCATTCCACCTGATAATTATAAGTTGAACAGCCTTTTATGTCAAGCCGTCTCTTCTTCAACAATCCATTGAATGTATTTACTTGGTGTAAAAGAGGGGTGAATGCCAGGAAATAAATCATTAGCACATATAACAATCGTTACACGACGACCATTTCAGCAGCCTACCTGACTAATTAATGGCTCGCTTAATACGTTCGTAACGAGCTACGTTTATTTACCTTGTTGAGTTGGCCTAATGTGCTTTGGGCTAAGCGCTAGTTTGTACTGGGTGATTAGTAAAAAATCAACGGTTAAGCGCGTATGACGTAATGGAGTGTAGGTACAAGCCTTCCTACTAGCGAGCGCTTTGCAGGTAAAGCGACTAACTCTTAAATGCGAGTAGAAAGAATGAAAGAAAAAGCGAGTGTATGGGTACTAAGAACCTGACTGACACTGCATTTTTCTTTTTGCCTCTTTATTACATTTGAACATTAATAAGTAATTATTAGTATGTTGACCTTTGCGACGGAAACGTAGCATGATAATATTCCTTTAAAGATATTTAACATGCCCGAGTGTTAAATATAAAAGAAACAAAAGGCTTTCATTAAAGTCAAGTAGAATTATAATTCACCTTGTATTTTCCGCTTCTTTGGCTCGGCGCATATAATTACCATATTATGAGTTTGCAAATTGCTTAATTTTTGCAGAATCGACTGTTTATTGGGGTTCCGGTGTAATTAAATTTGCGCGAAAATTAAGATTATTATGTGCGAGCCACCCCGGCTCGTACTGAAAATTTTAGCAGGTAATGTGAATTTCCTCGAAGTTCAGTAAATACCTACATACTTTGTACTAATTACAGTAATTAATAGGGTTTTATAAGTATTTAATAGTAGTTTATGTGACTGCTACATAATGAAAGGCATTAAAATACGAGTGTGGGTTTATGAAACGAATGAAATGAGTTTCATAATAGTATCACACGAGTGTTTTAATGCCTAATTATGTACAGTTACATACACTGCTTTATCTACACACATATTATAAACTTTGTATGATATATTCACTAACCTCATATTACAGCCGACATTGGGGCACTTTCCTCTCTGGCGGAACTCGCGGATATGAGATGGCGTCTCCGAAATATCTTTATCGCACATTTTACACGAAACTTTTGTTATAGTTACTTTAAAAACAACAAAACAAATTATTTTTTACTTACAAACTAATTAAAAGATAAACTGTACGTCAAATGGCGGCAAATGAAAACTTTTTTCACGCATGTCACGCATCCGTAGTTTTTTTTTTTAATTCAAAGACAAACTAGAGTCGGGGTCGATTACCATATCGTCCGATACCAACTTACAAGCGAGATTTGTCAATATTGTATGCAATTGTCATTTGATTTCGAATAAAACGTCATCTCGACTGATATTAGAATAGGGGTCAAATCAAATTGCCTTTTTTTCCAGAGATGTTCGAAATTTGAATGTCATTACCAAATCGATTTTGATATAGTAATGAAGCTATTACCACATTTTCACAGATAAGAAATTTGCTGTAACAAAACAGTTTATCGTAATGTGGGTCATTATTTACGGATTTTGAAGGTATCATAGAGAGTTTATGATATGTGTGTAGATAAAATAAATTATTTTACACCATGCATGAAATAAAGCATCAGATAATTATTAGAAAAACACAGATATAGATAGGAGTTATTTTTAAACAACAAGTTCTATTTAATAAATCATAAGTTTCATATAAATTCCATATTAGCAAATCGTTTCGATAGTTCTAAAAAAGTAACTGATTTGACTAGTAGGAATATATCCTATTTATTAAATGTGGTTTGAAAACGACAGAAAGTAAATATAGTAATAGTAAATCAGAATGAAAAGTCGAGAAATGGTCGTTGCAATGATAGCATAAACCTTGACTAACAAACTCGTATTGAAGCGCCAGGATAGTTTGCTCGTTGAAAATTGAGTATGCGAAAACGCTACTGATTTAAACAGTTTAACCTTGGAAAATTCGAGGATTTCGACACGAGAAGAAAACTTTACCGTCGAGCAACACGTATTTATAGGGTTCCGTAGTCAACTAGGATACCTTCTAGTTTCGCCATGTACGTCTGTCTGTCCGTCTGTGGCTTTGCTCCGTGATCCTTGGTACTAGAAAGCTGCAATTTGGCATGGATATACATAAGTACATATAAATAAATCATGCCGACAAAGTGGTAAATTTTGAGGTGAAGAAAGTCTTTATTTTTAATTATGTAAATCGATTTAACACAAAAAATAGAGTTGGTTGATATTAAGTAAATATTTTTGACGTTATAAATAATTCATAAATCATAAACGTCCTACTGGCTTGGATTTGGTACCTATTTATATCGTCTCCTACGCAGATGGAGCTGAGAGCGGAGGCTAGTAAAATTATTTATAAAATGAAATACTTACAATTCCATCACCAATATTTCTAATGACACACGGTAACAGAGCCGTGGAGCCGATTTGTGAAGTCACAACCGTGTTGTTTTCAGTTGCGAAGTGCTTCTCAGGCGTGTGGTAGAGATCGTCCAGCGCCGGGAACGTGACAGTCAGTTCATTGTGTTCGGGCTTCAGTGTTGGGGGAGACGATGTTGGCGCTGGGGACAATATGGCATATATAAATATTAAGAGGATAGTGGACCACTTTTGTATGGAAAGGCGGTTGTTTCCATACAAAAGAGGTCCCCATTTTGCATGCGCATTGCACAACTTATAAATGGGATCCATTCATGAAATGGGTAAGTATGCATCTGTGGAGCTTGATGCACAAAATTAACTTTTAATTTCGGTATTTGCACAGTAGGATATGAACCCAATCAATATGAAATTATGTAGGTACTATAATATAAAACCATCATAAAACTGTTATAGAGTTTGGGGAATTTTTTGTTAATGTTCATGTATGTTTTTTTTACAACAATAAATTAAAAAAACCCTCCCTGGATATTAAAATTATGGAATAGGTTTGTCCCTTAGTTTGGCTTTTTTTTTTATTATCATAAACGATAGGAGTCAATAACATATTCCATATACATTTCGTTAAAAGCTCCTAACTCTATCTAATAATAATTTAACAACCGAAAATAATCACACACACCTGTGGTTAATATACATCAAATGATGTACCTAAAAATATTTTGTATAATGTTAATATCCAGAGAGGATAATGGGGACTACGGTTGTGTGGAGAAGCGGTCGTCCCCTTTCCTCTTAAATTACGTCAAAAGTTATACATATTTAGTAACCCCCTTATTCATAAACGTTTACTAAAGTTGACAAGCCGATAATAATCGTTTGTCCCTTTCCATCATACCAATACGTCGGAAAGGGACAAACGATTATTATCGGCTTGTCAACTTTAGTAAACGTTTATGAATAAGGGGGTAAGTAAATAAGAATTGAAATAATTTGCTGTGTAGACAGATCTATAATATTATTATTTACTAGTACATATTAAAAACTATGACGAATGTAACGGGATTTATTCTTCCCAATATTAATATTTGTGCATTGTTATTTGGATTTAATTGATTTTTCAAATTACCTCCGACGTTTCGAGGGTGGCGTTATCCCCGTGGTCCCGGAGGTAATTTAAAAACTTAATTATACGTAATTAAGTCCTGTTTTAGTAAATAATAATGAGTACAATCGTGAAAACTTAATTCCGAGTTTTAAATTTGTTGTTATGTACGAGTAGGATTGGTAACTTTTTTTTATAAACATATCAAGTTTGCTGCCGGTCCAAGTACAGTCACCTGCAATAATATGTTACTCTTTGGAGGCCGCTAAAATATGTGACACGCTCTTATGGCTCTACAAATAAAATCGTGTCAGATATTTATGCGGCCTTCGTTGTGTAACATATATTGTGATTGTACAACAGTTGTAACAGCCATTGGAAAACAATTTTTCAAAATTGTTTCGCGACCAATCAAACTTCTTAGATACATCAAATCATCATTTTGGTTAATGTTCCAAAAAGCAACAAAATTTCCGCCAAGTTGGGAACAACTTTGAGTGAAGCATAATAATATTATTGGAATAAGCTGTTTTTGGGAAAGTTATTATAATGCTTGTCCCAATATTTGTTCACTTACCTGTTTAGTCTAAAGTGTCACATAATTTTCTTAAAACGGAAAAGCATAAGTGATGTACCGACTTATTTGACTCAACTAGCCGACTAATCGGTGCTCGGATGACGAATTCGTCGGCCAACTAGTCGGCTAGTCGGCAAGTGCATTAGTTTCGTCCAAGTTCGGTTGCATTTGAAAAACAATCAATGCTCCTTCTGTTGCGCTATGCATTATACGTACAGTCACCTGCAATAATATGTTACACAACGAAGGCCGCAAAAATATGTGACGCGCTCTTATTGCGCTACACATAAGATCGTTTCAGATATTTTTGCGGCCTTCGTTATGTAACATATTATTGCAGGTGACTGTACCTATTACCTTAAAAGCGTTCTCTACAGGTACAAAGGCCTATCACAAGGATCCTCATTTAACTTCTGTCTTTTTTTTATTTTACGATCCTGACACTAATCATTGGTAATAGTATTAATTTTGTAATTTTTACTGCAAAAATATTTAATTTAACTACATAATAAAAATGTCATGCGTTTTCATATCTATCTATTTAAAGATTTTAGCCCTTAAATGTAAAGTTACTGTAAATTAAACTTTCAATTAATTAAATATTTGAAAGCTTGACGATAATCGATTTCTATTCAGTAAGAACATGACATCATTTGGATATAAAGAAAATCGAAAATAAGACGGATACAAAGGGCAGAAAATTAAATTGCTTCGGTCCAAGGGTCTGCCGTAGGAAGCGCGTGAAGAGGCCCGGATTCAAAGAATTAATTACACATTTCCAGAATGTTGTCGCGACGTAACAAAATTGCGTTTCCGACTGAACGTGTTACTACGTGACGCAAGTGACGAGAGCACATAAGAGCAATATATGTACATTGAGTAGGTTCAAGGGATATTATTTCCTACGTCATGACAAGAATGGAAATTTATTAACTTATCTACTATAGTCTATACTATAGTCATGGTCATAAGTCACTACATACTTATCAGTTATAGTTTTTGTTATTTACATTTAGTTATTTTAATAGAGAAATAACTTATTTATACCTACATTTATTAGGCGTTTCTTACCGTAACCCAGTTAAAAATAATAATTTAGTATTTAAGACAGGCAGAACATTACTGTGTTAGGTACTTACGCCAGTATTTTTTGGGTTCCGTACACAAAGGGTAAAAACGGGACGGGACCCTATTACTAAGACTCCGCTGTCCGTCTGTCTGTCTGTCCGTCTGTCTGTCTGTCACCAGGCTGTATCTCCTGAACCATGATAGCTAGGCAGTTGAAATTTTCACAGATGATGTATTTTTGTTGCCGCTATGACAACAAATACTAAAAACAGAATAACAACAAATATTTAAATGGGGCTCCCATGCATTAAGTCCCATACAATAAACGTGATTTATTTGCCGTTTTTTGCGTAAATGGTACGGAATCCTTCGTGCGCGAGTCCGACTCGCACTTGGCCGGTTTTTTCAACACGTGTTTTTTTTCTTTCACAGGTTAAAAGAAACAACTTACATTAAAGTAAGTAATTGTTTTACACCGTATATTATCACCATCCTAAAACGCAGTTTCTATGAACATAGGCCAAGCACAGCTCGTGAAATGGGTGCCTGCGAGATTGGATGGCCCGCATTTGTTTTTATTTCGGCCGGTGGCCTCAAGCGGAACACTCACTGGCGTGTCGTGCTCGAGTGACAGACTCGAAGCAACTGACCGATTTTAGGAAGAACATTTTGTACAACGATGGCCGATAAATGCAAAACCATTGTGGCACCAGGAAAAAGCTGCAGATTTTAAATTCAATCCTTATGGAAGATTGGTTTTACGAACTATTTATTTATGATAAGGGAATGGTTTTTTAATTAGAACTCTCCGGATGTACAATTTTACAGCAAAATTGAATAGTGGTCCAAGAGGATTGGCAGGAATACCTACATAGAAAAAAATGTACTGTAGGTATCTTTTTTGTGTGTAAGTAAAACTTTTGATTTAATCAGTAAGTATATTTACTGTTAGTCTAATATACTTGTATACCAGCAAATATAAAAGTAAAAACAGTCAATTTAAATCAATAATTTTTAAAATAATAGTTTTCCATATTAACGTCCTACAAATACACTAAATTAGGTTATAACAAAAAAATTATCAAATCTCTATCAAAAGCTTCTTCCCGTTGTATTAAAAATAAAAAATATTAGGCACTGCAATGCAAACTACAAGCATATGTACCAGAATTGTATTGCAAAAGTGATTGCTGCATGCAGACAAAAAGTATGTTCGACAACATAAAAGGGCCAAATCGAAGGCACACGTAGAGGACATGGACGCCGCTCGGACTTCGCGTCCAATAAAATTTTAGCTCAAAAAATCCATTGGTAATTTTTAACGTCCGTCCGCTTACGCAACAACTCCCTTGAGTCGCAAAATGTAAAAACTTTAGTGGCAAGTGTGTAAATCCCTCTTTTTTTTATCGTCGCGTCGTATTGAAATTGAAACTTTTCTTTCTTTAAATTTCTGTGTGGAATAATTTACGAGAGAGAAGAAAGTTACAATGTGATTTCAACTTTAGCAGCTCATTTCACTTTTTCTTTATACATTGTTAATTATTATTTTTAACGTAATTGTTTAATATTAATATTGAACTTTCATTAATTTTAGAACAATAATTTCGTTTGACATGTTTCTTACAATTAATTAAGTAAAATGTATGGACGGTGACTGTTAGTTATTTACCGTAAAACGGGGTCAACAGAAATCGCGGGGTGAATAGAGAAATTTTGAACTTTTTCTTTCAAGTTGTTATATTTAAGTACGTACAACTCTAGACTCAGAGTTTTTGGAATACGTATATAGTAGACTATTTATTCTCTACTTTGATACCAAAAGAGCTTAATCAAACTGCATAAAAGTTAGATTTTTTTAATTCTAAAGTAAGGCTTCGCCGAAGTAAGAAATGAAGCCTGTCTGAACTTTGGTCTAGCGGTAAATGTAGTGACATTAACAAAGTAAAAATTAGCTAACCTGGTAATATAGTATCTGTAGTACCTAAATAATAAATAATATCACCAATTTTCTCTATAATGAAGCATTTTCTTACAAAAAACTATCAACAAGCAATTTTACATGATAAAGGGGTCAGTGGACACGTATATGGGGTGATTAATAACGCCATAGGGGGTGATTAGATACCACAAAGGGGTGAAAAAACACGCCTTGGGGGTTAAAAGACACGAAAAAACAATTTTGTATCAAATAACTGTTTAACAGATATAGTTACTATTTGCCAATATAGTATCAAGATAATAATGACCAAATTCGATGCCTATGACTACTAAAACTGAATTTTTCTATTCACCCCTTTCTTGTGTCTATCGATCCCGTTTTAAGAATATGGCGAAAATAGGTAGTTTTCTTTGATTTTCTCTGAATTGGGCGGGTAAAACTTGATTTCACAAATGCAAAATTGAAGAACTAACCAAGACTCAAAAAATGATATCAAAATTGTTGCTTTTATCATTTGATTTATTGGCGAAAATCGTCCTTGAAGTTGAAAATCGTGTCTTTTCACCCCGTTTTACGGTACTCGTTTTTAAATAATAATTGTTCTTGAAGGTCTTTCTGCTACCTAAATTCTTGAGCAGGTGTACCGTGAACGCAAAACAAAATATTTTTTGCACCAGCGGTTACAGGTTTCAAATATAAATACTGGGCAAGCTTAGAAAGCGCTCAAGTATTTTTGTCATAATTACCTTCTCCAGCTCCGATGACGGTGTGAATAAGGAGTACAACGACGCAGACGCACCGCTGCCCCTCCACCGGCATCGCGGCCGCGGGATCTAGGCCTGAAACAAGCAACAAATCAACACTGATTATGTTTGTCTCAAAAAATCTCGGGAATATTAAATATATTAAAAATGGGTCACTCACGTATTTTCCTCCTCCTCCTCCTCCTCCTCCTCCTGACAACAACTCCTGATGACACTCCTCGGTACGGAGTGAAACATGTCGAGCGTTTTTCGACTTAAAATAGGTACGTGAGTGACCCGTTTTTAATATATTTAATATGACTGTGTCTCACGGAAGTTTTGTTATTAAAATCTCGGGAATATTAAAATGTGATTTTATCCGATGCTTTCCCCATCCTAAGAAAAATAGTAATTATGGCGAACTTGATTTTAAAAATCGGACAGGCTATACAATTAGCATAAAACGAATAAATCAAGTAAGATTTTTTTTTTGTGTTTGAAACTATTAACATGCATAAAAATACTTCCCTACCTAACCTTAGCTTCAACTTGTTTTGTTCACCTTTGTCATTCGCGGCCCATTCAGAAGAGAATGCGGATGATTAATTACTCAACATTTGAATTCATTCGTTCATTCATTTAAACACGCTTATCTATGAATTTGCTAAATGAAATGAATTTTAGAGGGTTTTCGACAAGATTTTTCTGCCCTGATGGGTCTGTTGAGATAACTTTGTACCAGTAAAATTAAATGCTGTTGTGTACGGGTAGGTACCTATTATCAGTTGCTTTTTTTACAAAGATTAGAACAAACTCACAACATGCTTTGTGCGGTTAGTTTTTAACTGACTCCATAATATACCTACATACAAACATTAACGCTGAAAACAATACTCTTTTTTTTTGGGCAGTCGTGTATAATAGAAGATGGAGGCCTCATACAAAGAACAAATGATATTTGCGGCATCTTTTCGCGTTAACTATAAAATAATAGCATTTTTAATTACCTTTTTAAGAAAACATCCCGTTCAAAAATGTAATATTCGGAATATCTAATTTTGAACCGTAAACAAACAATATTTCAAAGGAGCCACAAAAACTAGATTACTCACCGTAGGCACGATCATTAATGGCATCAATTCATGCCTTTGGGGCATGGCGGTCCCTAAAAGGTTCTGTATGGGGGCAAAGTGGCCTATGTTATGCTGCTTTGGTCAAGGCGTAAACGTGTTTGCGGTCATCCCTTTTTGAAGTAAGCTTACTTACTAATTTTACTGTTTGGGAGGAAGCGTTAAAAGTTACAGTACCTAACCATTACATTCAGAAAAAAGTACAGAAAGTCGTACCTTATACAGCGATGACACATTACGTGACTAATATTTAAAAGAAAGTCTTATTATATCAGGACCTTACGCATTTATGTTCGTATATTAGTAAACGTAATATAGTAACCAATACAATTAAATTAAAAACATAAAATAGTAAAGTCCGACTAAACGAAAAGTAATATTCGTCAATTAAAGTTTTAATAAAAATTCTACAATGTTGCCTTAACTAGACCGTGATGGCCTTTAGACAAGACTTTGCTTTTAATCTTACTTCGTCTGGATTTCCATTAAGGTGAGTAAGCGGAGCGTTTAGCGTAAATTTATTATTTTTGTTTTGAAAGCAGGCTCAAATAATTCACAACAGACTCAATTTATGACCATATTATTACTTAATTTTCAGTCTATTAAAATACTCATAAAAAACCAATGTACGAAATCTTGTTTAAGATTGCTTTGGTGAATGTATTTTTTCCTTTTAATTTTGTATTAAACAATCGTAAGAATTTTAACAGTTTAATGTTGGTAGCCCGTAATAATGTTTTTTTATAGAAGTATTTTTATGCTAGGTTCTACGATATATGAAAAATAATGAGGGCATTTCCCAGAATAGGTAAGTACCTAAATAAAATATTTATATATGTAAGTTTGATAAAAATCGATAATGATTGGTAATAAACGTATTACTAATGTTACTTCTTGGAATATTCATTAGCTAGCCTAGATACAAATAAATTAACATAAATATAAATTAACATTTTTCTATATTTATTATTCTTTTCTCAATATATTCGTTACGTACGTAATACGTCTACTCATAATAGCTGCTTCTTCTAGAATGCCGGCTCGCATACCCGTTCCGTCTGACAGCGAGATATGATTCTAAATTCAAATATGTAACTGTTGCCGTCACCGCCCAAAAGAAGGCTGTACAGGTTGCACACCTTTACAGTACCTAGTAACATAGACGCTAAGCTAGACAAATCCTTGTTCTCAACACCGAGACATAATCTCTGTGTAATCCTTCTCAAGATTGGAAGCGGTCGAGATGGTCTCATGCGAATCCGCCTCAGTATCGGAAACGCTGTTATAAAAGTCTTAGTCTCGCCCCGGAAAACAAAAAACAAGTAATCATTCTGATGATTGTTTCCTAAGTCTTAAAAGATAAATTTTGCGGTACCTTTAAGGCGCACGTTGTGATTTTGTAGCTGCCAAAATAAATAAAAGAAAAGCAAAGAATAATATAGTATTATTACCAGGGGTCGGAAACCGGTATTTGCTCCATACAAAAATACCGGTATTATTACGTTCGTTTTCGTTCTTTGGTTTATTATTTCATTTTTAATGGAACAATCTAATAATAATACGAAGTTGTTACCTAAATACATGAATCAGTCCTACGTCCAGAGCATAAAATAATTCAAAATATTGGGCTATTTCGGGGTTTTAAAAAAATACCAGTTCCGAGCCCTGATTATTACCGATGTTTATAGATTATATCTGGTCAGTGACTAACAAGCATAAAGCCTGCCTTGAACCTGCTTATAGTAACGCTTACTTAAAAGTTACGCTAACTTTTAAGTTCGCACACACAAAACAGTAAAGAATCAAGAACATATTTCATGTATTTTTTGTGTTATTTTTTTAGTATTATTTATTAGAGATAAATCACAATTACATAATATTTTGATCCAAAATCATCGTTAAACCAGAATGGTTTGTCTCGATACTCCATTCCGCAGTACTTAAATAATTAAATATACAATAGGTACTTAAAACACATCTAAAAATTGTTGTTAATATGGAGTCTAAAGTTAATGGAATTAAAACAAACATACCCCTTAGCATGACTTACGTTGTCGCCCGCGATTCCATTATTATGCCGAGCGTGACTTCCAGCATGGAGTCGCCCGCGACAACGGAAGTTATGCTAAGCGATCATTATTAAATTCCATGCCAACGAAGTCGCGGTCAACAACTAGTAATACCAATATACCATCCATATATAGTTCCTAATCAGACTTAAATTGCGATAAAAAATATTAACATCTTTCTGATTTAAAACTACCTACACAAATTGTACAAACAACATAAAAGTGTGCCCACTTTCAGATATACTTATAAATATATGACTCCTTACGAAACCATTCTTGCCAAGAATGAAGTTATTGAAAAATCCTACAGATCCGCCAGCCAGTCTTTTGCCATCAAATTTTATTATACCCTTGAGAGCAATGGTAGGAATATGAGGCTACATGAATTCCTATCAAATGTTCCTCGGTTGAAATAACAGTTTGCAATAACAATTACAGTTTTAATGCCAGCCTGAGCACAAAATGTCTTCCATTTAATAAAAACCTATCGGATAGTGAATAGAATCACGCGTTACTTTGCGGAAATCCATATTAATTAAAACGAAAATATTACTTTGCTAATCCGCGAAAAGATAACGTGCTAGTCAATCAGTGCTAACCCGTTATACTTACTTGCGTATTTTTACATGCAATTAATATTCCCACCCTCCCACCGCAAAAATAAATACGCAAATAAATATAACAAACCACCACCAAAAGAATAATCCTCGACACGTGTTTCGCCTCTCTACGAGGCATCCTCAGGAGTTGTTGACGGTCTGACGCCCGGCAACGGAATAACCTGTCTAGAATGGTCGGCCATATTTATACCTTGACCACTCCCCCTACTGTGCAAGTGTGAGTGAGATGGGAAAATTCGTAATAACGGCGATGACGCAACATTCAATTGTTCGTTAAGAATCATGCCCCTATTGTTGTACCTAATTATTGCCAGTTGTTCCAGAACACCCAAACGCAATCCCTTTTCGCAAACATGTAAAATATCAAAAGAATGATTCTCAGATAAAGTGTGACCTGTATCTAATAAGTGCTTTGCAAAATTGGACTTCTCTGGATGATTATGTCTATATGACGCAACATGCTCTTTGTACCTAGTAGTGAAATTAATTGCAATCGTCACAGGTAAGCTTATAAACTCCAGACTTTTTCCCATTCTCGATCTTATCTTTGCCATTGCAAAGCTTTGAGTACAAAGTGTTATTTGTCTTAAAGGCCACAGGAATGTCGTTAGACTTTAAAATTTTGTAAATTGCATCAGACAACTTGCCAACATAAGTTATGCTCGCTTGATATTTCTTAATCGGTTCAGAGGATCGTGCTGCATACAACATAATGTTGACTATACTATTCCGCTTTTTTCTGATGATACCATCCACAACAGACTTATGGTAACCATTTGAAACTGCTAAGTGATAAATATTATTTAATTCAGTCTGATAGTATTCATCAGAAAGAGGCACAGTCAACATTCTATGCACATAACAATGAAAAGCAGCCAACTTATGCTGCCACGGATGCGTGGAAGAATCCGGGATAACTGTATCGGTATGTGTAGGCTTACGGTAAATTTTGAACTGATGCCTGTTGTTTACTTTAGTGATTGTTAAATCTAGAAAATTCAGTGAGTTGTTACCTGTGACGATTGCAATAAGGTGTATATGGGGCAAACGGGCCGTAATTTCACTACTAGGTATAAAGAGCATGTTGCGTCATATAGACATAACCATCCAGAGAAGTCCAATTTTGCAAAGCACTTATTAGATACAGGTCACACTTTATCTGAGAATCATTCTTTTGATATTTTACATGTTTGCGAAAAGGGATTGCGTTTGGGTGTTCTGGAACAACTGGAAATAATTAGGTACAACAATAGGGGCATAATTCTTAACGAACAATTGAATGTTGCGTCATCGCCGTTATTACGAATTTTCCCATCTCACTCACACTTGCACAGTAGGGGGAGTGGTCAAGGTATAAATATGGCCGACCATTCTAGACAGGTCATTCCATTGCCGGGCGTCAGACCGTCAACAACTCCTGAGGATGCCTCGTAGAGAGGCGAAACACGTGTCGAGGATTATTCTTTTGGTGGTGGTTTGTTATATTTATTTGCGTATTTATTTTTGCGGTGGGAGGGTGGGAATATTAATTGCATGTAAAAATACGCAAGTAAGTATAACGGGTTAGCACTGATTGACTAGCACGTTATCTTTTCGCGGATTAGCAAAGTAATATTTTCGTTTTAATTAATATGGATTTCCGCAAAGTAACGCCTGATTCTATTCACTATTTGAAAACGGCTTGCGTGGCCGAACAGGCACGACTTTATGTCAAACTAACCAAACAACATCGTGCAGCTGTCCTGAATGTTTGGTTTAACCAACAGTGCAAGCGTTTGAATGTTGTTCCTAATTACATCCATTTCCGCTGTAGTAGTACTTCCAGGGCTGCTAAATTGGCTATTAATAGAGCTCAGAGAATATGGTTGAACGAAGAATCTCGCCTCTGGTTTTCAGTAAGGGATAATTTGAAATTGCATCTTAAAGTGTTATATTCAGAACTTTCATTTAAGTTGCATAATCTCGAATTCGATATTCTGGACCAGAAGGCGAGATACTTTGCTTCTGAACTTGCACACCAGATGTATACTACCCAGCTTAACAAATTGCATAGGTTAACAGAGTCGAGTTCTGGTTCATTGTTAAGGAGAAGGGATGTGCAAGTAACAACTCACCATGTTTTCCATCCTCGAGTCAAGAATTTAACTAATGTGGAGTTCTCAGAAAATGAAATTGGGCTTTACGATAAAGGTTTGAAGTACAATTTCCAGACAAAAATTACTCAGAGAACATTAGAAAATTTGGCAGTGGATTCTGAGGTTGCAATAGTGCGGGGCCGTGGTGATGTAGATACAAAGACCATGGTGGCTAATGTTATCAAGAGTACTAGTCCAGCACAGGGTGCGTGTGTTGATTCTGATGTTTTGCTGCTGAGATCTATACAACAGAATGTGCAAGACAGTGATTTGGTGGTTTCAAAGGCAGACAAAGGCAACTGCTTTGTGATTATGGAGAAGGGACAGTATAATCAGAAAGTACTAGACCTTATTCAAGGAGACGGATTTTCGAGATTGCAAAGAGACCCAACTCCAGGGTTCCAGAAAGATCTGAGACAAGCAGTTAAGAATTCTTCGTTTGTTTTTGAAACCGAACATCAGAAGAATATGGTTGTGCCTATGAATCCACGAGCTCCTATTCTTTATGGACTTCCCAAAATTCATAAGGATAATATCCCAGTTCGTCCAGTGGTCTCATATTTGGGTGCGCCAACTTATAATCTGGCAAAAAGGTTGAATTCCATTATAAGAGACAAGTATCAGTTCCAGCCGAAATTTTGCTTGAAAAATAGTTTGCAGCTAATAGAAAAGATCAAGGACATTAGCATACCAGATAATGCTGTTCTTCTTTCATTGGATGTAGACAGTTTGTTTACAAATGTGCCATATGGAGAGACTTTGGAGATTCTTAAGGGTCTTTTTGAAAGGCAACGTTTACATCCAGGGGAAGTAGATGAATTGATAGATCTAACAGCGATTTGTATGAAACAAAATTATTTCAGATTTGGGGGACAGTATTATTTGCAAAGTGATGGTTTGGCTATGGGTTCACCACTAAGTCCTTTAATGGCTGATATTTTTATGGACCATTTTGAGAACCAGCATATTGTGGGCAACAATAATATATTATACTATTTTAGATACGTGGATGATTTGATTATTTGTTGGACGGGTAGTATGGGCCTGCTGGATGCATTTATTGCTGAAATTAATAGTAAGCATCCAAAAATTAAGTTTAAAAAGGAACTAGAGCACGACAACTCACTGAATTTTCTAGATTTAACAATCACTAAAGTAAACAACAGGCATCAGTTCAAAATGTACCGTAAGCCTACACATACCGATACAGTTATCCCGGCTTCTTCCACGCATCCGTGGCAGCATAAGTTGGCTGCTTTTCATTGTTATGTGCATAGAATGTTGACTGTGCCTCTTTCTGATGAACACTATCAGATTGAATTAAATAATATTTATCACTTAGCAGTTTCAAATGGTTACGATAAGTCTGTTGTGGATGGTATCATCAGAAAAAAGCGGAATAGTATAGTCAACATTATGTTGTATGCAGCACGATCCTCTGAACCGATTAAGAAATATCAAGCGAGCATAACTTATGTTGGCAAGTTGTCTGATGCAATTTACAAAATTTTAAAGTCTTAACGACATTCCTGTGGCCTTTAAGACAAATAACACTTTGTACTCAAAGCTTTGCAATGGCAAAGATAAGATCGAGAATGGGAAAAAGTCTGGAGTTTATAAGCTTACCTGTGACGATTGCAATAAGGTAAGGTCGGTTGGGGCAAACGGGCCGTAATTTCACTACTAGGTATAAAGAGCATGTTGCGTCATATAGACATAACCATCCAGAGAAGTCCAATTTTGCAAAGCACTTATTAGATACAGGTCACACTTTATCTGAGAATCATTCTTTTGATATTATACATGTTTGCGAAAAGGGATTGCGTTTGGGTGTTCTGGAACAACTGGAAATAATTAGGTACAACAATAGGGGCATGATTCTTAACGAACAATTGAATGTTGCGTCATCGCCGTTATTACGAATTTTCCCATCTCACTCACACTTGCACAGTAGGGGGAGTGGTCAAGGTATAAATATGGCCGACCATTCTAGACAGGTCATTCCGTTGCCGGGCGTCAGACCGTCAACAACTCCTGAGGATGCCTCGTAGAGAGGCGAAACACGTGTCGAGGATTATTCTTTTGGTGGTGGTTTGTTATATTTATTTGCGTATTTATTTTTGCGGTGGGAGGGTGGGAATATTAATTGCATGTAAAAATACGCAAGTAAGTATAACGGGTTAGCACTGATTGACTAGCACGTTATCTTTTCGCGGATTAGCAAAGTAATATTTTCGTTTTAATTAAAACCTATC
The DNA here is from genome assembly GCF_910591565.1 of Cydia splendana. Classification (NCBI taxonomy): domain Eukaryota; kingdom Metazoa; phylum Arthropoda; class Insecta; order Lepidoptera; family Tortricidae; genus Cydia; species Cydia splendana. The sequence continues at coordinate 14,244,426 of NC_085961.1, forward strand.
GGGTATCGTTTCGTTATCACCATTTTTAGGGTTCCGTACCCAAAGGGTAAAACGGGACCCTATTACTAAGACATCGCTGTCCGTCCGTCCGTCCGTCCGTCCGTCCGTCCGTCTGTCTGTCACCAGGCTGTATCTCACGAACCGTGATAGCTAGACAGTTGAAATTTTCACAGATGATGTATTTCTGTTGCCGCTATAACAACAAATACTAAAAACAGAATAAAATAAAGATTTAAATGGGGCTCCCATACAACAAACGTGATTTTTGACCAAAGTTAAGCAACGTCGGGAGTGGTCAGTACTTGGATGGGTGACCGTTTTTCTTTTTTGCTTTTTTTTTCGTTTTTTTTTCATTATGGTACGGAACCCTTCGTGCGCGAGTCCGACTCGCACTTGCCCGGTTTTTTTATTTGTATTAAGCAATGAAGAAAGATTTGTTTTACTATTAATTTTATTACATAAATAATATAAAAATATATTGAATAAATAAATGAATATTATTCAGTAATCATACACAAATCAAATTAGTCCCACAATAGGTAAGCTCAACTACCAACTGACCTTCCAACTCCAAGGGGAGTCTAGGTTTTATTGTGTTTAGACCAGTTACATCACGATGTTTTCTTTCGTCTGGTACAACTATAATCTCTCACTTTAGTACAACATTAATATTATTATATATCATGCCATAAACTATACATGGAGCTGGAATCGCGCTGAACTTGTAAGCACTTTTGCTAGAGCAAGATAAGTATGATTAAATATAACAATTTTTTGTAGTTATAATAGCCTAAGCCTGATCATTAAACTGAGCCACACATAACAAAGTTATATCCTGATGGCACGGTAATTTAATTGCAAATAGGAGGGACAAAACATTACCTATTCATAATTTTATTACTTACCTTATTGTGGTACCATATATTTACGCTTTCAAATGGTGGTTACCCAAGTATGGACGACGCGTCAATCGCCAAGTGCTAAGTACAATCGACTCCGATCTACCCTATATTCAAGTTTTTAAATTAGGTGTGCTATGGTGTTCTTATATAAATAAGGCCTCTTCTTCTTCTTAGGGTTCTTATGTAGTGTTGTGTTCCTGCCGGTGAGTAAGGTTACCAGAGCTCAACGGGGGTGCGGAGTGTTAGGGCCGGCAACGCGCATGTAACACCTCTGGAGTTGCAGGCATTCATAGGCTACGGGACTGCTTATCATCAGGCGAGTCGTATGCTTGTTTGCCACTGACGCAGTAAAAAAAAGGCCATAAAATTTGTTTTTTTCTAAAGCCCGTGTAATTTAGGCTGAGTAATGACTTCGTAAACAGATTTCAGACTAATTACATTTTAGGATTAAACTGTAGAAGAGTAATGATTTCACAAGAACGTGTACATTTTATTTAAAAAATTGCATAGATGTTAAGTTTTTGGTACGAAAAAAAAACTAGGTAAACGGATTATTAAATTAAAATACACCCCGACGGTTCAAACCGTTTACAGCAGTAACCACAAGTTAATTGGAAGACACCGTTGACCACGAACGCTGAAAAGGGTTTAACATTGAAAGCGTCGGACAGTACATACATTATATACGATATAATTCGTTTACATAGTTTATTTCATGAGTATCGCGGCAACCGAAGAAAATATTGAGCTTGGGTGTTTTACAGCTACGTATATAAAACTGCCTAGGTACTTACCTACTATTAAAGTTGGAATTGAATTCGATGTCGTTATTTGAACATTTAATTGATTAGGTTCCTAAGGTTAATTAATCTCTTTCTAAGAATTTAGGCATAGCGACGATTCAATGCTGGAAACTTTTAAAATGATTTAAGTTTTTTAATGAATGTATTTGACTTGTTTTTAATAGAAGTTAGTTGTGTAAGTATATATTTATTATTTGTATAGTTTGATATTCATAATACGATATAAATGCTATTAAATTGATTCATGTTTGTTTGTTTAAATACTTCTTTACTTAAAATAAATGACTACAACAACTACTTACTTAATTCATCCAAAAACGGAGAACATAAATGCTTACTGCATAATAACTAAAGGTTTAAAAAAAATGCGATTTTGATGCTCTAATACTTGGGAAATAAATTAAACACCCACTTTATTAAAGTTCTTCATATGGCGGAATATGTTATTCCCTATTTGGACGTAAATCATACGGAATGGCCAATAAACTCCTTTATGGGAGTTTTCTGGGTCTTTTGAGGGTCCTTCTCCTCTGTTCCCCTTTGCGCGCTTGGTATTGGAACAATGAATGTAAACAACAATTTAAATTTTTAACGCTAGTCGCAGAATAAAACATTAAATTACCCTAAAGCGATATAACAAAAGGTCCACAAATTGGTTTGAAAGCGTTTTAAACATTTATTACATTTCTTTCTTTACCCTATTTTGAGTGTCTCACATTTGGGCAAAGCCCCTCATTTATTAAAAAATATACACTTGAGTTGACATCAATACATTTTAGTAAACATCAAAGAACCTAATAAATCAGTTTAAAATATCGTAACATAATTTTTGTGCACATAATAAACGACTTTTCAACTTAAACCCATTTTTGTCGTATACCATACTGATTTCTTTCCGTCGTGAGTAAAAAATAGAGCACATCAAAACTTGGACATGATACAAATTATATTAAATCCGTCATAAAGTATATTTCTTATCGCACGCAAACCCGGGAAACCCGCGTATCACTGTTCATAAAAAATAACGGTTTCGTTTCCAAGTAATTGGTTTTCACGATTTACTCGCTTATGTACGCGTGTGCTTGGAGATTGAGCGAGATGGCTGCGTTAAAGTGAACTCTTATAGAGGGAGTCAGTCTATAACACAGTTAAATTAACTTCTAAGAGGTCAAATATGCTTAATTATGATTATTGACATTGCGGTCTAGCTGAGTGACAATCGTTTATAGAAAGACCAATCGAAACTTAAATAGTGTACAAAAATGATCACGTGACTCTCCGTTCGCATCTGTCATCCTGATACAATGAGGACTTGAGGAGGCACACTGAAAGGTTAGGACAGATGTCGCCCCAGGGTGGATTTCATCACAAAAAATTTCACCATACAAAAAAATTTTTTTTTAATGTTTAATTTAACACGATTCTAGCTGGGTAAAGTAATAGGGGGCTGTATATTGAGGATAATTATGGAATTTATACAATCATTTGTGGCTTATATTTGAAGTTATCGCTTTCGGAAAATAAAAACGCAAGATGGTGATGACAATCATGGTATGGTAATGACTCTTTTATAGACGGTAATGACACTGCATGTACGGTAATGACGATTTGGGAACTAATTTATATATGTATTAAAAACGTATTAAAAAAACAAAGACTTTTTTGAATTGTAAGGCTTTAGAACTTTAATAAACATTACAAATAACATGTTTTGGAAGATAAGACTAGCTACATAAATTATTTTTAGAAAATTATAAAAAATACATTTTATTCATATAAATAAATATATAACAAGTATTTTTATTGTATAATTTTAAATAATTTATGTTCCGAAATAGGCAATTTATGTATTCATTTATTTTTTTGGGTTTTTTCAATGTTAAATCATATTAACAATATTGTACTCTTATTATCAGTTAAAACCCGCATCTTCTTTTATCTACTGCATAACTTGGTATTTATATCATATTATAAAATTGCTGGCTTACCAGTGAGCTTAATTTTTATGATATATTACTTTTTTGATAATTTGATTCATTGCATAAGTTTGTATTTTTGTTGTTTTATAAATTAACTTTAAAAATAGCTATAATGATTTAAATCCATATATATGTTGTTTAATAGCTAAACATTAATATATAATCAGTGTTTTATAAGTTGCAAGACCCCTACTTGTAATGCATGTCATAAATTACAAAATGTTAGGTATTGGGTCCGGTGACTACCCAATGGTATAATTATTAATTGCTGTAATTATATACATCAATTAATATAATATTATCAAAAAACATAAGGCCATCACGATAGTGAGCCAGTACTGTAGCCTATGGTCGATTAAAACTTAATATATGTTGCTTGTTTAAATACTTTGTTTTAACACGACTAACATGCAATTACAGACTCTAAGTTGCACGATTTACATTATTAGATAATAAAAAATAAACATTTGTATGTTCTAAGTTCTAAGTGACCTAAATTTTGCCTACTTCAGTCAAAATGTTATTTAAAAACTAACCATCCTCTAGTGTGAAAGAAATAGTCATATCTTCTTCTACATTTATTCTACATTTATAAGGTAGACATTATATAGTGTTAGAAGACATCGAGAACGTTTTTCAAACATACAGCTTAATTTCATAATGAATTATAGCAAAATAACTAGAAAAGTTTCTGAGAATCGTCATCACCATACACATGAAATCATCACCGGTCGTCATTTTTTCCCGGTGATGATGGGTATGGTGTTGACGATTTGAGAGTTTCTTGTTTTTATTTCTAGAATACGAATAATAGTAGTTAATGTCTATGCTACACAATAAACTTCATGTAGTTTGCCATTCATTTCAATAATTATTTCTAATATATCATTTGTAACTTTTTTAAACCAAAGCATAACGGTGATGATGCTCTGTTGTGACAAACTACGTTTTACAAATTTGTTCGTAATATTTCTCACGATTCAATCATGTGACTTTATAGTGAAATCATTTTTGGCTTTCTATATTAAAGTGAAAAATAGGGCAAGGACCTTTAGCGGTATTTCGTTGTTCATACACGGAGATAAGCTCACATTGACATTACCATGACGGTGTTGACGAATATTCGTGACAAAATTTTAAATATTTTTAAATGTACTTTCTCGGTGAAGGAATTATTGCATATTTTTTCATGTGTTAAACAACAACATGGAAAAGATATAAGTAAAAGAAAAATCGCAATCGTACGATAGGTATGCTATAATTTTCACTGCAAACAAAAAGGTTCAGATTTTTCCGGTAGACGGTGATGACTTTAGACACATAAAACATTTTATATAAAAAAAACTATTAAGTTATTGGATATGGTAATTGAAGGAACATGAAGATAATAGTTCTTAAAAATATATAAAAAAAGTTGCAACTCGCACAACCTACTAGTTTTTTTTATAAAGACCGAACCATAAGTTTTCGCAGGATTTTGAAATCCACCCCCCAGCAACCCGACGTTGTTTACGATTTGTGACAAGTGTATGGTTGCGAATTTTTTACTAATACTTGCGATTTATCAAGAAAAATGTATTCATTTATGACTGTACGGGAACTGCAAACCGAGCTTCGAAGGAGAATTGCTACAGTTGGTGGAAAAAAGGCTGATTAGATACAAAGATAATCACTTAAAATATTTGAGGTTATATTGTGTATTTTACCGTTTATTCAAATTTTCGAAGGCTCACGTGCAGTTTTTCCTTTTATATTACAAGTGTTCGATCGAAAACAAAGCTTTGGTGTATACCTGGATCACCTGGATGTACAAGAAGGCGTTTCATATACGCCCGCCCTACGACACGTCAGATAGGTACACAAAGTCGTGATGCGTACGGAGTACTTACAGCATGAGTGGCCAAGCCATTATGCCCTAAATTATGTACTACTTCATTAAAACTTAGCTTACCTGTGTATTTACTCTTTCCAAAATATTTATTTTCCTTAAAATGCAGCCTATTAAAACGGTCTTTGTCATTTGCCTTAGTTTTTCATACTCAAAGCTTTTTCTCACCGATTTATGCATAAGTATCGGGTCCTTGGGAATAAAGGGAGATCCTATATTTCCACAATTTGTCGCACAATATTGGAGTATTTTGGAGAAAAAGGAGAATGTTTACAATTTATTTGATAAAATGTATGTGATTTGACAGTGACAGCAACTCCATTACGGAGGCGCCACCTGGCGTGATAAAATGTCAGTTTGCCTCCTCATTTTTAATTTATTTCCTCTGTTAATTTATTGAACAGTTAAACTGACTGAGCGCTAGCGAAGGTGTCCGTTTCAACTTATTATTATTATATAATTATAGGCGAGCAGCTATTTAGCTGATGAGCCTATGTCACACAGTGTCCTTGTCACAGTGAACTTGGGCAGAAGAGTGAGAGAGTGAGGTCCATAATAACACCAAGACTTTACCTGCAGAGAGTAGCGAATCCGAAAACCGTCAAACACAATGACAGCTAGAGTACTAAAATCGATCCTGTCAGTAAGTTTTGAGCTATATACCTATTACTATAACATGAGTTTTAGAGGGGAAAATAACGTTTATGTGTTAAAAATGTGTGCATAAATAATTGAGATTTAGAACGCACCTTTACAAAACGGCGCATTTGGTGTCAACGCACGGTTTGGAACTTTTCTTGATTCCCTATCACTATTTGCACTTTACATCAAGCACTCGTATGCTACTCTATTTTTATTTCCGCCATTTTGGGATCATTTATTACGAGCCAGTAATATTACGGTACGTGTAAACTGTATTTCAGTTAAGCCTACTGTCAGTTAACCGAGCTTAGCAGCTTACCGACCAATTTAGTGGTGCCGAAAGAGCTTTCGCCAAAACCGAAGTTTGGGTGACGATCGCGGGGACGAAGCAGTTTTAGTGTTACTTTAACACGTCTTATTTTATTATTTAGTCACGTATTATGGACCGAGCGTTAGCGAAGGTCTCCGTTTCAGCTTGAGCAAAAATGCTTTCATGAATATGTCCAGATGTTCTCCTCTGCAGGTCACATTTCACAACTAATTCTCGGGATGTTTTTTAGTAGGTTCGGTAGTTAGATATTTTTTTTTGTCGTTTAGTTTTTTTGGGAATTGTACAAAATGGTGGAAATTTACATAAAAGACTTAAGTGTCAGTAGGGTCTCTGGCACTTAAGACCATTGTAAGTTCGCTATGATAATGACTCAACGAGGTAAATATATATTTATTTTTAAATTTTATAGCTTACCGCGAGGTACACAGCTCACAGAGCCACTAGTTTTATATTTTTGATCAATATATAAAAAAGAATGTTCTCAAATTCATTGGAATCTTTTTATATCTCTTCTCATTACGACAAGATCTATTTAATTATGGGCTTTGAACTCGCTTCACTCGTCAAATATTATATGTATGGCAATTTGGGTATTTTCATACGATTTCCAGCTAACATGGTAATTCAAAAATTAGGTAAATAACAAATTCTTTCAACTGTTTTTGTCGTAATGACTAAAAACAAACTTTTGCACTACGGGATTTACCCTTACCCCCTTATTTATTAAACTTTACAAGCATCTCGTGGTTACTTTATGTTTTATCCCTTTCAGAAATACATAAGGCTTGTAGCGCGTTAATGAATAATGCCATTAATATACAGGGTGTAATCGTTAAGTGTAGCCAGGCGATAATTCCGTAAATATAACAGATATCAGAAAACTTCAAATTGATATCGAAAGTGCGTTACCCAATGAGTAAAATTACATTAACAACTTTTTTTAAATAATCGTAGAAATATCCCAAACATTAACTTCAACCGTCGGGTGAGTCGTCGTACTAAATGTATGGGAGGGTTTGAAGTTAATGTTTGGGATATTTCTGCTTTTATTAAAAAAAAGTTATTAATGTAATTTTACTCATTGGGTAACGTACTTTCGATGTCAATTTGAAGATTTCTGATATCTGTTATATTTACTGAATTTTCGCCTGGCCACACTTAACGATTACACCCTGTAGGGCTACCGCCAATACCGAAAATCGTCAATTGCGGGCATTTTTCTCTGTCACTCTAATTACGCCTTCATTGGAGTAAAAGAGTAAGATCCCCGCAATTTGCGAATTTCGGTTTTCGCGGTAGCCCCTCTGTATATCAAGCGTTGTATTTGCATTGACGAAATAACATAAAAAAGTTCTCCCTATTTAGGTTTGCAAAATTTATATCGGAGAAAGCTGAGCCTCTTGATTTTTTCCTCTTGAGTAGGTACTTTATCTTGGTTATAAGTGGGTGAGTTTTATTCTCGGCCACAAACGATGTAAATGCGACGATAATAGGGCTGCTGGTCTCAACTTAATGATCGCTATCCCTTAACTGGGACGAAACGATCATATTTCAAGATTAATCACATTAATCTAAGAGCGGTTTACTCAACAAACACCCTTCTCGTGTTACGCGCTGGTTAGAGATGGGGAAATCGTGTACAAAGACTAAGTTATGATTTTAAAATAGCTACACTGTTTTTAATCAACATTTGCCTTAATACTAGAAATTATATTTAACACCGTATCCTGATGCATCATGTACATGTATACAATATTATTTTTATATTGCCTTATTATCTATTGGCACTAAGAAAATATTCTTAGCTTACAACAGACGGAGTACTTACTTACCCAGAGTATTGACTTCTAATAAAGACGGCCCGTCTTTATTAAGGCCGACGTAAGGCACTAAGAATGGTGCTAGTTTAGCGGTGTCACTCACAAATTCGAGCCAATCGTGCAGTCTATACCATTCTTACTGCCCGTAAGGGTCTTTAAAAATATGTCAATGCCCCAGAGGAACAAGATATTCGATTTATTGCATGTCCGAAAAAGCTCGGCCAAGTTTTTTTTTCTTATACATTCTCGTCTAAATGGCTCTTCTACATTATAGATATACCGTAATTGTTAGTTTATATTTAAATGCTAGAGCGAATATTCAAATGAGCATGTAGATTAAATCGTATGCAGATGTTTCAGCCAAAACCAAACCCTTTAATAATATATTAGGGAACCCATCTAGCTTGTTATTGTAGTGCTTTTAAGCAGTTAAATATTATATTCACGATTATTGTTTGAAAGGGTCTGGTGTCCTACTCTAGATATTGTGGGTCTTAACAAAGAGGTACCCGAATACGATTCAAGGTTGATTTGCGAAACTAAAGGCAGTATGGCTTTGGACAGTGGACGATCGTTGACATAGTTAGGGGAATGGGGATGAAACCGTACGGAAAGTAAAACCAGATAGCTTATTATATTATTATTACTATATTTACAGCTACTTGCCGTCTTTGACATTATTGTAGACCAGGTACCTGATGAAAAGCATTAATAAATAATACAATTAAAATGGTAAAATAAGCATTCCAATTGAATTTCCCCCATCATAACAACAAGCACAAAGAATATTAAAAGTACAAGCATTTTAAAATTGAATTGATTATTCAGTACGACGTACGACAGAAATGCCACCGGAAATTGAACGGAAAAGGTTAATATTCGAGTTAATTAAATAATTTTACACTTCCAGAGTTTTGCAGCAAATTAAGTTAAAATTCTTTAACAGAGTTATTGTGTTGCGTTTTACTTCATATGTAAAGTCTTTGAGGCTAGTGTAACATAATATATTTTGGCCGCCAGATGCTAATTATAATCACATGGTGCATTTAATATGATAGGTACACATATTTTCTTCGTGTCCTTACTTATAGTATAGATGACTGGAAGCATATGGAGTTATTGGATTTAATTTGAAATGAGTGCCAAATAATAAATCAATCGGGTTGATTAGTAAGATCGTTCCGCAATTAGGCTGCTGGCTCTCGGGAGCTCATGCGGCACAGCAAGCTGCGATAATGTAGGTATATACTTACATTTCTCAGCGTAGTCAACGATTAGTTTCAGAATAGACACTTGCTAAAAAACTGAAAGCTGAGTAAGTAATCCTTTAATAACTCTTAAGTAAGCACAACTTATTATAATCCAAGAATCAAAATAGAAACATTAAAGGCTCAACTTTGCTACGAGCGACTTAAAAAGGTATGACAACGTAGGCCGAGGCTCACGAATAATAAAAAATGTCTTCCGGCAAGAAACTTAAGCGAAAAAATTGCGCTCATATTTCAAGAGTTGAAATTAGATAGGCTAAGGACACTTATAAAGTCCCTTTTAGGGCCCGGATAAGAAATTGCTCCGCAAAATTTCACAGATAGTTGATGACGATTTGATTTCTTTTCGGTTGTTTTAGAATTCCGGCCGCTCCGTGGAAAAACAATTATAAAAAGGTGATGGGGCGTATTTTTCCGGTTCTGCGTTTTCTTTTGTTTTGATTGGATTGACAGATGATAGGAAGATAAGTCTTTCTAAGAAGTAGAAAATGATTTGAAGATGAAATTGCTTTGCGGATCAGATGTTGTTTTTGTTTTGTCGGCAAACGCACGTTATAATTAGCTATAGAACTGAATTGAATTGAATTCCAAAACATGTATAACTAGGTATTACGTAAATATCAGATACGTAGTTTAATGTTAAGTACATAAATGACAGTTGTTAATGTCAATATTTACACAATAACTTATGCAGGTAATAAAAAATGGCCATTAGAATTACATGAGGATACATATTTTACATGTGCCTTTTGTAATATTAATTGCACGCTTACAGGCCCTTATACAATCCGGATTTACATAAATAATAATCTAATATAGATTTAAAAAATACAACACTTTACCTACTTTTGCTTTGCAGGTTGCATTTATGCCACACACACCAAACGATTAAGTAGGTTTGCAAAGATGGAATATAAATATAATAGGTAGGTACTCAAGGGGAATGGACGGTTTGCGATGATGCGGTATTCGAGTTTTAGATTTGATTTCTTATTAAATCAACATATTTCGCAATGCATCTTGTGTGTAGGTACTTATTATTTTTGGAGCGAAATGCCCTGTGATTGATTATGAATATTATGATGAAATTTAATTTAGTTCAAATGTCGCTTATGGTAACGTTGACTAAGTATCTATTTATAATAAACTGAATTTGTTCAAATCAAACCTAAACAAATAATTAGCGTGTTATAATGCTTGTTCATTAGTAAGATTTAATTTCATTAAGGGTATGTTTTTGTTTCGAATTAAGAAAGAGCTAATTAATACCTAATGACAAGTTGCAACAAATACGTTATATTAGTAAATATTCATTTTTAGCTGTTGGTAATATAGCAAAAATTGAATGTAACGCTTCAATAAAAAAAATGCATCATTATTATCAAATTTATACGGTATAAAAATTTCTCACTTGCACCAGCAGCAGCCTCGACCCATTTTATGTGTACAAAAATATAAGTTTATTTATATCTCGTGAGTTACATATATCACGGCTGTCACTCCAGCTCTACAATATGTTTGTTATCTTTATATCATAACATTTCAGGTATCCAAGTATACCTACCATGCATCAAAGTAAAAAAGGTACATGATATAATGTACACGTGTGTAGTATTTAGGTAAAGTATGCTACCTATATTTGTCGTCATGTTTACTTTTATATAAATCGACTTACTTACACGGGCTGGCCCCAAAATGTCTAAAGGAATAATGATAGATCATTAAAAACCTCGCGGCAGTAGTAGGCCGAGCACATGATTGGCGCGACAGTATCTCGCGGCGAGATAGACTACCTACCCGTCTTTTTCTATCTATGTTAACAAAAGGGGGACGGGTAGTCTATCTCGCCGCGAGATAGTGTCGCGTCAATCATGTATTAGCCCGGCAGATTATAATATATGAATATATCCCCACTTGACATTTAAAACTTGTAATATGAAAAAATAGATTAACACATTAATTGCCACTAAGTGCTACGGGTTACGCTCGTAGTGCGTAGTCACGTCTTCGCCGTATAGAGCGCGTAGTCGCTACAAACAGTGTACCCGACAGTCGGGTTCTTGGCGCTGAAGGTGTTAAATATTAAAAAAAATAGAACATAACAAAGAGTAAGTGTTGCTACTTATCTACAGGAGAATCTGTATTGACTTAATTAGATACTCGAAGTTTTGTGGGAAAGTGATTGATTATTTGGACAGAAGATTGATCACTTGACTTGGTGAAACCCTTTTATACGACATCTGTCGTAATTGGTAAGCTTAATAGCCAAGGTCTCGGTCTACCCAAGATACGTTGCCAAGCTAAGTTTACGTAGTATTGCTACATTTCTGCTTGCATTAATTATTTAATCCCTTATGGGGAGTAGCTAGATCAGTGCCCCAAACGCGTTAGTTCCGCGTAGCATTAGTCCCGATCGCGTTTTTCCCCACTCGCGTTAGTCCGCGAAAGCGGGGCTCCTATTTCTGGGCGGTTTGCCCTTCGGGCATCTAAAGCAACGTAACGAACCTAACCTACCTACACTTTTTTCCCCAAAGTGTAATGTTTTCATGGACGTCACACTAAATTAATAGGTTAGGTAGGTTAGGTTCGTTAGGTAGCTTCAGATGCCCGAAGGGCAAACCGTCCAGAAATAGGAGCCCCGCGAAGCGGGGCTCCGTCTAGCTAAGTAGTGAACTAAATGTTTTTTTAAAAACAAACTCTAGTGGGGAAAAATGCGACCGGGACTAATGCTACGCGGAACTAACGCGAGTGGGGAAAAACGCGATCGGGACTAATGCTACGCGGAACTAACGCGAGTGAGGAAAAACGCGATCGGGACTAATGCTACGCGGAACTAACGCGAGTGGGGAAAAACGCGATCGGGACTAATGCTACGCGGAACTAACGCGAGTGGGGAAAAACGCGATCGGGACTAATGCTACGCGGAACTAACGCGTTTGGGGCACTGATCTAGCTACTCTTTATGGGATCATTGTCAAATGTGGGCTTTCAAGATCAGAAACTTGAATTTCACAGAATAATTTTATCAACCATTAAATATATTAAGAACGGGTCACTCACGTATTTTAAGTCGCAAAACGCTCGACATGTTGATACGCTCGGTACGGAGTGAAACATGTTGAGCGTTTTTCGACTTAAAATACGTGAGTTACCCGTTATGTCTGTGTCTCACGGAAATTTTGATATTAATAATTTTCACTATTAAGCTATAGGAATCAAGCCAATCCTTATTTAATGCAATTTTCTTATTATTTAGAACATTTTCAATATGCGAAGCTATTATTTTTAACAAAATAAGCCAAGGATAAATCAGTCCCAGAAAATCTTCACATAGCCTGTGTAAAATATTCTGCTAGGTTGCATCTTTTGGCGGGACAACTTGGAATTCAGCGCAGGTATGTCGCTTTACGTATTTCGGAAAGGTTTGCATTTTGCGACAGAAGCAAACTCAACAAAGGATAGTTGCTTCCTATTTATTCATCCGTATTTACTTGTAGATTTGACAGTACAGAATACTGAGATTGTTGCGCTTAACTATTTAAAAGAAACGGTATCGTCTTGGGTCGTCCCATTCGTTTTTCGTCAAGTTCTTAAATTAGTCCTATTCTGCTTTCGTCACTCATTCTACATTGAAAACCACCGACGATTGTGACGGATGTAGAATGACTAGAATGAGTGACGAAAGTAGAATAGGACTAATTTAAGAACTTGACGAAAAACGAATGGGACGACCCAATACGATACCAAAGAAAAAACCGTGTCTATAACCAGGCTGCGTTGAATGTCAATAATGATTAAGCAAGCTGTTATCTTATTTTAAAAGTATCCCTATCAATACTGTAAGTAAATAAAACATTCGGCTTTAACAACGAGTGGCACTGAAGCGGGCAAACTTCGCACATTAAGTTGAATTTGCAACAACGATTATACAAATCTCGCTAGCGTTCTAGCTATCACGGTTCATGAGATACAGCCTGGTGACAGACAGACGGACAGACAGACAGACAGACGGACAGCGCGGCAATTGTGCTAGTAGGTATTCTTGACAGTTTTTTTTTGAGGAATAAGTAATTTAAATGTTATTTTGTTACTCAAGGTAGATTCTAATTTACTTTATTATGAAAGATTTCAGTACCCAATACGTTCAACCCCTATTTAACCCCTTCAAGGGATGGATGAATGAATAAATGATGGGTGAAGTCGCCACTCAAAAAAAATCGATCCTAAAACAAATTTTAACCCCTCTTTTACCACCTTAACGGATGAATTTTTCAAAAACGCTGAAATAATTTTCTTGTATTTTAATAAAATAATTTTTGACGTAGTTTCATATAATTACTATCTAAAAATAAAACTTCTACCACATACCAAATTTTCATCCATCATCTTCTTCTTCTTCTTCCTCCATCCATGTGAGCCTGGGGTCCGCTTGGCAACTAATCCCAAGAATTGGCGTAGGCACTAGATTTTACGAAAGCGACTGCCATCTGACCTTCAAACCCAGGGGGTAAACTAGGCCTTATTGGGATTAGTCCGGTTTCCTCACGATGTTTTCCTTCACCGAAAAGCGGCTGTTAAATATCAAATGATATTTCGTACATAAGTTCCGAAAAACTCATTGGTACGAGCCGGGGTTCGAACCCGCGACCTCCAGATTGAAAGTCGCAGGCTCTTACCGGTAGGCCACCAGCGCTTTTTTTTCCATTTTCATCCATCATAATTATATGCAATAATATATATTATATAGGTATTATATAAATAAATAAAATAGAATTCGTAAATTTACCAATACAATCATTTACTCTTATCTATTTATTTATATATAAACGTGAAAGACCTGACTGACTGACTGACTGACTGACTGACTGACTTAAATCAACGCACAGCCCAAGCCGCTGGGACTAGAAAGTCCAAATTTGGCAACTAGATTCCTTATAAGGTCTAGGGGTCCACTAAGAAAGGATTTTTCAAAATTCATCCCCTAAAGGAGTGAAATGGGGGTCCAAAGTTTGTATGGGGTTAAAGTTTTCTTTTAAGCTAGGAATTTGAAACTTCGTAAAAAGATATAATATTAAAATACAAGAAAACCAATTTCAGCGTTTTTGAAAATTCATCTCCTAAGGTGGTGAAAAAGGGGTTGAAAGTTTGTATGGTTATCAAACATTTTTTCGAGTGTGGGACTTGAATCTTTGTATTTAGGGATATTATTAGAAGACAGGAAATGTTATTTCAGCGTTTTGGAAAATTCATCCCCTAACAGGGCTAAAAACGGGTTAAAAATTTGAATCCATTACAAATGCTTTGAAACTTCTTAGAATTATGCCTTTCTAAGAAGTTTCAAAGCATTTGCAAAAAAGCCGATTACAAAAAAAATTAATTGCAACATTTTTGGAAATTCAACCCCTAAGGGGGTTAAAAAGGGGATGAAAGTTCGTCTTCGGGTGTAAATTTTATTTTAAGCTAGGAACTTGAAACTTTGTAAAAAAAGTATCAAATTCAAATACAAGAAAACTAATTTCAGCGTTTTAGAAAATACATCCCCCAAGGTGGTGAAAAAGGGGTTGAAAGTTTGTATGGATATCAAACATTTTTTCGAGCGCGGGACTTGAATCTTTGTATTTGGCGATATTATTAGAAGACAGGAAATATTATTTCAGCGGTTTGTAAAATTCATCCCCTAACAGGGTTAAAAAGGGGTTGAAAATTGGAATCCATTACAAATGCTTTGAAACTTCTTAGAAAGGCATAATACCCGATTACAAAAAAAAAGTAATTGCAACGTTTTTGGAAATACAAGTCCTAAGGGGGTTAAAAAGGGGATGAAAGTTCGTCTTGGGGTGTAAATTTCATTTTATGCTAGGAACTTGAACATTTTGCAAAAAAAAGTTATTAAAATAAAAAACATGAAAACGAATTTATGCATGTTTGAAAATTCATCCCCCAAGGTGGTGAGAAGGGTGTTGAAAGTTTGTATGGAGATCAGATATTTTGTGAGTGCGGAACGTGAATTCTTTGTATAAGGGTGTACCATTATTAGAACACAATAAAAGTAATTTCAGCAACCAACATCAAAATCCACTTGACTTAAAACTTCATACAACTTGCTAAAAATGAAAAGTAAGTTCAACATTGCCGGGATATGAAAATTATAGGTACTAAAGATGTAAAATGTTGAAGATAAGATTCCACGCGGACGAAGTCGCGGGCAACAGCTAGTATATATATAAAGATAATTGATTCCATTATTTTTAGGTTGGTCTTGAAACTACTCAGTTTGACATTGTATGTATTGTCCCTTAATCTTTTAACCGCCAGTTAATACACGAGAGCGGCTACAGTTTTAAATTAACCTTCATGCATTTGCCAAAGATATCATTGCCCTTTATCAAAATATGTTATAACACGTAGGTACTAGCTCTCAAAAGATCGAAAATAAAAGTATTTGTTCTTGAAAAGGTCAAAAAGTACCAGTGTCTTATTCATACAATAAGCTAGGATTAAATAATCATCTCATTATTACGAATGGCGGCATTACATCGTTTTCCCTTCTTCCAGAACCTTCTTAATATTCTACCCACCTCCTTTCTCGATAGTAGTTATGGATATACCGACGCCAAGAGCTATTTGCATAATATTAAAACAAGAATACGCTCCGAGAATTATCTTATTGCATTCTTGACCTTAATATTTAATATAGTTTCTGAATGAATAAATTCTTAAGACAGCTTTTACTTTATAAGAACAGTTAGGTCGACAACTTTATTTAAATGGCTTTTTGGTAATGTGTACTTGTTTGTTATAGCTTCATTATATCTTTGTATTGGGGATAACGTAATATTTTCATAAAATTCCTTTCAGACGATTTAATTTATTAAAATCTATAATTTCATAAAAAAATCGAAACATTATCGGTAGATTGTAAGTAAAATTTGCATGCCTACACTCTCGGCGAGATGTGATGTTCAATTTAAGATTAATGTTACCACCTAATTTATGTACCACATTTCTGGCAAATAAACGATATTTCTATTTCTATTTCTATTTCATTAAATAAATATTATGCATAAATAGTAAGACTATTCAAAACACTTTGAACAGAACTATTTAAAGTCTGCTCAACTGTCCATATGATAATCGATTATATGATATAAAAATAAACTGAGATAATGTTTTTTAAAGTTGGATGATGATGGTTGTCTTGAATCACTTTATCGTTTACTCCTAATCCATTCACCTCCAACTCGTACAGCAACAATAAAATCTCTGAGACACCTAAATATGCAGGTGTTTTATCTTTCAGGAATGATTTTGCACGTAAAGAGATTTTTAGTTGGCTTAGCTTTACCACTTTTTCCATCTCCTACTAGAAATACTGCCAATCTAGAATAGCAGTGAAATACTTCTGCTACCGTTTGAATCTCACAAACATTCAAATGAATGCGAGATACAAACCCGCATTTGCATACATTACAATATCCAATGATAACCGTTTGTCCATTGTCGTCCTGCATGAAAACTAAATCGTATCGTCGATTTGATCGCCAGAGAGGATTACCGCAATAACTTCTCCAAACTATATCGCTCTAAAATTCCTTTTAGAAATTTGCGTATTCACGGAGAATTCGGGTAAATAGTCGGGCTATCTTTTATTAGGGTTTTATTTAAGGATAAACTTTGAAAGTTTTTTGTAAATCTAGTGAAAAAGGGTTTTGCTGTATATAGTAAACTATATTGGTTTTGTGTTGCGTAACTATCTCAAAAGGAAACAAAAATGGAAATCTTAAGCTCGTTTCTCTGAAACATACTTATGTGCTAAGGTACTTATTGATAAGCCCGGCCGCAATTGCCGTCCTCAAAACGTCGAATGTAATTTTAACGCTTAAGTATACGCGATTAAAAGAAGCTTTAAGTTTGCCACTTATAAACATTTACAAAATATTTTTAAAGATTTAGTATTAAAACCGTAAGATTTCTCATTCTAAGTGTAGGTATCTGGTCTACAATAAATAAAACTTAAAACCTTGGCTGCTAGAGATTGGGTGGAACTATTTTGAAATGATAATGTAATAAATAAGCGGATATGTGGTAGTTTCCATGCAAAATAATCACATAAATTATAATGAAAGAATATTCTTTTAGAAGATTATGTACCTACTGAGTGAAGAAATATAATGCTGAAACACGACACATTGAAGCTTATTATAATTTTAGGTGGGCATTGCAAGTTGAAGAAATATTAATATTAAAATATGTACAGTCAACTGTAAAAATATGAGTGTAGTCAGTGTAGCCAACTTAATTAAAAATATGTCCCATAGTTCTTAATTCGCTGACATAAGAGCTATGGAACATATTTTTGAGATGATTTGTGCACCCATATTTTTACAGTTGACTGTACACAGAAGTCGTTTTGTTTACCCTTACAATGACTGTGACCCAAATCACAATGGGATTGAATGTGCTAATTGATTTAATTTTTTGGTTCGTATAATTAATTTGTACCTACATATGCACCTTGGTAAATATTACTTTACTAGACACGGAACTAAACTTAATATTATTGTACAGCAGTAACATATGTTTTTTTAGTTTTGCAAGAAAACACTAAGAAATATCTGTTTTAAGGTGATAAAAAAATCCTTTGCGAGTGAACGGTAATTAGATAAAATAGCGATAATTCAATAGCGATAACTAAAGGTTGGCCAACCTTCATAATTTTCATAAATAACTCGGATTATAAATAATCTTTAACAGAAAAAAACTGACTGGTCTTCATCACGTTTTGCTACATTACGAGTATATGTCACTTTTGTATGTACGAGTATATGCTATCTATGTCTATAAAATTTGAGGAGTTCCCTCGAGTCCTTATGGATCCCATCATCAGAACTAAATTTTGACAACTATGCGACCAATCTGTAAGTAAATATACCTACTTACAAACAAGAAACAATTCTCCAAATTGGTCGAGAAATACATAATGGACTCAGAGGTAAAAATCATTAAAAATATAAAAAAATACGAATTCCTTCTTTTGGAATTTGGAAGAGTTAAAAATATAATGAATGACCGAGCAAGTCCCTTACACTTACTTGATCAGTTTTGAGTTTAGAAAAGCAATTAGGCGTTTCTTCCGTTGATGTTTATTATGTGTATTGCACTAACACTACATTACTTAAAGTACATGTACCTACTAGGTACATAAGTATAAGATAGTACATGTACCTATGTACCTATCTCAAAGCGCGGCCTAAAGTAAATCGTACCGTAAACGGAAAAATGTAACAGGAGTGTGATTGTGCCTATATATGAAGGATATATGAATAAATGAATAAAAGATACGAATACAAGAAAAGGATTCGTTGAATATGATGCTAATAAGACTTCATATTGATTTAGATCCCTACCTAAATCAACTCTTTCTGTTGGCATCTACATAAATGGAAGACCAACAAATTGAATGTCTTCTTTGAACAAATAAGCTAAATTCGTCTGTTATACAAGACGAAAAGTACATAAATTAAGATGTTTTTATTAATGACACATTTAGTTAGTGCATAACAACCACTTAGCCACATAAAGGTTACATTCGGATAGCGACTACAACAGAACTTTGCAATTTTACTAGTGGAACGTTGAATCTTGATTAGAACGTTCAATCTGTGACTCATTTTATCAGGAACATTGTCATTATTGTCAATGACATCGCCCAATTCCCTCTGCTGCAACGCTGCAACAGCAACACTGCACAGCATGGTTGTGTTTGATTATGATTACCTTATATTCTTTGATAAAATGAGTAGACAGAAATGAAAATTATTGTTGCAGCATGTATAGGGAATGCAAATCGGTTATTTTTTGTATGGAAATATTCGGTTTTTAACCGAAACCGCGGTTATTTCCATACAAAAAATAACCGATTTGCATTTCTTAAGCATGTAGTAATCTGACTTACTACTTAAATATTAATTATATAATTAATATTCACACCTCACGTCGCATGCAAGACAATTTTTGTAAGGAATTACTTTTAGGTATAGGAAATTATAACTTAATTTTTTCATTATTATGATTTTCAATTATCTACATTACAGTACGTAAAACAATTTGGATAGGTATTAAATAAAATCATACTAAAATACAAGTTTTAAATTACTTGAACGGTGGCATGAATTTAAATTTCACGCAACCATTAAGTATCACTTTTCGAGTGTCGAAGGATATATTAAAATTGCTCTGGTTTTCGTGTCTTTTTATGCTAGTTGCCCCTAAAAGACACTGATCTGTAATTTAAAATCAAAGGACATCAAAGGGTTTAACGGGAAAATTGAAAAAGTTGCCAATTGACATAGTTTTGCATGTCAAAGGAATTTCGTCAGTCTGTGATTTGAATTTGATTTATGGCAGCATTTTTTCAAGAGATTAATAAAAAGAGGAGTGATTAATTACTACAGCACTACAAAACAAGCACACAATTCATACCTAGATGTTTACTTGTGCTTGAAACGACCGATTCATTTATAAACCTTATTTGATTTGACTGTAATAACTTAATTCCCTACTTATATTTTATTTTATTTTTGGTGTATATATGTAGGTAGTTGCGTTTGTAAACGACATAAAAAGGTCAAATACGGCTTTTTCTCAACCACAGGTTTCCTTTGGTGTTCAATTTCCTTAGGGCAATCAGTGATACGGCTAATTTTATTCTGGGTAAACACATAAGAGTTATATATTTTAGTCACGGTCACGTACGTTGTTTCGCAGCTAAGCCGCCCGGATAAAAAATGAAACTGATTCTAACTCAACCTATTTACAGTAGATCAACAAATCGTTTCCCAAATCCCCCTATCCTCGACCACTCAGCAACTCATCCGCGTCAGCATCCAATCTGACTAAAATAGTCCGCGCAAAAACTACCCCGTTCGCTCACACTTACTCTTGTAAATGTACTCGAGACACATAAACTTTTATGTGTTTATGCGAGCATCGGTTTATTGTCAGCGGCGACAGGGTGGCGATGCCGTTTGATTCAGTCACCTACCTAATAAGTTTTTCCGTGATTCGGTTATGAATCCATATTTTGTATCCGGGTGCTAGTTTTATTTAAATACTTAGCAAGTTTTTGTTGTTTTATCTTTAGTCTAACAAAGTTAAGTAAACATTACTAAATGTGGACGGAAATATGGGGTCCCTTTGTTTGACATAAAGTTTTAAGTCATACTGTATTGTTTGTCATATCGACTACCGTAGGCTCAAAGGGCGTAAGGGACAAAATGGCGAAAATGAGTTATGAATGCAGTTATACTCAGTTTTTTTCTCTCTATCGAATGGTATATTTAACGTCTCGATAACTTGAAAAAAATGTCCGTTAAGCCCTATGAAAAATCAATTCTTGAACACAATTTTCAAACGCATTTTGCCGTATCTGCCAATTAAAAAAAATGTTGTGAGACATTTTGGCGTAACTCCCAACTTTTTGTACGATACGCCCTTTTGCATCGGAAATTTTACTAAATCTGTGCAAATTTTTTGTCAGTTGTGCCCAGGGACCGGAACCGGTTACCTTAACCGGGGTTTTTCATAGGGTTATTTTAGAAGTGGTTATAAAAACCCCTACCATAACGGTAACCGTCCGATAAGGTAACACTTTGATTCGGTAACCGTATCAGATCGAGTTAACCTCGGTTACCGGTAACCGAAATAAAAACCCAGTCGATTCAGTTACCTCATAATAAGGTTTTGAACCAGTTCAAACGATTGTAATCTTTACGCACACTTAAATTGAACTTATTATTGAATAACTTTGGTTGGCATGGGCGGTCTATTAAGTCTCCAGCACAAACACGTTTTTTTGTCGGTAACTTCGCTTATTGTCAATTCAAACAATATTGTACTTTGAGTCCTTAAGCTAAAATTGAAAACATTATTGAGCGATTACAGTATTATTTTGGAGCGACAGCCGCAGCGCGGCCATTCCTTTGTTTATCTTTATACCTGTGTGTGTTCTTATTGTTTTTGTTCATTTCGGAGCAATTCTAGTTTGGAATTTTTAGAAAAGGGCTTGCTGCAAGTATACACCATCCTATCCTAGCAATATCTGCTATTATTTAGTTATATTTTTAATGCTACTTAGATATTATTTTTCTATTTTCGGGTTCAAACTTGGTATGTACCTACAGATTAAAGACTGATTTAAGGAAAAATTTTAACCTAACTAGTAATTTTACTGGTAGGTATAGTTTATCTTTAGATAGAGTGATTAAAAAAAAACACTTTGTGATAAAGATACATGCGTTAGCGGATTGTGGTAGTGTGGTAGATATTTAACCATTGTTGACAAATGACATAATAGTTATTATGAGCTTATTTTATAATAAGCAATTACTTTTAAACGTTTTCAGATGCGGTGAGTTGTGTCAGCTAAAAGTCGTAATTTACCTTGTTTTTCTTAATGCAGCGAGGAGAAAAAAATATATATATATTATCTATAGCAGTGATAACCTTATTTTAATACTTCAAATCTTTCATTAATACCAGAATTCATTATATTTATTAAGTATCTGTAACATTGGTAGGTGAAATAATTTTGATTAAATTAAATAGATACATACTTAGTAAGCAGTGTTGGGCATTCAAGAATAAAATCATTATTTGAATAAGAATTCCTAAGAATAAAATCATGTTGATTTTATACCCGTCAAAATTATTCAAATAAAAAAATTAATAAAAATAATCTCATTCTTAATCAAGTAAATGTAATCATGATTTTATATTCTTAATAATATTCCTGGATTAAAACGTAGTCTGGGTGCCGTATAGATAGAAGTAAATAATAATAGTTTCTTGTCTAATTTATACCTAATTTTATTCAATAAAATCTTAAGAATTTAATTTACTGCCGCATAGTCTTTGTATTGGTCGATACCGGTATTGCTTTTAATGTGATAACTAGGGCTTGCACGACGGATCCGAAATGTATGGGAAGATCCGCGGATCCGGATCCAGATCCGGATAATTTCATACATTTCAGATCCGGATTGCAAACCCTAGTGATAACTAAATCATCAGGTACAATTCAGCTGATCTGATCGGATGGTGGATAGCGAAACACTTCAATGGCTCACTGTGCCTAATTTAATGTAAAAAATAAAATACCGGCCAAGTGCGAGTCGGACTCGCGCAGGAAGGGTTCTGTACCATTACGCAAAAAACAGCAAAGAAATCACGTTTGTTGTATGGGAGCCCAACTTATATATTTATAATATTCTGTTTTTAGTATTTGTTGTAATAGCGGCAACAGCAATACATAATCTGTGAAAATGTCAACTGCCTAGCTATCACGGTTCATGAGATACAGCCTAGTGACAGGCAGACGGACAGCCGAGTCTTAGTAATAGGATCCCGTTTTTACCCTTCGGGTACGGAACCCTAAAAAATATGTTTTTAAAGGTATGATAAGGAATAGCTCGATATGGTGTATTCCTATTTCTCTCCACCGGGCACAGATGGGAATAGGCACTTCATTTAAATCATTCCCATATATATGTCCCCACCTCATGTATCGCGGCGGTCACGTTGGGCAGGAACAAATGGGGAAAGTATTCATGATTTTTTCTGTTTTCGAATTATGTTTAGTATGTAGTTTCAGTGTCCGAGTTACTACCGAGACTCATTGTGTTTTTAAAAGATCAGCTGATATTTAAAATTTGCATTCATTATTAGACGGAAATGAATAGATATTAGGGATGTACCGACTAGTCGGGAAAGCCGACTATCCGGCCACATTTGTAGTCGGCGATTAGTCGGCGACTAGTCGGCAAAACTGGCCGATTAGTCGGCACTTTATTAGTGAAAGAAAAACAGAAAAAATAGAAATCAACAGTCAATATTTACCATATGTTTTATGTTTATTTTACTAAAATATCTATTCAGGGTTGCATACGAAAACTTTTGTTCATATAATTGACTGTTTGATCGTTATCGTATGTTGGGGGGGGGGGGGGGGGGGGGCTGGATTTTTCCTCTACAGGTCGATCTCAACTGATTCTCGTGTAATTTCATGTGCAAGTTCTATAGTTAATTTTTTATTATCATTATTCAGTTTTTTTTAAATGGTGGTGCCACGAGGAACTATTAATGTTATTGCTAAAAAATATTGTTTTTCACCTGAAGTTATACGAAACTAATGATCTGGCCGACTAGCCGACTAGTCGGCCGACTAATCGGCCATTCGAGCGCCGATTAGTCGGCTAGTCGGCTAGTCGGCCAAATTAATAGTCGGTACATCACTAATAGATATTAATATCGTTTGACACACCGCCTACCACACGTGTTTAGCAAATGCTGACAAAAAATTCACCACGCCACGACTTAATCTTATTGTTATTGCCAATGAGTAATAAATGACGGTCTCAAGTGGAAACACGCCAAATAATACAATACAATTCATGCTGCGATCTGCGACTTTCTGCAAATCTAGTGATAAGCGTAGGACTATTTTCTTACCTGCTGTAATTTGCTATCTCATTCACTTTCCGTAGGTGTGAAAGAGATAGCATACGCAAGACTTCAAGGCTGATAAGAATAATAAACAAAATACATACTTAATTGGCAAAGGAATATACATTGAACCATCATAATTATAATTTCGCAGTTTACTTTATATGTAGTTTCATTATCAAATTATCATCGCCACAAAATAAACAAAGTAAACAAAGTAAACAAAGTAAACAAAGTAAACAAAGTAAACAAAGTAAACAAAGTAAACAAAGTAAACAAAGTAAACAAAGTAAACAAAGTAAACACAGTAAACAAAGTAAACACAGTAAACAAAGTAAACACAGTAAACAAAGTAAACAAAGTAAACAAAGTAAACAAAGTAAACAAAGTAAACAAAGTAAACAAAGTAAACAAAGTAAACAAAGTAAACAAAGTAAACAAAGTAAACAAAGTAAACAAAGTAAACAAAGTAAACAAAGTAAACAAAGTAAACAAAGTAAACAAAGTAAACAAAGTAAACAAAGTAAACAAAGTAAACAAAGTAAACAAAGTAAACAAAGTAAACAAAGTAAACAAAGTAAACAAAGTAAACAAAGTAAACAAAGTAAACAAAGTAAACAAAGTAAACAAAGTAAACAAAGTAAACAAAGTAAACAAAGTAAACAAAGTAAACAAAGTAAACAAAGTAAACAAAGTAAACAAAGAAAACAAAGTAAACAAAGAAAACAAAGTAAACAAAGTAAACAAAGTAAACAAAGTAAACAAAGTAAACAAAGTAAACAAAGTAAACAAAGTAAACAAAGTAAACAAAGTAAACAAAATAAACAAAATAAACAAAATAAACAAAATAAACAAAATAAACAAAATAAACAAAATAAACAAAATAAACAAAATAAACAAAATAAACAAAATAAACAAAATAAACAAAATAAACAAAATAAACAAAATAAACAAAATAAACAAAATAAACAAAATAAACAAAATAAACAAAATAAACAAAATAAACAAAATAAACAAAATAAACAAAATAAACAAAATAAACAAAATAAACAAAATAAACAAAATAAACAAAATAAACAAAATAAACAAAATAAACAAAATAAACAAAATAAACAAAATAAACAAAATAAACAAAATAAACAAAATAAACAAAATAAACAAAATAAACAAAATAAACAAAATAAACAAAATAAACAAAATAAACAAAATAAACAAAATAAACAAAATAAACAAAATAAACAAAATAAACAAAATAAACAAAATAAACAAAATAAACAAAATAAACAAAATAAACAAAATAAACAAAATAAACAAAATAAACAAAATAAACAAAATAAACAAAATAAACAAAATAAACAAAATAAACAAAATAAACAAAATAAACAAAATAAACAAAATAAACAAAATAAACAAAATAAACAAAATAAACAAAATAAACAAAATAAACAAAATAAACAAAATAAACAAAATAAACAAAATAAACAAAATAAACAAAATAAACAAAATAAACAAAATAAACAAAATAAACAAAATAAACAAAATAAACAAAATAAACAAAATAAACAAAATAAACAAAATAAACAAAATAAACAAAATAAACAAAATAAACAAAATAAACAAAATAAACAAAATAAACAAAATAAACAAAATAAACAAAATAAACAAAATAAACAAAATAAACAAAATAAACAAAATAAACAAAATAAACAAAATAAACAAAATAAACAAAATAAACAAAATAAACAAAATAAACAAAATAAACAAAATAAACAAAATAAACAAAATAAACAAAATAAACAAAATAAACAAAATAAACAAAATAAACAAAATAAACAAAATAAACAAAATAAACAAAATAAACAAAATAAACAAAATAAACAAAATAAACAAAATAAACAAAATAAACAAAATAAACAAAATAAACAAAATAAACAAAATAAACAAAATAAACAAAATAAACAAAATAAACAAAATAAACAAAATAAACAAAATAAACAAAATAAACAAAATAAACAAAATAAACAAAATAAACAAAATAAACAAAATAAACAAAATAAACAAAATAAACAAAATAAACAAAATAAACAAAATAAACAAAATAAACAAAATAAACAAAATAAACAAAATAAACAAAATAAACAAAATAAACAAAATAAACAAAATAAACAAAATAAACAAAATAAACAAAATAAACAAAATAAACAAAATAAACAAAATAAACAAAATAAACAAAATAAACAAAATAAACAAAATAAACAAAATAAACAAAATAAACAAAATAAACAAAATAAACTAAATAAACTAAATAAACTAAATAAACTAAATAAACTAAATAAACAAAATAAACTAAATAAACAAAATAAACAAAATAAACTAAATAAACTAAATAAACAAAATAAACTAAATAAACAAAATAAACAATATATACAAAATAAACAATATAATTAAAATAAATAAATAATATAAATAACATTCATAAAATGAATATTATTAATAAAATATTAATAAAATAATTATTATTAATAAAATAAATATCATTAATAAAATAAATGAATTATAGTAAATAAATAAACAAAAAAGTTAAAACAAAATTAAGAAAATTAACAAAGTTAACAATTAATAAATTCACTATTTTTTTTAGTATTTTACTGACGGCACATCACTAAATACGGATGTAGCAAACCTATAAGCAACCGATAATAAAGGTTACCATAACTGAATAAAAACCTGTTAAAAACCCCTAACAAAAACCCTATCGCGATTGGGTTTCGAGATTAACTCGGTTAAAGGTTAAGGTTACCGTTTCAATAAGCTTACCATTACAATCAGGTAACAGTATGATAGGGTTACCGAATGATACGGTAACCGAATCGATTGGGTTACCGAATGGATAGGATTAAGCGTAAAGAGGGGTTTTCCGGTCCTTGGTTGTGCCTATTTGCGGTAGATTTTTGAGTGCTATATGTACGTTACGCCCATAACTAGTGGATATTTATACGAATATTAGAGAATTCAATGTAAGAGATACGCCAACATACTATGTACAATTTAGAGTTTATAATTGTTGCTTTTTCGTGTGTTTAAGTGGGATGAGCTAGTACTTTCCTTATCATTTTTTTTATTAAGTAGGTACTTGCATTACCTGCTCATGTGCTCATTAATGCTTTATTTATAGGGTTACAAAAACTTGACAATTTAAACTGAACTAGTGGGTACCTTTTTCATCAGTTTTAGGAAAATAATAAAATATGACTATATTTAAATGATAATTATGCCGATTGATTAAGGTTAGACTGATAACTTTTAGTTTTGTATGTGATTGGGCCATTTGCATTTATGATTAGACGTAATATAAATACTTTTTTTTTTAAATCGAACCCTTTTTTATAGGATTAACCTTATGAAACTTATAATTATCCATAATGTTTGGATTTAAATCCATAGAAGTACGTACGATATGCCTGTTTTGCTACGTACTCTGATGTTATGTTATAAATAATCGTAAATTCATCAAGTTTTACTGAACAGACATACAAAATGTCAAAACTACGATTGTACCTAATAGTATTATAGTGTGTAATAGTAAAATTTATGATCAAATTAAGATTACAAAAAGAAATAACGCATACATACTTTCTATAGTAAAAGTAATTGTTTGAGTAGTGTTTTGATATAGGTACATCAATAGATATAGATGGTAGGACAGTGGTGATTCTGTTCAAATAATACATATAAACAAATAAAAAAAAGAAAATATTGGTTTTGTAGCTAATAAAACGACCTTTTCCAAGTTTAAGTATCCAAAATAACAAAAATGGGGAAAAAAAACTTAACAGTGAATCCATTTCAAGTTTTTGAATAAATAATTGTAAATTATAGTACTTAGAAGTACTTATAGTGTTTCTTAAATGCCAATATTGCAACGAAATTGTTCGATTTATGCCAAATGGTACTAAAACAGTAAATTTTTTTTGTACATTACGCCCTTTTAGTAATAAGATAAATCATAGAAAAGAGGCGTAAGGGACGCCCTTCTTAAAAACAGTCGTGTTTTTTGGCGTAACGGACATGCTATTTTCGTAAATAAGCATTGTATTTTAAGTTCAAGCAATCAGTTTAAAAGAGCTCAAAAAGTTAAGAATAAGCCACATACAGGCATCAGTTTATTCAAACAAACAAAAAAGTTATGATTTTTTTTCTCAAATCAAAACTGTTTTTTGGTTCTCCTGAAAAATCGCATTTTGTCCGTTAAGCCCTTTGAGCCTACGGTAGTCGATATTATCATTAGTCCTAAAACTAAAACCGTCAACTTTTCAGGATTTTCGTAAGGTTATCCTATAGATAGGTTAGGTAATAAACAATATACCTACCACGTTAAACTGAAATTACTATCTACATTGTTGCAAAAAAACTTGACGTTGTGCATTAGGGTGGAGCGAAATCCAAAATTCTTGAATATGGCAATGGAACCCCTCTAAAAGGATGTCTAATTTTTTATTATTTAAGGGAAAAATAATAAAAAAAATATTCGTATATACTTTTAGCCCTCTACTATTCGATTATATATAGCAATATATGTATATTTTTAATAAATGTAATTTATGCTTATTTTTTAGAGCACCGTACAAAACTTTGTTCACGGTGCTCTTATGGGATCACTTCGGTCTTGCAAATCGGTTAAATGCGTTTTTCTCAAAGACCGTTTGATGTAGGTACCTAAAATTTGGAATAGTTATGGCAAGTACCATCACTAACACTGTGAAGAAGTCAAAACTGCTTATTTCTGATTTTAGGGGGAAATTTAGGGGGTTCAGAGGGGTAGCCTGAATTTTTTTTTATTTGTAAGAATCGTGTGGGGTACCATTAGAAAGCTTGCAAAAAATTGAGTCGATGGACTGATTTTGACTTCATTTTAGAGTGCAATAGTTTCGATAAAAAATGCATTTAAAGTTGCAAGTTTTCATACAAAAATTTTCACCTCTGTCCTGGCGATTTTCGCGAAAACTATAGCTAACAGGCAGCTGACCAGTCAATACCCAACTTAAAGAAGCATGGAGACGGCGGGAAAATTATCAGCTTAACTTTATCTTTATTAGTTTTTCAACTGCAGCCTGATCTTTGGTTGCTTAGGGCTAGCTAACTGATGCTTACACTGGTCATTTCATATTAGGAAGTAGTTTTAGCGAGAAAGATCCTTAGTTAAAAATTTGGCATTGAAATTTATGACTTATGTCTTTGATACAAAGTTTAATTCTGCTTGCTTATTTTTGTGGGATATTAATTTTTTTCTGAATAGCCTACTATAAGTATGAGAGAGATCTACAAAATACAACCTTATTATATTGCAAATAAGTTTAAGTTTCGAACGGGCTTTCCAACCAATTGACTATCAATGTGCTCAGTAAGAATCATATTTATTATTGCAGTTTATCTGAAAAAATTCAAATTAAGAATTCCGTTCTTCACTGACGTTGTGTTTTTTTTTTCACAATAGAGCACATAGAGTTAGTAAGGCGTATAGAGAAAGGGAACGGTGCTCTGAACACCGTAGTCTTGACTTCGTGCTTGGCCAATTATTTATAACAAGTTTTATTCATTAAATAACATCTTTCTCTTACAGATATACTCGATTCTTATACTTATTTTTGTTTATAACGTATATTTTTATGACACGGTAAAACCACGTAAATAGGGGTTTTATGGAAAATGCCCTTTAACCCGGATATTGTGCACAAATTGGAGTTTACAACCCATAACAGAATCGTGAAAACTATTTTGAACATGATAAGATAATAAAAAGAATACTAATATAAGTATATATATGCCTAACATACGTGTTCTGAACATGACCTAAAAAGGGCGTAAGCGACGCTGAAGGGCGAAATTTGACGCTTATTTAAACATATAAGTAACCCTTTTTTTGCAGTACAATGATACTTTTCGTAATCAATAACATCGTTACTTTGACACAAGAATGTCTAAAAAATATAACTCATATATTTTTTTTACACTGTAGCATTTTTCTTGTTTTGCATGAAATTGCTGTTTAATATGAAATTTTGAAATTATATTGTTTCATAAATATTGAAAAATGCACTAAAATTTTGGTAATATCTTATTATACGCTTATTAAGTATTATATAATTTCAATAAAATGTACACATATTGGTGAAGTAGTATATTTTAATAATTGATGAAAATTTACCTTTATTAATTTCTTTAGCGGCTGAGTAGAGGGCTAAAAGTAGTGTTGATTTTGAAACTTGATATAATCACTATAATCTACATGACAAACTGCAACTTTTGGTACCGGTTCCACATTGATAATCAAAGTTTTATTTTTTTCCATACAACGACGCTCCACCCTATTGTGCATAGTAGCCGATTTAACTTGTTAGGACACCATATCGTTGCCGTACCTACTGTTCAGTGAATCTGTTTACTTTTTAAAGTTTTCTAGTAAATACGCATTGGGATCGATAAGGTATTAAAACAGAAAGAAAGACGAACTAGATAATCAGATTGATTAAACATTAACCATTTTTAAAAATCCAACTATTTCGTAAGAAAGATTTTAACGATGATATTTAAAAACCGGGCAAGTGCGAGTCGGACTCGCGCACAAAGGGTTCCGTACCATAATGCAACAAAAAACAGCAAAAAAAACGGTCACCCATCCAAGTACTGACCCCGCCCGACGTTGCTTAACTTCGGTCAAATATCACGTTTATTGTATGGGACCCACTTAAATCTTAATTTTGTTCTATTTTTAGTATTTGTTGTTATAGCGGCAACATAAATACATCATCTGTGAAAATTTCAACTGTCTAGCTATCACGGTTCGTGAGATACAGCCTGGTGACAGACGGACGGACGGACGGACAGCGGAGTCTTAGTAATAGGGTTTCCCGTTTTACCCTTTGGGCACGGAACCCTAAAAAAGATATAATTTACGCTGAAATATCTTTGACAAACGTTAAATTATATGTTTCACAAAGATCGTCGATTTTCTTAGGCGTTTGGGCCCACTCGCAAATTCAACGTAAGTATACATGTAATATATATAGGAAATTAATCGTTATAATTGCTAGATCATGATGATAAAAACAGAATCACGAAATATAACGGGAATTTTGAGAAATACTGCAAGAAAAACTTGAACATGACAAGAAAAACTTTTATATACAAAAGCGTATACTACTCACACTATTCTGTAAAAGTGTTTTGACTTTTTAAAAGAAAATAGACAAAGTCTGACATGTAAATGAAACTGAAATCGTATCCGCGTTCAATAAAGAGTTATATTTTGATCTTATTTGGAAGTTCATTGTTACTTCTACGGAGAGTGAACAGATTCATTTTAAATCTTCTTTCAATGAAGTAAGGTTTATTTAAGGTTGGCGTTACTTGAAAATATTTGACAGATTGTTAAAAATGGTTGCGTTTAGTTAAATAAAAGTAGCATGATATCGTCGTATTCTGAATTCATTTAAATCTCCAAACTATGTAACTAAATAAAAAGTCAAATTACTATATTTCTTTACTACTTATTTTAGGCATTTTTACAGTCGATTTAGAATTTAAAAGTAGGTATATATTAAATAAATAATGAATGACACTAATAATATTTTGAATAGTATCGAAACGCACTTATGTCAACTATGACTTATGGCTACCCACCTTAGCGCCACTTGCACCATCCCACTAACCCGGGGTTAACCGGTTAAACCGTTAAGTCAGTGTCAAATTGTACTGGTAACCATGGTAACTCCAGGTTTATCTGGTTTAACTCCGGGTTAGTGAATGGTGCAAGTGGCCCTAAGTTTAATGCAATGAGATTTTATAACTCCTTAGTGAAAAAACCTCACGGTTTGTGTGAATTTGAGCGTTATGTCAATGCTAATAAAGATGTTGACGACGGCAAGGCTTTTGTTAATATATAATACATTGATACGGAAATGAATAATATAATGTCTTTTAATTATATATTTCTAATTCCCGTTTCATTTTTACCCAATATTATATATAATACCCAATATTTTCTGTAATAAAATGCGTATATAATTACTGTAATAGTCTGTACCATATACGCAATGACCTTTTATTTATGTAGACGTGTGACGTTCATAGTTGACAAAACTAAAATTTGATCCAACGATTTTGACAACTTGACAGGTTGGCGTCACCCATACGACTAACTAAATATAGGTTCCGGAACCTATATTTAATGGCTCACAATCGTGCGCCTGGTACCATATCTACCCCAATTTACTTACATCTATGCATATACGTGATGGTTTACTCTGGGCCTAAAATCGACGATCTCCTTTAATAAGTCATGAAATCTATAGGACAGCTAAACTGTCTAATCAATATAATGCCAAAGACGGTCAACTCATTCTGGTTCATCCTGTAGTCGAAAATGATAAACCAAAACTGGCACTGTAAGATTGGAAAACCTGTTATGAATCGCCAAGCCTCCAGGCGCTGACATCTGCCGTTATCAGCCACTGCGTAAATTGTAAGCCACGGTATTTGCAAGCCAATATTGGCAGAGGCGAGCAAATGTTTGGCTCTGAGACTTACGCACACAATATCATATGCAAATGAAATACCTTCTGTGTCTCAAAGGGGCAGAATATTTGTCATGGGTACCTACCTCCTAAGGCAATTCATTCATATATTTATGTAAGTTGTACTACTAGGTAATAATTACTTTACTGCTTACAAACTCATAAGTAAACCGACAGAAGGTAACGGAACATTGTTTCTATTCCGTTACAGACTTCCTCGAAACTAGTAGGGTCATTCTCGCATTTCGTGCAAATCGGTATTATTTGCAATTTACCAAAAATGTGATGGTGTTTTCGAATATCTGTTAATGCAAGGTTGTAACATAGGACCTAAAGTATATTGGCCCGCCATGAACAATTCTAAGAAGGTGGTTATTTTCTTTATATTTACAATTAACCCCACTATTTTCATTCCTCTCTGCATGTAACGCGTGAAGTTAAACTTTGACCTCCATTTGAACCTTAAGATACTAAAAATAGAAAACTTGTTGTTGGTTCAGTAAACAAGTAATTTAGTTATGTTTTATATCCTATAATATTATACGCTAAGAAATTAACAATAAAACTATACAGCCTTATAAGTGATGGTCCAAGCAATTTCTTCATTACCGACGCGAGAAATGGATTAGCTATTTTTTGCTATATAACAAGGGTATATAGCACTTCCCGCGGATACAACACATTGTTCGTTAGTCAGTTGGCCGCGTGCTACCACATAGATCGTCCGTATGTTGCTTTTGACGAAAATACCTACGTTCTCTCGTGTCGAGAAGGAGTGTGGTTCAGATAAATCTTCATCGCCATCTAGTGATTAATACAGTAAGTACCAATTGTACATTATTAAAATTATACCTAATTGATGTATTTTAGGGTTGCCTTTCGTGTGGCATATTCTGCGAAATCAAGGTCTGATATCAACCGACCTAGGTGACGAAAACTTCCAAAACTTCATTCATATCTGTTTCATTCATTTCTTTTCCTTCCAATTTTGCCAGGGAAGGTAATGAACGAATTTAGAAGGTAATGAAGTATTTGAGGCAGTATGCACTTAATGGAAAGAGGGTTAAGTTATTATAAATAGAATGTTGGTATAAGCATTTAAAACTGTATGTATTAATATATAGAGGAGCCCACTGGTGATTTTTTGTATTTAACTAGAGTGCAGTAGATTAACATAATCTGCCGCTCTACATATAATACCAGACCGCACTCAAGGACTGTGCTGAGAAATTTGACACGTTACTAAGAGTCTAAGTGAGTTGGAATCATCTGATACCTGTCGACGATAAGGTAGAGAACGGGGCAAATGTTTGGAATAAAGGGCAGAAACTACAGAAACATAAACACAGGCCGATAAGCAATAATAGTGCCTCCGCCGTCAAAAGCGACAATTCCCAATCCGTGCGTGATAAATCTCAGAAAAATGATACCAGCAGTAAAAAGCGGTGTAAAATCCCTCTCAGGGCGGTGGACCATCGCAAGTTCATCCATCTGTGGAATATAGCTTGAGGATCAGAGGACATACGGGCATATCTGCTGTTATTCATGGTGCACTGTCGATGAACTTAAGC
Source organism: Cydia splendana (assembly GCF_910591565.1). Taxonomy (NCBI): domain Eukaryota; kingdom Metazoa; phylum Arthropoda; class Insecta; order Lepidoptera; family Tortricidae; genus Cydia; species Cydia splendana. The sequence continues at coordinate 14,278,705 of NC_085961.1, forward strand.
TCAAAGGGGACTCCAAGACTTTCAAAATAGGAGTACCCTCGACAATGTATGAATCCTGTTTATTTCCAACTATGTAGCCCGATAATCGTGGTCATTTCGTAAATCCAACGTCAATGGGAGTCAGACAAAAACCAACCAGTAATACTTAGTTCGGAATCCTGATTTGAAACCTTCACTGGATCTAATTTACCAAAATGTAAGGGGTCTTAACACCAAAGTAAGTTTTTCGGGCTTCTATGCTGTTGGTCCAGACTACTTAGGTACCTGCATATATCTTAAAGGGGTGTTTAGAGCATTTGAATGGTCCAATACACTCCATGCTTAATCTGGTACCTACTCTCCACAAGTACATATCCTCACCATTGGAAGATTTCACGGGTAAGAGCGATCCCAAAGTCAGTATTCTTTTCTTTCAGCTTTAGCAAAGCTGTTTGAGTCCATAATCCATGGCACGTTGTCGAAACAAGTGAAACCATTATTCCTGTGCAACACTCAGCATGGTTTCAGAGCGAAACGGTCTGTGAAAACTAACCTGACCTTGGTTGACACCATCTCAGAGCATCTGGACATTGATATCCTGATAGACGTCCTGTATTATGATTTCCGAAAAGCCTTCAATCGTGTGGGTAACGATGTATTCCTACACAAACTAGACGCTATTGGGTTCAATCCACATTTGCTTAACATTTTTGCCAGTTATCTGCGTGATCAACCGCAGTATGCAACGACCAGCATGACCACTTCGTACCAGATCCGTACCATACTCGTTCTGGTGACAGCCAAGATTCAATCTTGGGGCCTTTCCTATAATGGTTAATGACCTGCCCTCAGTTATCCATAACGCTCGTTGTCTCCTCTACGCCGACGATCTTAAATTGGTATATTGAGTTGAGAAGGAGGAGGATTGTAAGTTGCTGCAGGAGGATGTTTCATCTCTGTTCCAATGGAGTCGGGATAACAAACTGACTTTCAATGCGGCTAAGTGTCAAGTGTGTAGTTTTAATCAAGCCCTATTTCCTACACATGCTCAATTTTTTTCTTGGACCTGAGCCAATAGACTCTTAGATCAATAGACTCTTGTAATAACAAGAGTCGTCTCAGTAAAGGATCTTGCGGTCATATTCGATACGCGGCTAACATTTCACGACCATATCAAAGCACTTGGTACTGTAGCTTCAGTAGATTAGGCTTTGTCACTCGCAACGTCAAAGAATTCCATGACCCTTGCCCCATAAAAGTTTTTTACAATGTTCTGGTCAGAAGCAAGTCGGAGGCGTCAGCATTAGCCTGGATCCCTTACGAGTCAATGTACATTCTACTATTGGAAAAGGTCCAAAAGAATTTCCTTAGGATGTATTACCAAAAAATATTTATTTTAGGAACCCTGGGCTTCATTTCTTTGGAGGTGAGGCACAACTTAAGCCTACTACTTTTAGCTTGTGTGGAGACTCTGGCTGCCTTGAACTAGTAGAGAGGCTTGTAAGACTTTTTGTACCGGACATTAGAAATATAACCCTTAGGCTTCTCCTGGTGCATCTCCTGTTGACTCATGAGTGCTTGAGATTTTGCGAGTTTATGGAGCTACGGTGGATGGATTGGCAGTCGAGTGTATTTGGATGTTAATTTTACATTAAAGTATGTAGTTTCTCAGTGTGTTGGTGACAAGACTGATGTAGTGCTGTGTAACCATTAAATAAATAAACAATACGAAATACGTCTTCAATCACGTAAATTGTGCTTGACAATCGCTACAAGCTAGGTGGTAAATCATAAGTCGCGATTGTCAAGCCGGAGTATTTGTTAAGTCGGCTTGATCGTCTGCACAGCGCTTAAGACACGTGATTTCAATGTTGTTCATTATATTAATGGTGTTAATTTTCGTTAACTGGAGTTTTTTTATTGCGATTTCATAAGTTTGTTTCATTACCCTCCACTGATAAAATTACCATCCATGCCCATTTCATTACCAGCGCGTAGTTCATTACCACCAGTCTTATTAAAAGAAAAGGAATAAGGTTACGAAGGTGCTTTTAGCATAAAAGTGTCAATAAATGAATCCACAATGCATGAAAACCCAAAAAATTACCATTTAAAAGAAAATTTACAAATCGAGAGAACATCACCGATTTGCACGAAATGAGAGAACGACCCAGTAACTGCAGATTTAACAAATATTAGATAAGAATGATGTTTTGTACATAAATGTAAATAATTTACTTACCTGAATGCATGTTGAATAAATTTGCTTGATAATTAGTGTTTAAGGCTGTAATATTTGCATGCCGTCATTTTCGGCTGAATTATGTCGTGACCTATAAAAACTATGTAACATCTGTTAACTACCATAATTCACGCAATTAAACGATATCTTATCTTATCTTATCTAAGGTAAACTGAAACATGTGTACCTAATACATATAAAATACATATGTTTCGGCTTACTGATGTGGGCGAGGTATTTTTAACTATTTACTGTCGCCTGGTAGGTCTCGGCAGCTAAGTTCGTAGAGCGGCGACCTTGTATCCTCGTCCAAAGCAGTGAAATTACCTATTTTGCGTTTATTATAATATTTCATAAGAATATTAAAACATTTTGAACATACAATAATTTAATTTCTCCATCAACAAGGCGTGGTTTATTTTATTATTACTTATTAATGTCATTATTCGCAACTGCATTATACTTACGTATGTAAATTTGTTATTACAAATTTACGTAACCAGAAACACCGCTTCCTAACGAGTCAGCCATTAAGTTGAATTTAACATTTGCTAAGTCAAATCACACGCTGGATCTCTTTATACCTAATTGACAGGCATGTTGCTTAGTTCCAGTCTGACCACGCTCATTACTCTCATTAGTATACACAAAAAGAATAAAGTCTATAGAGACGGATTGTCAAAGTAAATTACGTAGCCACTGTAAATTTACTGCCATCTTTCGACAGAACATAAAACTGTTAGAACGCCATTTGACTTTGATCCTTATTCTTTCAGTGATATGTGTTAACTTATTAAATATTAATATTCACGCCATCTACTCGACTATAGGCCAAAGGTATGGTTTCATGTTTTCGAGCGATGGGGCCACAACCTTCAGCCTATGCTCGAGTAGATGGCGTGAATATTAATATTTAAAAAGTTAACACTTATCAGTTAAAGAATAAGGATCAAAATCAAATGGCGTTCAAACAGGTTTAATCTTCTGTCGAAAGATGGCAGTAAATGAACTGTAGCTATGTACATAATTTACCATGACAGTAACTCTCTTCTTCAAATCCTCTTTGGTATACAGTTTGGTGAATTATTTGAGATGACATCTGTCAAAGACTAGCGCTGCTAGTCGAATTTCCTTGGTGAGCAGTAATTTGAATGAAAAGTGTTTAATTATATTAGGATTTGCAATCGTCAATAAAATATACCTAACACGAATAAGTAACTTTCATTTATGCGCCTCTGCCACATGCAACACTTTAGACAGTTATTTTAACTGATAGGTACTGTCTTAACTAGCTTGCAATAATACCAATAATGAGAGTATGAAAAAAAAGCCTTTTAAATGCTAATTCCTTTAACACTAAAGCTAGAACTCGTCTCGATGCCTTTTTAAAGTCAAGAACAATTTAACCGTCTGCTGTCTGGAACAGAAACTAATTTAGTTTCAGGACAGCTACCGACTGCAAGTTTTAGGAAATAAAGGGGACTAACCTTTTGAATTTAACTGAAAGTAGGTACGTTGAGGTTCACTGTTGTGTGATGTTGGTAAATTAATAGTCATCTTATTTTAAAACTACCTTTCGCTCGAGAATTCGTCCGAATTTAGTGGTAAAAATGTTTTAAACTTAACATCATCACATCCTGAGGGTTGAATTACATAAAATCATTTCTTTGTGTGTAAGCTTTAGAATTTGTGACACTGTATTAGGTATGTGTTACTAATTTCAAGGTTCAACGATAGAGATGTGCCGGTGAGAATGTTCTCGCTCTCGGAAATTCCTTCTCGTGAGAATTTCCACACTTTCTCGAGAACATTCTCTTAAACGGAAATTTCTGAGAAAGTGTATTAAATAAAAGCAAAGTTTGGGTTTTTATTGTATTTAAATCTTCCTTTAAGTGGCTACTAGGGGTCGGCAAGACCGTTAAACAAGAAAATATTTCAAAGGCTACTTTCTCTACGTTCTCAAGAAAGTCCCGAGAACATTCTCGAGAATGTTCTTGGGACTTTCTTGATGAGAACGGTCTGGCGAAATTTTCGAATAAAATAGTTAGGAGATAATGTTTGAAATTATCAATTTGCATGTTATTTGACATCAGTACATACGTACACTTTTAGAAATGAATTGTTTTTTTTCTAAGCATGTTTTTTTGTATCTATTTCCTTTTTAAGGACATACTCGAGAAATAAAAGGTCTTATATTTAATATTACTATTCATTTTACATACGTGGAACCAGTATGTATTATTTACAAGAAATTAAACTAGCTACTTAATATGATAAATATAATTAAATTATTATAAATTGTATTAATTGATGCTGCTTGCAATCTTTTATAAATGTATAATGTATAAATAATATTTTGTTATTTAAGTATCAATCATCAATTTGCTTTTACCTGCTACGATAACCATTTTGTTTTTAGTACAAATATTTTTTACTTAAAACTTTATTTTAGCACATACAGAAGAGTTTACTTTAGAACTAAATAGTTTTTATCATTCTAGCTTTTAAGTCTAAGTAGGGATTAACCTTTACGCCAGGTAAGAAGAGATAAGAGAACTACTGTTCGTTAATTACCATGACATATTTTCAACAATGCTTAAGACTCTCGAATTACTTCTTCGCCATCGGGGTAACTCAGGTAATTTTTAAACAAAGAAATCCTTAAACCACACGTGGGTTTTGCGGTATAGATAAAGATAATCGACCACTTCAGCGATGACCCCACTCTATTCGCGTCATTTGTTCCCTTAGGATATAGTTTAGCCACATTTTACTTAGTGTCATCAAAGCTCATACGCCGAACGGTTGTAATTCTATGTAAAATGGTACTCGTGTTTGTTACTAAAAATGAAGAAAAGTAAAGTTTTTGAATATTTTAGAACGTTAACAGACAATAACCGTGTTAAATACGTGTGTTTGTTTTGTGATGTAATTTATATGAACAAAAATGCAACAAGATTCGCGCGGCACATTGTTTTGAACTGAAAAATAGCCCCACTGAAGTAAAACGGGATTTGGAACCAAAAACACATAAAGAAACTGTCCACAATCATTCGGCAGCTTCCGAAGAGCCCATTGACGAAAACTATGTAGAGAAGGAAGGCGATACTTTTAATGAGGTAAGCTGTTTTTAATTATTTATATTGTGTTTGTTTAAATCTTAACTAGATCGTTATCCACATTGTTAAGTCTGTCAAATAAATCCAAAGATAATAAATAAGTAATGAAAATATTTCAGAAATCAATGTATGTTGCAAGGTTGTCGAAAAAGGCGTATTAAAGCTTTACATATGAAATGAATCTTATGAAATGTAACAATTGAAGCGGATTATATCGCGTATATTGAATTCATAATACATCCCGACGTTTCGAACCCTTTACAGCGTTCGTGGTTAAATGAATCTTATCTTAATTTTATCTTGTTTCAGAAACAAGTTCACAAAGCTTTAGCTAGAGCAGTTTATGTGACTGGCCAACCGCTGTCCATATTTGAACATCCTTTGTGGAAACAAGCGCTTCAACTTCTAAGGGCAAATTTTAACCCGCCTTCCCGCAAGATGCTTTCGACAGTACTCCTTGAGGAAGAATACGAAGACGTCAAACAAAAAGTCACAGAAAAAATTGAAGACGCCAATGATTTGCATATAGCAGCCGATGGCTGGACGAATATAAGGAAAGATTCAATCCTCAACATTATTATTTACACACCGAAGCCATATTTTCACTCATCGATTGATACCCAGAATAATCGACACACGGCAGAGTATTTGTCTGAAAAGATAAGCCAAACCATGAACGAAATCGGTTCTGAAAAGTTTCTTGGTATCGTCACTGACAATGCTGCCAACATGAAGAAATGCGGAAAGCTGTTGACTGACCAGTATGAACACACCACTTGGGTTGGATGTCTGGCCCATACTCTAAACTTGTTGATAGGCGATGTGCTGAAAATCGATTCAATTCAAGAAAGCTTCAAATCAGTTAGCGCAGAATTTAAAAAGATAGCTCTCGAAAAATCATTGAATGTCACGCTGTTGTTCCCCGTCAAAACGAGATGGGGTAGTTATCTACATTGTTTAGAAAACTTTCTAAAATCAAAAAGCATACTTCAGACGATGGTTGTCAATGAAGACAACAGAGACCTACAAAAACATAAATTAAAATTATTAAGCGAGACTACTTGGCAAGATGTCGCAAACCAAATAACTTTTTTGAAACCGATTGTCAAATGGATCACAATCTTAGAAGGAGATAGCTGCTCAATCCATCTGGTGCATCGAGCTCTTGAAGAAATAGAAGAAGAACTGGAAAGCGATAATTCAAAAAGTATTTTTGAAGAATTTCCTTTAAGAGATTTGAAACTTAAATTAAAAACCAGAAAAGAAAACTGCGTGAAACCTATTCACCTTGCTGCAGTTATTTTGGACCCAAAAAACCAGGGTGCTACTCTCAACGACGATGAATATCTAGATGGATGTTCAACAATAATGACTATAGCACAATGTGACGCAACGCTTATTCAGGAATTATCGGACTATAAGTGCCGAAAAGGTCTTTGGGAAAGGCCTTTGATATGGCAAACGACAGCAAATGTCGATCCAATATCGTGGTGGCTAACCTTCTTTCCCAAAACAGTGTTAGCAAAAACAGCTCAAAAAGTCTTATCGGTACCCTCTACTTCAGCCTCAGTTGAAAGATCCTTTTCTACTCATGGACACATCCACACAAAAAAAGGAATAAACTCAAAACTGAAAGAGCAGCAAAAATCTGCTACATATCCCATAATTGGAAACTTATGAACAAAGCGCTGAGGCCTGAGGAACCAGCAAGATCGCCAAGACCTGATTCAAATACGACGACGAAGTTTCCTGGGACTTATCGTTCGATTTCGAGAACATTGATTTTCGATCTGTCACAGATCTAGATGAAGACACAGACTTGTTAGAATAGATATTTTTAACATTTCATTGTTTATTTATATGTTTTGTCTTTTCCCTTGATGATTGATGTCTTAACTATGTGATTATTATAATAAGTAAACTAGATTATGTATTAGTTATGTTTTAAGTTTTTGTAACAATTTGTTGCTGATTGTTGTATAATAGTCATGGTAACTGATTAAATTATTAAGGAGTTTATTTACTAGCATATTAATTACATTTTCTAGTTAACTATTTAGTAGATTTTATATTAATAATAATTGATAACAATAACAATTATTTACCTGAATTAGTACAATTTTAGTTTATATTTCTAATTGTTGATTTTTAAAATAATAATCATTGAAAATGATGCAAATATTTAATAGTCTATGTAGCATTTATATTTTACAGCAATACAAAAATCATTAAAATACTTTTTTCCTATCGCACTATCTTTTATTAACATAAAAACTCCTTTAACATGACCCAGATAGTTGCAAAGAAAGTTCCCCGGAGAACATTCCCGAGAACATTCTGGGGAAATTCTCGAGAGCATTGAGAATTTCCTCCTAGAATATTCCGCCGTGATTAAATGTTTCACATAAAGCCATAAATAATAACCATAACTAAAGCTCTATGGAATATAATCAAATATTTTAAACATTTCGGACACTTTCTCGGAAATTTCCGTCCGAGAGAATGTTCTCGAGAACATGCCCGCAACATTCTCATGTTCCCGCACTTTCTCGAGAACGGCACATCACTATTCAACGACTTAAGCTGTATGTATACAGGGTGACACATAAGACGTAAAACAAAATAACTAATTATGGTTCGGTTAATGACAAAGAACATTATTCACTACATCATTAATTAAAATTCATCTAAATAACTTTTGCTAATTTTCTAACAAAATAATTTAATAATTTTCTGTAAGTTTGGTCACCCTATGGACGTTTGGTGACGTCATGTTAGTTATACTCAGGTACTTGTCACATTATCTAACGTAATCTGTGTGTCAAGTAGTCAGTCGCAAGAAGTAATTACTGATATCAATACACATTTGATAAAACAAATCAAATCAAATCATTTATTTACAAGCATACAGTATTTTATTAAAATTTAAACGTATTTCAACAGGTGCTCAAAATGATCACCGCCTTCCACAACGCTCTGCACGACGTCGGATGTTCCTCTGAACTCTTCCAAGTACAAATTCGTTGGCTTTTACGACTTCAAATGCTTGTACAATTTTTTGGCGGATTTCTGCGACAGTATTTGATTGGCGTTTATAAACTTGCCTTTTAACTTCGCCCCACAAAAAAAAATCCAGCGGTGTTAGATCTACGGACTACGAGGTGGCCATTCTACAGGACCGTTACGCCCTATCCAACGCCTGGGGAACTCTTGGTCAAGGTACCTTCGAACCCGCAGAGAAAAATGAGCTGGAGCCCCGTCTTGTTGATAGTACAGATTTTGAACATTTTCCACTGGTATGTGTTGTATCAGCATTGGCAAAACGTTTCTCAAAAAGTCTTCGTATTTTTCTCCGTTAAGGTTACCTTCAATAAAATAAGGTCCTATTACATAATTATTGAGGATACCCGCCCAAACATTAAGTGAGAATCTGGTTTGAAAGGAATCTCTTCGTGTCACATGCGGATTGACATCGCTCCACCAATGTTCATTGTGTGTATTAAATAAACCTATTCTTGTAAATGTAGCTTCGTCTGACCACAAAATGTTATGATTCAGGTTTTGCAACAGCCACCTACAAAACCGTGTTCTTTTGGGATAATCGGCGAAAACAATATCTTGCACCCGTTGAAAATGAAAAGGGTGCATTTTTTCCGATTGTAATAGTCTCCAAATAAAAACTTGGATTGTTCCGAATCGTGCCGCTGCTTCTGGGGTGCTTGCTTCAGGATTGCGGATAAAATACCTAAGTACTCGTGTTCGAAACTGTTCTGTGTATCTTGGTTGCCGGCGTCTGCCTTGGGCATGAATTGGAACTCCGAATTGCCCATAGTCCCTCAAATTTTGCAGACAGTCGTTTATCAATTGCCGTGTGGGGATCGGACACTCTGGGTAGAGTTCGTGAAAAAGAGCTTGCGTCTGCATACTCCGCGACGTAAAATAAAATTCTACCATACGTAATCGTTGAATGTTTGTGAATGGATAAGGAGGTGGCATTATTACTTAACCAATCTTTAAATTTTTCCAATCGCCAAATGAAACTGATTAATCAATATTTTCTTGTTATGACAAGTAACTTCAACGATGCGTCATTTATTTTTAAATTATCAGTCTTGATGATAAACAAGGTGAGTGTTTACTACAAAGTAGTTTCAACCTTTTTGTTCTACACAAAGTAGTTAGGGTAACCATGATGGGGTCAAAAATAACGGAAATTATTAAAACAATGGTACAACGATTGCTATTATTTAAACAACACGGAACATAGTTTGGATTATTAGCACTAGGTAGGTAAGTTTGAAAAACATGTTTTGTATTACGTCTTCTGTGTCACCCTGTATAATGAAACAATTAAGTATGTATGTCGGCGGCCGATCGTAAGATCAGGCATATCGTGAAATTCCTAGGCATATCGTGAAACGTGAAAATCTTTGACTCCTTCCCTGAGTCGACGGAGCCCCGCGTAGCGCTATTTCTGGGCAGTTTGCCCTTCGGGCATCTGAAGCAACCTAACGAACCTATCCTACCTATCTATTGAGTTAATGTGACTATCATCAAAACATTACGCAGGAACATTACGATCTGCCTGATCGTACAATCGGCCTACGACATGTATGTTGATATTAAAATATACTTACCTACATCTAAATTCTATGACTTAACTCAAGGGCCAAAGAAAACCGGCAGTCTAACAACTCGCAATAGATTAGCTGAAACTTACATTATACCAGTGGTAAATATCTATTTTACACAGTTTTTTGGATGTGCTCGGCTTACAACTGCTCCGAGCAATCACTCAAGGGTTCAAAAGATAGAAAAACATTTTCTACACTGGACTAGTGCATTGAATTAGGATTGTGGATATTATATTTCTGTTTGTAAATCTAGAAATATAATATCCACAATTCGCTTTAAAATCTGTTTCGCTGAATTTATTTTAAATATAACATAATTATCTCGTTTTGTAAAGCTAGTAGAGGATGGTAGTCACTTTTGACGTGTAGTCTCGTCCTCTAATGATTGTTCAGTTCTATTATTACTACACCATATAAAACAAAGTCCCCCGCCTCATCTGTTTGTAATGTCTGTATGTATGTATTTATGTTCGCGATAGACTAAAAAACTTCTGAATGGATTTTCATGCAGTTTTCACCTATCAATAGAGTGATTTCTTTAGAAAGGTTTAGGTGTGTAATTTGTTAAGGTTTTATGTAATCTGTGCGAAGCCGGGGCGAGTCGCTAATCTATTCTGTGGGAATATAATGGCAGTTAAATCTTGAATGGCATGAAGTAACCTGTTCAGGAAAATGATCACTTAGACGAATTAGAGACACTTTGTTGCTTCTAGCTTTGTCAGACGGCATGTTTGAATTGAAATTGGATTTTACTGATACAATAAGAACCTTTCGTAAGGTGTCGAACTTTAACTCATTAAAGTCAAGTAAAATAAACTCATAGCTTGAAATTACGATCAGTTTCTCAGCTTTTAGGGATGCTAAAAGTTCACTTAAGTTTATAAGAAACGTGCGTGGATGTAACTTTGTACATAGTAGCTTTTCTGTTCATGCCTATTTTCATTTCCTACGACTAAGTAAGTAACTTGAACATACTTGTAGTAAAATTATTGTCAGAAATCAAAAAATAATGATTTTCACCTGTTAACTAATCAACACACCTGTTAGGATGGTTTAATAAAACAAACATTTTTAATTGAAACTGTGTTTTTAGGTAATAAAAATAGCATAAAAATATTTTAAGGGCAGAAAGCCCCACTTTATGGTACGCAGTAAGTAGGTACATACATACGACTCGTAATTAAAATTATAGAATTTAGTCAAACAGATTAATAAATAAAATTATATTAAAAACATTAACGCTTGATTATTTAAGCATTATATTCGCAGATTTACGTCGGACATTAAGTTACAAATTGTCAGTCATACAATCTACCAATCGTTTTAGCTGCACAACGTTACGTTCCTACTTACCTACGCATGTAGCTAAGCGCCACTTGCACCATCCCACTAACCCGGGGTTAACCGGTTAAACCTGGAGTTTTTGGCAATCGTGTAAAAACATTAACCCTGAAAACAACACACTCCTTTTTTTGGCCGCCGTGTAAAAAATACATAACTTCTCTGCGAACAAACTTCAACTTCGGATGCATCAAGTAAATAAGTTGACTTAATACTTTAAAATACACTTGCGAGGTCTAAAACGTATTAGTTTTTAGGACCTACATTTGCGAGGTCTAAAACGTATTAGTTTTTAGGACCTACATAAAATATCTAATAACCTAAAAAAAGCTACATATTTGTCGCCTTTGACCTCTCCACTAATCCCACCTCCTCCCTCCCGGCGGGAGGGCCGTCGGCGGCCTCTGGACTCGCACACATAGAAATGCGATTTGTTAACATTTTATTATTACCGTCTTCGATTACCGCGATAGAGTTAAATAGCAGTTTGATAGCAGACGCAGTGCAAGTGTTATTTATACTTCATAATTTCATAGAAGTTTGACGTTTAAAATAACACTTGCACTGCGTGTGCTATTATATTATATTATATATTCACGAGGTCTTTGTACCTTCACGTGAAAATTGGTTGCATCGATTCGTCATTTCGCCTGTCCGTCAGCTCGTCGCGATCAAGAGCTAAGGGCGTCTGAAGTGCGTAATGGGTCTTTTAGACCCGATAGCGACCGTTTACGGATGTCAACATTTGTAAATTCTGAGTCCACTAGAGACCCATGAGCGACTTATTACTTTTTTGTGTTTATTTATTGTATATGTAGATAACATTTTTAGATTTTTGGTTTAAAGTAGTCACACTACTATATAAATTATTAATTGAAATAGATGTCATATAGGTACTAAAGGAAGGTGTGGCCGAGGCCTATAGGCCTGGAGGGCTTGATCACTTTTTCTCTATTCTTTGACATCTATTTCAGTTTATTATACTTATTTTATAACGAAGTGCAGTTTGCAAAAAAATCCTTTACAATCATATTTATACAATTACGTTCTGATAAAACAGATACGATCAGATTCGCAGTAGCGCCAGTACTTCAACCTCATGGCAAGATTTTGCCAAGAGCAGGAAATTAGTTAAGAGAAATGCGCCCGCCTGACGAATGATAATTACGTAGGTTAAGAAGACAATCGTGAGATATATCTGAAGGACAAAGAGTAATTGATATTAGATGAGGCGGCCAGGGAGGTTTTTCTAACGGAGCGGACGTATTTAGGTGAGAGGGGCTGGAGATGGATGTAACGGGGGAAAAGTAGCAAATTAATCACTGTTAAACGTTTAGATAAATTGGTAGTACTAGATACTTTTCTTTGTTGAAAAATGGAGCACTGTACCAATAAATAGAATTAAATAATAATAAAAATCCGACTGTGGCTACATAAACATTAAATTTTGGCGCCAAAATCCGGCATTTAGGTTAAAATTTTTGTTTTTCCCATGTAAAACAGACATCGCTTTGCCTTTCCTGTCACTTGGAAAATCAAAGGGTAATGTCGAAAAGTGCTATGAAATAGTACATTATTGTCGAGGCTCGGAAGTAGCTACTTGCAGGCTGAGGATTCGTTTTAAACGGACGACCTTGGGAGTCCGTTTAATTGAATCCGAAGCCAGCAAGTAGCCTTCCAGCCGAGTCATATATAGTGCTTTTCTCAAAAATGGTGCAAGAAATATAAATATCATAGAAATATTTTACAAAAGCAACGTTCTTACGTATATATTTTCACAAAAAAAAGTAGAAACAATTTAAAAAATTTGCTTTGCCGCCTTTTTATTTTTTTAATAAAAAAATAGAAATGTATTTTTCTGCCGAAAATACGCCAACCTATTTGAGACAGCTAAATAGTCGCGGTACTAATCATCTGTTTGGCTGTTTAATGGGCCTGTGCCTTCGTTTGATATGGCCATTTCAACTTTTAAAAAGTTTGGAACTCGACAAATAATGGAATTTGTATGCAACATTGCAGTCCCAAAATCGAGACTGCAATATTTTTAACTTTTTAATTTTTGACTGACCATAAACTACGCGCTTCGCGACCTATTTTTTAAACGGCAAAGTCGACTTTGCCTTCCATTTTAGAGAAAAGGATTTTTAAAGACTATACATAGATACAAAAAAGGAATTAAATGGGTACTTGTAGGTACAAGTAATATAAAGCCGTTAATCCTAGAGTTGCCAGTATTACTGACTTCTGAAAATACAATATCGAGTTATGCTGACCTCCGCCTAAAGTGGACCATTCAATGGGGATTGACCGCGATCCCAATCCGTTCCGTCAATACCGCGGGTCTATAATATTCTATATAAACCATTGCAAATGGAGAAGCTGGTTTTTGGTATCCATTGTTTGAAATGTAGACGACAATTACTTAATGACAACGACAGAAACACAGCTAGAATATTATAAACAAAGCAAGGAATAGAGATTCAATAATGAGTCAGATAAGTATCTGTCCAAACAGGAGTTAGTTTTGTAGTGTTGGACGTTAACATGAAACTACTTGCTTATACTTAGTATTTATATCTATAATGTATTGAGTAACATAATGTAAGGGCTTATATAGGCCTAAACTAAGGGAGTGTGAGTGTACGCGTAGTGCGCCCACTACATTTTAAAAAGCCGCAAAATTTAATATATCTTAGGTAACTCCACATCATACGGCGTTGTGCGGTCGAACGAGCTTTCTTTATTTTATTTTATTTATTTTGATTACATAAGTAAAGTCTTCTTCTTCCTCGCGTTGTCCCGGGATTTTGCCACAGCTCATGGGAGTCTGGGGTCCGCTTGACAACTAATCCTAAGAATTGGCATAGGTACTAGTTTTTACGAAAGCGACTGCCATCTGTCCCTCCAACCCAGAGGGTAAACTAGGCCTTATTGGGATTAGTCCGGTTTCCTCACGATGTTTTCCTTCACCGAAAAGCGACTGGTAAATATCAAAATGACATTTCGTACATAAGTTCCGAAAAACTCATTGGTACGAGCCGGGGTTTGAACCCGCGAACTCCAGATTGCAAGTCGCACGCTCTTACCGCTAGGCCACCAGCACTTCATATCATATAAGTAAAGTAAATGGAATTTTCTACTAATCGTATGTTTTGCTCTTAAAATTAACTCATGTTTTAACAACATCGCTTCGCCACTTTCCGCGTGTAAAATACTCGGTATTTTATTTTTTACAATGCATTATGTAAGCCCTTAATTTTTCTCCATTCACCCCTTTGAGTGAAAAATATAATGTAAATTTAAATTTATATTCTTTATTTTGTATAGGTACATGCATGTAGCTTATTTAAAGTACAATACTTTAGAAGAAGAGCTGTGTGATTAAATGAGATTTTTTAGCGTTTCAACAGACCTCATATTCAGTTGGCTCCCAACCTAATATCAGCTAATATGTATTCCGTGGACGAGACGACCGACTGAGCGGGGTAGGTATCGATCTTTTCCGATGCCGCAAGTATAATAACAGCCGGCGACAGTTAGTGACTTCTGAAATGCTCTATGAGAAAGAGAGCCAAAACTTCTGAAGTAAATTAGGTTGCGATAAAAACAAAGCGTTAAGAGCCCATCAACGTGCACACTAGCGCCACTGCTAAATAATCGTGATTATTTAACCTTTTGGACGCCAATGACCGATTAATCGGAATTAAAAAAAGACGGATTAATCGGTCACAGACCACAGAGCAATATAGACCTACGTGCATATGCATAAAGTTCAATTTCAGTTTTGACACTTCGGTGACGTGGCGTCCGAGTGACAGCAATTGTGTTTGACATGGCGTCAAAAGGTTAAATTTAACAAAAGATATTTAAAAAAGGGGGCCGCTACGTACTGTATATTTTATTTAAGTACCTTTTGAATATATTGGACTAGTTTTTTATGTTGCTGGATTGGTCAATCTATGCACCCAAACTTAAAACGGCCGTTTTTGTTCCGTGGCCGTCGAGTTCATAGATCGATGAATCCAGCAACATAAAAACTAGTCTGATGTATTCAAAAGGTACTTAAATACAAAATACAGTACGTAGCGGTCCCCTTTTTTAAAATATCTTTCGTTAAATTTAAATAATCACGATTATTAAGCAGTGGCGCTAGTGTGCACGCTGATGGGATCTTAAAACATAATCAATGTTTAGATTTATTTTGGTATGTCATAAGTACTTACATAAAGTTTCTTAAGATAGTTAAAAATTATTGTCATTATCACCAATTCAAAAGCAATTTATCACAAATTCAAAAGCAAAATAAATATCCTGCCGAACAACATTTATATAACTACTACCTACTAACCAAAAGGCATCGTGTTTTTAATCAGGCGAAATGACAACGTATTTGGTATTGTTTATCTTGGTTCATTTGCGCGTAACGTCACCCATTCTTAATAATAAGGGCAACCAAGCCCATTTTTACTCTTAGATTTATATGTCTTTGCCTTTTTTTGGGGCAGCAATATGCTATTTGTTATCCCTTATTATGTTAGCCCTCCGGCTTCATTTCAGATAGAATTTATCGATAAAATGTATTAGAAACGACAACTTTGACTGGAGTATTGATGTGAATGGCGGTATTTCTTTTCTTTATTACAAGGAAACAATGTTTGTTATAGTAGACTGGAAAACATTTTGTCGCAGCAAAGCGTAAGATAGATATATTAGGTATATATTTTGCCGTAGTTGCTTTTATAAAAACATTTACAATTTGACAACTGCCATCGTTTTGATATCCCTCTATTGCATGCATAACATCTGTGCACATCTGTTGGAATTATACATATATTAATACAATACAGATACTGTGATATTAATTTATTGATATTTATTTAGAGAACAAACAGCTATCGACGATACTCATATGTAAGTAACAGAGCGCCAAGTAATGTTATAGGTATCAATAACAGTTAATATTCTATTAGTCATTCTATTTGGGTATTGGATACGAATTTTGGTTGTTTTGAGCGTAGACTTGCTGAAATCTTTCTGGTTAAGAGACACAGTGTATTATAAATGTATAATAAATACAATATAATAAGTTAGTTACTTCTAGACACATGCTTTTGTTGTGGTTTTGGTTCTCATTTCTATTACTGTCTACATAACAACACCCATCTTATCCCCCTAGGGAAACAACTCTGAAAATAATAGTTATTTGTTTTACAAGGGGGCAAAGTTGTTGTTTAACCGCTCGTGCTAATATTAATACCCGAGCAAGCGAAAGATTCCAAAATGGAATGGAATGGAACGAAAAATGGAATCTTGAGCGTACTTTACTTATACATATATATTATATATGTATTTATAAGTAAAGTAATTTTTTGTACTGGAAAATCCAAACGCATTGGTTGTACTACTAATCATCAATCAATCATTCATTATCATTTAGTATTTAATCTCTCTGTGAGTTAAACACTAGTTACACGAAAATTAAGCGTCGGTCAATTCTTTAGTCGTTAACCTTAATACCGTTTAATCTTGGGTTATGTTCGAAATCGCTTAGCCCTTCGATTATTACCCTTCCATAACTGTAACTACTAAAAGTAATGTAACGACCCAAGAAACTGTCGGACGTGTCTCATTTACAATGACGGTAATAAAATGGGTCAGTAGCTCAATATGTATGATAGAAGATAGAAGAGTGTTTTGGGAGATCAAAGTGTATCAATTGCCTACCTCGTTGTGTAGGGCGCTTGAATGCTGGTGTTAGTTTTCCTTTGGGACTTGTTAGTGGAGTTTTGTATTACGTAATTAAGTTTTGTAATCGGACTCTTTCATGGATGACTCACGTTAGACCGGGCCGTGGCCGAACCGGAGCTACCGGAGCTTCATTTTCTATGGAAAGCACCACGTGATCACCGATCAGCCGTCATAGAAAATGACATGTCGGACGCCTCGGTACGGCACGGCGCGGTCTAGCGTGAGTCAACCTAGCATTTCATTAACATCTTATTTACTTATATTTACTAGTATGTTTTGCTGTCAAATATAAATTAAAGATTTATTTAACCAATACCGACTTGCAAATTTTGAATTTAAATAATGGAAAACTACTTTACTAGGTACTGTAACGTATTAATTGTTTGTAGAGATCGACTGTACAGTAAGTACAATCAGCACCAAAAGTAACGGATCAGTCTACAAATCAAAAGTATCTACTACTCTCTAATAGCTTAAAGAAAAGATAATAAGTTCCGCCGACCACTTTAATTTGATACTAAATTTGACCATGTTTTTTGCAAATAAAATGACCAGAATAGCCTTTTTGGCCTTCTAAGCTCTTCTACCCTGCTCATAATTTTATCACAAAAATATAATGCCCTCAACTACACGTTTACCCAATTTCAATTAAATTAGAACAAATTTACTTAAGTTCTTGAGTATCAAACTATCTTCTGACAGTTCAGCTTAAAAACATCGAAATGCCGGGACGTGCCGCTAGCCAGCCGCGTGATCCAAGTCGAATGTAAGAACTTCGCTTCGCTTCGCTCGCTCGTTTAAGAAAAAGTAGAGTGACAGGTACTTTAGACTGTAGCTAACTGCTAACTGTAGATATATATTATTCATCTACTTGGCTAAGAATTCTAGAATGACAGATACTTTTGGAGCGTTAATTGTTTATCAGCTACTATTGATGCTGAGCTTAGGTCTTACTACTTTTAGGTAATTGACATAAATCAACGTGCTTGCTTGGTCATTTGGCCAATAAGATAATAGGTAGGTAATTACTACTTTTAATAAGTTTATTTTAGTTTTTATTTTATTCAATATTTAGTATCCCTATTTTCCCCGGTTTCCCCTTATCATTTGAAAGATGGATAATTTATTTGGCATCGATAATTGGAACATATGTAGGTACGTATCTTTAAAAAGAGTTTCCAATTTACAGCTATCCGGACACTGAGAACTACAACGCTACAAAAGATAAGTTTTTTGCAAAAATTTCATTCAGATCATCAGATCAGTTCGATGGTACCATAATATTACATTGTCACCCGATTTGCATAGGTAATTTGTATGCAAATTTTCAGCTCAATCGGGAATGGGGGACCATTTTAGCTTCCAAGATTTGACCCACACTACAACTTATCTTATAGGGCAAGTTAAATAAAAGCTTGTAAAATATCTGGCATTATGCGTCAAAAAAGAACTTTGGAAATCTTAGAATTCTTAAAAAATCGCGACAATACGGAGTACATGTATCAGCAAAACGTTGATAATGCGTATTACTCATTTTGTAAGGCAGCAAATTTGGCGAAAGAATGATCCGGGAGCATTCACGGAAAAGTAATCTATTAGGATGAAAGGCCCCATTCAATTGTATGAGTCAAGGAAGGATGAGAAGTAGAATAATAGTATATATGCTATATTCTTACTATATGCTACGTTTTTGTGGCTACGTAAAGTGATAGAAAGCGATGTGATTACTAGAGGGGTCAATCATAATAACTATCAGTAACCATTACGTTTAGACTTAGTAACTAAATTCGTTTTTTGAATCCACGAGAAGTTTGGAAAAAGGAAAATCAAATTTTCTCAAGCATTCGTGGAAATATTGTCATAGTAGGCTGCGAAACGTCAGTAGTGACCCCCCCCTGCAAATTTCTATGCAGCTGCAGGGGGGGTCACAAGTAATTAATAGTAAGTACCGGCACAGGACAGCTGTCGTTTTTATAAATAGAAAAGTTTACGCCTTTAGAAATTTAACATTATTTTCACGATTTTTTACTCATAGTTTTGGGGATACAAATACACATTTTTAGTACCTATAGATAGCACTGGCGTATAATTTTGCTTCGATCAATTATTTTGAAATTCCAATACGCAGGTACGGACTGTCACACTCAGCCGAAATTTGTGTAGCAAATGTGCTGCGCAAATAAACTTCTTATAATAAAATTATTGTTAAATTACCTATTCCCACAAAAGTAATAACAGACGATAATTTGTACCCGGCCTCTCGATTGAAATTTTAAGGGTGTTTTTTAATTTCAATCGCCTCTCTCACGATCCGCGGATAATAGTGTCGCTCGTTGGAGAGGACTTTGGGTTTATGTAGCTCAATCCAGTCCAGTGATTCGTTCCAAGCCATAACCACCATCATCATCTCTCATCATCTATATGTCGTAGGCCGATCGTAAGATCAGGCAGATCGTAATGTTCCTGTGTAATGTTTTGACGATAGTCACATTAAACCAATACATAGGTAGGATAGGTTCGTTAGGTTGCTTCAGATGCCCGAAGGGCAAACTGCCCAGAAATAGGAGCCCCGCGTAGCGGGGCTCCGTCGACTCGGGGAACGAGTCAAAGATTTTCACGTTTCACGATATGCCTAGGAATTTCACGATATGCCTGATCTTACGATCGGCCGCCGACATAATATATATAGATAGATAAATAGATATTGATATGATCTTCTGGTCTCATGGATCTTTATGTTGGTTGAAATTATCGTCTACTTGGGGACCAGTGACTCAAATGTTGAAAGTAATAACATACCTTATCCGACATCGAGGTACCGTAATGAAATTCAAAAGTTTCCTAACCTGTCCCCGGAGAACTCGTAAATAAATTTGAAGGACTGGAGTGGTAATGACGTGTTTTGCTACGTATTTCAGTGTAAAAACAGACAAGTTTGGTCGAGTTGCTGATAAATTAACGGTGTTTTGCGGTCCTCGTGAAAAAACCCTGGTATTTCCGAAGTTGATTTGTTTGTTTGTTGTTTTGTTAGCATACCAATTAAGGCTTATGAAGTAAATGTATAAGGAAAATAAATAGTAATTATTATTATATACTTAAATAGTCAGTAAATACATACCTATTAAGTGCTTGGAAGCCAAACATGAATATAAAACATTACCAACGTACCATGCCCAGCTAGTTGGATTTTTACTCAGAATACCGAACTATACTTACAATACTAATCAGTTCTTTAACTTGAGAAGAAATATTTGAATACACACTTTTAATTACAAAGATGTCCATCACACACACAACTTATAATATTTTATTTTCAATAGTTTAAATAATCTAACATCATGTAGAATGATGCAAAACATGCTCACCTCTATAGTGGAATGATCACTTACTACAGTCATATACTTGTACAATATTTGTAACGAATATGAAGTGTGAAAATGATGCCTACATCGTTGCCGTATAAATACATACATAAGTATAAAGCCTAGTACTAGCACACATATAATAACAGTACTTAATCATGAGTATTGAGTGGCAGATAAGCTTCACCGTTCAATGAATATCATTGTTGTCAAGTGTACAGATGTAGGTAGTGCATAATTGTTTTCCATCGTATTTTCTCGAAAACGTTCGTATTTGTAGAACTGAAGTAGTTCAGTCAACCTCAGTACTTTTTGTACCGAGACTGACTGAGATAGCAAGACACGTTCGTACGTTTCCGTGAAAATACGATGGAAAATAATTATGCACGACATCTGTATATTCATTTACCTACTTAAACTTAAAAGAGAGTAAAAAATAGAAAACTAAACGTTTTCTACGTACAAAACTTATACACAGTCTATTTTAATTTTATTGAAATTATTAGCAGCTTAAACTAATACCAGACATTAAGACATGTCAAGTTTCATGTTATTTCAGTTTGTTTATTTAAGATAAGAGTGTTACATCCAATCCATTCTATGGGAGCGGCTTTTTGGTGTTTATAAATAGTGTGCTCTAAATCTAAATAAATTCTACCGTTGTTGTGGTACAATTGTGACAATGTTTTACTGTTCTAAATCTGTGTACAGTGGTCGCGGCCGATACGTCAATAGTCGGGGAAAATTCCCGAGTACGCGCAATAAATCATTGGAATTGTTCCCAAACAATCGTGATGGATGCTGGGCCGGCCGTTTTTAACCCGGCGACGGGGATAACCTCGCATTTGTCAGGAATGAACTATACCTGATTTACATTGGATAGGGCATTGGAAGTACAGATATCCTTTTTCTAAACGCAAATCCGTTTATTTGTAATAATCAGGTGGTTAAAGCCTGAGCCTTGATTAATTCGAATATAACTGCGAAACCAAACTTTAGGTAATCAGCTATTTTCATCTAATATAATATAGGTGGAAAAATCGAGTGCCACATGGATGGCAACTACCTTAAATATTGTAGGTAAATAGCACATTTTGTGTAAAGGAGACTTTCCTTTGTTTTTAAAAACAATAAATTCTGCATTAAAGGATTTATGAAAAATCGCTTGCCTCAGTCGGGACTCGAACTGGTCAAATGTGACAAAAAATAACGTGCCATATTTTATGATGCAGATTGAAAGGGTTACTGATAAGGTTAATTTTTCTCTAAATAACAAATACAATCAGAATAACGGAAGGCCATGAAAATTGAAAATTAACACATTTGACCGGTTCGAGTCCCGACTGAGGCAAGCGATTTTTCATAAATCCTTAAATTCAGAATTTATTGTTTTTAAAAACAAAGGAAAGTCTCCTTTACACAAAATGTGCTATTTATTTACAATATTTAAGGTAGTTGCCATCCATGTGGCACTCGATTTTTCCACCTTGTATAGTTAGCTGCAGAGATAACTGATACCCCTGCACAGAAATTTATTGGCAGGGGGTCAAATATATTTGAGTTACGGAACCCTAAAAAAAGTGTATTACTACTAATACTTCTATACTCAAATGTCACTATATCTATCATTTCTAAACCAATGAAAACGTGCAGCGTTTGTTCACAAGAAATAGGAAAAATTAATAAAAGTCCCAACTAAACAAAGCTCACCGAAAGAACTTCCTACAAGCTTTATCCAGACTATATTCACAAAGTTTCCACAATTACTTATTTCTGTACTTGAGTGCACAATGGGAGCAGAATAACAACCGGTCATTAGTAGTCTCTAGGGCCGCCAGATAGAATAAAAAGACGATAAGTAGGTATTTACGGCTAACACAAAAACATGGGCTTTTGTTATACATATTTCCTTCCCAAAATACGTTCCCAGACATAAGGACAATCACAACTTAAATAATTAGTTCGGGTCATGTCCAATTATTTTATACCAAAGGCAATTATGTAATAAATAGTGACACTATCCATGCACGGTCGTCTTCCTGAGATAATAGCAAGGACCGCTATAGCACTTTCTTCGTAGCGTAAATATGTAAATAAAAATGCTTACTTGTTCATGAACAGTAGAGAAAAGAAAATATTGCATCTATGTCTAAAAGTTATTTTTTTGAAATAGTGCAACGTTTATTACAAATTATTTACAGAGTAAAAATTGTAAATATGAAAATCACAAAGCGTTTAATAAAATGTCTGGCCAAAATCAAGTCGGGATATTGCTAAGTGTAGACTGTAGAGTTCCTATCTTATTATTCAACATAGATTTTTCATTATAATTTAAGCTCCAAACCATTAACTGGTCCTAACTCTAACTCGTCTTAGCCGATAAGATGGGTTCTCTCTCTCCTCAGCATTATTATTCCCATCTGATTGTGGGGTCTGCTTTACTGGTCTTTTCTCTCCACTATCTTATCGAGCCTCGTTACCCCGCACATCCACCGAAGCATCTTCATTTCGGCGACTTGGACAGATCGGACATGGCTCTGCGTCATAGCCCATGTTTCACTCCCATTAACATGGGTTAAACCTAAATAATCGTACACTGTGTGTTTTAAGCGGAATGCCGCGGATTCGGCTGTGAGCTCCCTGCCAAAGTTTTCTTTAGGGACTACAGCATGAGGTTCTTCAAAACAGGACAGTACAGGTTTTCAAATAGTCGGCAACGCGAATCGCACGCTCCGTAGCGTATCGTAGTCATCTCTCCACAGCATCTCTCTCTATCACTCTTCCACAGTGACAGTTGCGTTTCGTTCGCTACGGAGCGTTAACGATTGCATGTTAGCTACGCACCCTGAAGCCGAGCTGCAGGCGTCTACAGGATACGGTTAACGCATACTATCAGGCGGGCCTTTTACCACCGACTTTAGTATAAAATATATGCTGCTGCTCTGCAAAAAAATAGAATTTAATACAAATAGATTTGATTGATTTTTCATGTAGCTAGTTAGTTAGCTATTACTATGTTAGGTACTTACTAATTCATATTATTTTATTTCACTTGCTTCCTTTTGAGTTTATATCTCTATAAATGTTGGCTAAAGATTTTGTATACAAACACAATTGCTATTTCTGAGGGTTTATTTTCAATATTCTTGTATGAAATTTGTAGCAAAATTTTAAACTCACAACATCCGAATATATCAATTTACGCGCCAAATGTTAAAAACACCTACATTTACCGTAAAAAATACGATATTTTTATTCTCCTCACGTTTACCGTTAACGTGACACAGGGTATAATTTGGGGCTGTAAATGAAGGTTAACATTTGAAGACCGTTTTAGAGATCCTTTGAATTTATGTGGTTTAAAAACGGCGTCGTAGACATGATTATAAAGAAAATAAACACCTGACAGTTTAACTTAGGTATCTACCTATGTTGTCATTTAGCGGTTGCAATATTTTTGGGTAATTTTTTTAATGTTTTAATACCTCATCATCTTCCTCGCGTTGTTTCGGTATTTTGCCACGGCTCATGGGAGCCTGGGATCCGCTTGGCAACTAATCCCAAGAATTGGCGTGCCTACGCACTAGTTTTTACGAAAGCGACTGCTATCTGACCTTTCAATCCAGAGGGTAAACTAGGATTAATTGTCCGGTTTCCTCACGATGTTTTCCTTCACCAAATGTTTTAATAACTAACTATAATCTGTATCTTTAGGTATTTAAATAAAAGTAAACAAAATCTTATCATTACACAATCAAATAATGTAGGTTAAAGGTTAAAGTCAGGTCGTTCAGTGACTGGTCCAGGCAGTTTTGTATTAGGTCGGTTAACCAATAAATGTTATAAGTACCCAAAAATTTACAAATTGTTTATTACTTTTTTACAGACTATATATGTTAATTATGATTCGTAGAGTATTAACATATTTGTATTATCAAAACAATACGTTGAATGGATGGGAACATAAAATACTAATTAAGTTCGAAGTCTCAATATTTATCCAAATATCTACGGAACCTGCAACTGGCATAACAATTAAACGAAATTATAAAGGGTATGTTTCAATTAATCCGCCGTTGGTGAAAAACAAACGTTACGCAGGAAGCACATTTTCAAATCATAATCATAATATCTTTATTGCGTTCATGTTGGTACAAATAAATACAGATGGAAACTTACAATATTATGGCGCAACATGAGACCCTGTTAGGGTATTACAAAACTATAACTAAAAACTTACACACAAAAAAATCTATACAATAATAAATAATACAATTATTTTTGAAATTACAGCTTGTGATTGGCCATAGGTTGTTTTAAAAGCGTTAATACCACCAGCAAATGGTCAAATTCTGTGGTAGCATCAAAATTCAACTGTATGACGCACAATATGGCGGACAAGTTGTGAAATCGCGATGTGAAATTGTGCCCCTGTAGACACGTGTACGAGTCATTTGTGCTCGTTCAATTTTATAGATAATGGCCGTTTGGTCACGTCGTTGGCTTGGTGACATCCTGAAGGATTAACGATGCTTGATGCGCAGTATTTTAAAACATGGGTATTGGTGTTTCCGTGGTGTCAAATATGAATTGGTCATATAAATGGTAGTCCGGCCTTCTTTTTAGAAAATGATGGTATCGGTGTGCAAGTTTTACGTATAACAATGATTTTAAGCCTCCTCGAGGTTATGTTATCTATAAAAAGTGGACTTATAAATCTCTAAGTTACACATTCGTTTTTAATGAAATGACATATGAGTGACATAAGTGAGGGCCTCGCTTCCCTACAATACAAAAAACGAATGTTTGTCGTAGTGTAGTAGTGTAGTAGATTAAAGAACGTACCTAATATGTATTCGTTGCCCACCATTTTTTCATTTCAACGCGTTATTTAAGTCGCTATTCACTAACACGTTTTATTGGAAGATTTCATGTATTTCTAATATACAGGGTGACCTTAGCCATTGGACAAACCCTAAAATCCCACGTAGGGTTACTTCTCAAAAATGCTCTAACGGTAATATTTTTTTTAATTAGAACAAAAGAAAAAAAAAAAATCAAACAAAAGTTATTTCCAATAATCGACAACAAAAAGAAACATACTGTATTAATCATTGGCAGTGCTTTTGACAATTTGTTTGAAAATGTGCGGCAATGATGACATTTGTCAAAAGTCAGAATCTTATTAATGTCATAAATAAAAAAGATAATCAAAACGGTCGAAGAAGGTTTCATACTATTTATTACCTCAGGAGCTACTAACACATACAGGTTGCTCCAAAGTAAAAAAATCGTAATTTGTTAATTTCTTCGTAACCGCTACACCGATTGTTATGATACTTTGTATACTGGTTCTAAATACCCTAATGCATATGTACATTTCGGCTAGGCTTTCCAATGGCTAGGGACACCCTGTATGTATTTTAGTACTCAGAATGTATAAACTTTAACTTGAATAAACTGTGCACTATTTTCAACTGCCTTTGATGCCTACTACAACGGCTGTGGAATCTCCATTATTCTAATTATATAAAATAAAAATTGTAGACGTCGCATTACTCAGTAACTGAGTAACTAATTGTAACTACACTTAACTGAGTCTCAGTTAAGTGTAGTTACAATTACCGCTGATGAAAATTTTAATAATATGCGGCCATTTGTTTTTATTTTACACAACAGTGGGCGCAAAACATCAAGAATACTCGTAGCCTTGTTAAATATGCCTCAATGAGCGTCGCATATATTTTTCGCGCATCAATTTTTAAATTTATACCTAATAGCATAGCTCCGTTGCATTTGTACATTAATTTAACTTGGACACTATTCTGTAGTCAACTAGGAACACTTATAGTTTCGCCGTATCCTTGTCCGTCTGTTTGTCTGTCAGTCCGCGGCTATGCTCCGAGCTCCGTGATCATTAGTGCTAGAAAGCTGAAATTTGCCATGGATATATTAAACATTCATGCCGACAAAGTGGTAAAATAAAAAGTATAAAAATGCTTTTAGCCTATTTTTTTTCTTTTTAACCCTTTGATGTGGGGTGTCGTTGAATTGGTCCTTCAAAATAAATATGGTTTTTTGCACCTTTTGATCCCCGGTAAAGATGTCTGAAGTTTCTATCAACATTATCCACGTCTACTTGGTGTGGAAATTTTGCCTTCAAAAATGCACTCTAACTACGATTATTTGACAACTCGATGAAAATTCCCGAGTTGCGTTAAAAACATGTGTTCTCACAAACATAAGCTATTTTTTCTACTAAAAATAGCAGTGTCAATATACCTAACTGTCAAAGAAGTGCTTACATTAATCTACATACATAAACGAATTTGTTTAAACACCCGTTTAGACACCCCTTGAGGCAAAGCTGGCTAGTTAGAAGGTATGTCAAGAGCAGTTAAAACATTTGCATGATTTTTAAAGGCACTCAGGTGTTCGTTCGCGTAACTGTGTCATATATAGATACATACATATGTAATCATAGAAGTGACATATCATGCTCAATTTTGTGGGTCATATCTTCACCCAAGAATTTGTCCCATCCATCATCGACTTCGGTGACCGATCGCTTGACTAACTCGTTTTCGCTATAAGTTTACGTAATATCACACCCTTTTATTTTGGTGCCCGTTCCGTCTTGTTAAAAATAGGACTGTTGCATGGTTGTTAAATAAAGAATCTCACTGCTGTTGCTAAACGCTCCCAAATCATTAAAACTTTAATTAAATTAATTAAAAACCCCGACTGCGGTAAGGTAGGTATCGGTAATCTTAATACATATAGGTAGCGTTTTCAATCCGGAGGTCGCGGATACAAACTCCAGCTCCTATAAATGAGATTTTCTAACATTTTCATTTGATATTGTTTACCAGTCCCTTTTCGGTGAAGGAAATCATTGCGAGGAAACCGGAATTATCCTAATAAAGCCCTGTTTCCCCTCTGGGTTGAAAGGTCAAATAGCAGTAACTTTCGTAAAAACTATTGCCTATCTACGCCAATTCTCTGGATTAGTTGCCCAGATCATCCCAGATTGTGAGCCGTGGCAAAAAGCCGGATCAACGCTAGGAAGATGATTATAATATGGATAAAGATACCCTGAGTCACTACATAAAACATATTAAAATTGCTAGCAAACCTTACCGCGCACTACTAAGGGTCACTTGCACCAATCACTAACCCGGGATTAACGGGTTAAACCTGGAGTTACTATGGTTACCAGTACAATTTGATACTGGGTTAACGGTTTAGTGGGTCGGTGCAAGTGGCGCTTAGACGGATCAAATACTTATAGTTAAGGAGAATTGTAATTATCTTGCTAAGTATTATTTGGATTTAGTTTTTTAAATAAATTCACACACACTATTGGTTTCTACTCTTGCTTTCTTGTAATTGAACTGAGTCTTCTGACACAAGCATAATTGGGTTATAAAAATTTGATCCCAATGTAACAAAACTTTACAAAAACCAATAAGTATAATATTTTTGATTTTCAAATGACACGTAACTTGTATTCATCACAATCCAACACATAGTTTTAAAATGAGAACGAAAAACTTGCATGCTTGTTTGCGAAACGAGCTTGCTGCGGATTCTTAAAGAGATCTAATTGATTCCTTTATCAGACATTTTTTTTCCTTTTAATTTCTCCCAGAGATCAGAGATCGTGAACAATTTTGGAAAAGTACGACTTTACCGTTTCAAATTGTACCTAATAATCTTTGCATTTCAATGATTTCAATATGCAAAAAAAATCATAGAACGTCCTTGTTTAAATATTTGCATGAATATCTTCCTGCTTTCCTGATTTATTTCGTAAAATGTGTCTTGAAGTCCGTAGCTGGTCCTGGGTCCTGGTCTTAGTATTTTCTAAACTTAGTATTTTGATACTAGACGAGACGGGTAGGTACCTACAAATAGACAGGAATATTACATTTCACTGTTATTTTTTTTTTTTTTTTTTTTAACATAGAAATCTGAGTCGGCCGGAAAAATCCGGCCCTATTTCTCATTACCCTAAAGGCAAAAGTTTTTATAGCTAGTACAACCTAATACTAACTAGCATTTCACTGTTAAAATAAAATGTACTTACATGAAGCGAATGGTCCTAGGTTCACAACCCCTGATAATGGACTATGAAAAGTCAATTTTAAATTCAGATGAAAACAATAATTATATGTACAGATGGCTAACTTATTAAGCCTGTGTTGTTTATGCTACAATATCCTCACCAAATCCTGTTATTACGTTCCTGTCACAACCCATTATCTGAAAATTCCTACGAAATTTGGAGCATATTTTTATTACCCCGCGGACAGCCGTGCCTGATAATAAAATTTTAGGAGCATGATAAAAGATCAGAGAGCGAAAGCTTTTTCTGTGTATTGCAAGTAAACAGCTTATTTAATGAAAGTACCTACAGTAAAATTACGAGTAGGCTATGTGGTATTTTAAGAGAAATAAATATTTAAATACGTAGTTACCTATTTGGTAATGATCCTGTAGATTTAAATAAAACCGGCCAAGTGCGAGTCGGACTCGCGTTTCTAGGGTTCCGTACATTAAGTCCGACTCACGCTTGACTGCACATTTCTAATAGGTTTTCCTGTCATCTATAGGTAAATAACTATTTTGTGTATTTTTTTCAAAATTCTAGACCGAGTAGTTTCGGAGATAAAGGGGGGAATGGTCATTTTTTGGCTATTTTCTTAAATAACATCTAACTTATGTATTTTAAAATTATAATAAAAATATATTTGATATTCTCAAGATGAGCTCTTTCATTTGATATATAACACGATATAGTTTTAAAAACTTTATTTTTGAACTTTCTCATTTACCCCTCAAAAGTGCCCGCATGTTTAAAATTCATTTGTTTGCGTTACATTTCCATCTTTGGGTAACTAATTTACATATTTGTACCAAATTTCAACTTAATTGGTCCAATAGTTTCCGAGAAAATAGGCTGTGACAGACGGACAGACAGACAGACAGACAGACGCACGAGTGATCCTATAAGGGTCCCGTTTTTTCCTTTTGAGGTACGGAACCCTAAAAACGAGTGTACCGCGATAGTACCTATCTCACGCGCGAGGTAGGTCGGATGCCAAATCAAACATACATTTTGATATCAATATTATGTAATTTTTTATCATTCGCGCGTGCATTTCGCTTGTAAGTACCTACTTGTTCGCGCATGTAATGGAGCGAGTGAAAGAGAGAGGGGCGTATGATAAAAAAAATTACATTAAATCGTTTTGACATCAAAATGTAAGTTCGAAATAGCTTCCCGGTCTTTTTATAACTGAAACGGGTAGATAGTCTATCTCGCGCGCGATACACTGTCTCGGCGCACTCGTGCTATGCATACCGGAAACTTAGCATGAGTGTAATAATAAAGACCAATCTATTGTCGATTGCCGCTGAGCCGATTACATGGAAAAAACATAATAAAAACTGCGACGCTGACATTAGACGACGTGAGCGTTGGAAAAGGCCTATAGTTACTCTGTATCTTTAGGTATTTAAATAAAAGTAAACAAAATCTACCCTCAAATGGCTCCTTAAGCCAGTTGAGGGTAGATTAAAACATTACACGATCAAATCCGTACACGGCGGGAAGAAGCTGATAACTCGAGATATTTTATTGAAGAAATTTGAACTTAAAATAAAATTACATAAAGTTCAAATTTCTTCAATTTTTTCCTGCCGTTTGTCAACTTCTTCCCGCTGTACGGAAATAATGTAGATAAAGTCAGGTCGTTCAGTGACTGGTCCAGGCGATTTTGTATTTGGTTGGTTAACCAATAAATGTTGTAATTACCCGAAAATGTAGAAATTGTTTGTTTACTTTTATTTAAATACCTAAAGATGCAGACTATAAGTTCAATACTACATTTGCCCAATGCGTCAGCGCGTTCCTCAAATTATGTTAAAATGATTTCCATAGGTAACCTCAATATCCAGAAATGGGGACTAATTTATACGGAGAAGCGGTCGTCCCCTTTCCTCTTTGAGGCTATCGTGACTGCTCATGGAATGTCGACTGTTCCATGTCGACGTCGATCGATCGATTTGTCCAGGTAGAAACTATCGATCAACGTCGACTGTTCCATGTGGACGTCGATATCGATCGATCGTGGTTGTTACCACACCGAGCGTGAGCCTAGGTCTCTATTTTTAACCGCTAAGGGTGTTCCCTTATTGGTTAAAAATAGAGACCTAGGCTCACGCATTTGATCATGATAGTAAATTTTATTGCAGTTATTATCTATATTCTTATAAATATGGAACTGTGGAAAGTTTAAATATCGTGAACGCTGCAAAAATTTACATGAATTCCGTGAAAATAAAAATCAGACTCATAGAAGATGTAGATACAATTCCTCACCAGTCTGCCCAGCCTGCGACCAAGAACGTTATGTCACGATGGAAACGTCAAACCAAATAAAAAAGTAAGTGAACGCTATTAAGGCCCGATTTATAAACTTACGTAGCTGTACCTATACATACACTACTAGTTAGGTACAAGCAGGCCAAAGGTCCATTGAAAGTCAGAAGTCTTTTGTTAATTAGCTTTTCGAAGTTAGAGTTAGTTTAGCCGTAGACATTAATATGTATAGGCAGGTATTTACTCAGTAACCACATTTTTTTATCCTATTATAGACTGAAATGATGAGTAGAAATAAAGTTTCTCGCGAAATTCCGTTAAATTTAATTAAGAGTTATACGACACAACAGCGTTTTATATTTTTATTTCGTAGAAGTAAAATAGCGACTCGTGACCGGCAATCAAAATCGTCTCAGTCTCTACATTACCGTAAAATGGGGTGAGTAGGGTCAAAACTGAAATTCAAACCTCGATAACATTTTATTTTTACATTATGAAAACTAAGTGGTGTATATGTCGCAGTCAAAAGTGTGAACTGGTCATAAGAACTTTTAACCGAGAAAAACAGGCAAAACTGCTTTTGACTGAGCATGTTGGTCAAAACTTCAAAAGTAGTTTTACCTGAAAATAGTTTAATAATAATTGTGACTGTTACTATCAGTCAAAAGTACTCGCAGAAATAGGTAGGTTAGGGTTATTTTTTTTTGCTACGCCCTAAAAACTAAACTGTTCCCAGAGATAGGTAGGTTAGGTTTATTTTTTTTTTGCTACGCCCTAAAAACGAAACTGCTGCCAGAAATAGGTATGATTTTCAGGTAAAACCACTTTTGACCAACATGCTCAGTCAAAAGCAGTTTTGCCTGTTTTTGTCGGTTAAAAGTTCTTTTGACCAGTTCACACTTTTGACTGCAACATATATAATAAGTGTTCCGGACGTTTGTATTTTAGTTTTTATTTTATTTTGGGTAGTTCCATTTCATAACTTTGACGATAAAGAGGAAAACCCACCTCACCCCGTAGTGCCTCGTATTTGGGGTGAGAGGGGTTTTCATACAAAGGTGATTTTGGAAGATTGTTGGATCGATTTTTTTTTATTATGCGTATTACTATAGCTCCATTTTAAATTGTAATTTTATTATTATGAGCTTGTGTGATATGTTACTAACAAGGAATTCTCATTAAAGTTTTCCGATTCTAAGCAGTTAGTGCAATATAGTATCTTGCCGTTGCTCGGCACCTCAATTACAAACTGAAATCTATAGGTATATGGACCTACTATGTTTCTTTGGTTCGCCATGAAACCACCAGCCAAGTGGAAAATAAACTTTGCTAGTAAATAAAGTAACTACAATAAAGTTATCCTTTTTTTATTAAGATCTATTTAGGCGTATTTTAGATATTTACGTCACCATTCGTATCTCCAATTTTAATTTTTTTTATTCAATCCAATCCAATTTAATAAGAATGATAAAACATTAATATGCACCTCTCTTATGATGTCATTCTATTTGCAATATTTTTAAGCTCTTCAAATGTACATTACCCTTGTCGCTTAAAACCAAAAGTCTTCAGAAATTTTAACGCATTATTTACAAAAATAATGTTATTAAGTTAATGAGATAGTATAAACAGAAAGAAGATATTGTTTTCTTTTAGAGTCTTTTTAACAGGAAACTTCCAAAAACTTTACGTAATAAATCAACCGTTCGCGCCGTTTTATAAGCTCAGGCTTTAACACTTCACGCTTGATTTTTATAAATAAAAAAACACGGTTAAAAAATCCACTTACCCGGTATTTCACACGAACGCACTCATCACTTTATCACTCACTGAACACGATTCACTTCATCCTTCAGGCACTGCGCGACGCGGGCACTTTGCACGCGCGGAGTACAACCTCTGCTCCCCACTACAGCGCAGCAGCCTCCGCGCCTGCGCGCAGCCTCCGGTTATTTACGAACTTTCGATTCTGGTACTTTGCTATGATTAATAATTGGTGGGTCCCTACTGTCGCTAAAAAACTTTAGTACTTTATTTTAACGGGGATTATACTACAGCATTCTAATATTTCTTTCTGAGATTATTAAAAAACTTTGCTTAACCCCGAAACACAAATTTTAGGTAACTTATATGTCTAGAATGTTTAAAATTTGGGGTAATTATATGAACAATGTATTTTATTTACTTAACCTTTATTGAACAAAGAATCCTTACAGTTTATTTGCTTAACATAAGGTGGTCGCAATAACAGATCTATATTTATCCGTCTACGTTAAAAGGTATAATTGTAGGCTTTTCAGTAAACTCCACGCCAATCATTTCGATCTCAGCTGACATTATATTCCAAAGCTTACAGAGGTGATAGAAACGTTGAAGGAAACCCTACATCGCTACAAAGAGATTAAGAGGTTTATGTAAGTATATTATGTAAATCAAATAAAATTAATTTGATTTTGATGTTACGATATTACCATGATAAAGGGGTAAATACTCGTACTAAGTAAGATACAAATATGTACCTAATATAATATTTAAAACTTTCGCGTTTTGAAAACATTTATAAACGGGTCTACACAAGTAAATATGTACCGACTAAGAAAGTCTACTCGTAAATTAAAATATATTTTTAAACCTTAGTAGATGTGCTCGCAAAATGCCTCCTGGAGTGCGTATACTGTACGGTCATATCTAGACACGCGGTAGCGTGTCCAGCCAAGTTCAAAGAAAAAGGAACTGGCGACGCAGCAACCGTGTGTAATATTACACGAACCATTTCGAGCTACTTTTGACCCCTTCACAACTTGAAACCTACTCAACCTACACTAATGAAATTTGGCACATGTATTAAAGCCCCTAAGCTTGTCCAAAATACAAAATTTCATAAACGTAGCTCAAACAGTTACTGATTAATTAACGGTTAAAAACCGGCATTTTTGTGACTGACTGACATATAGATCATAAACCTAACCCACTTCCAGATGACCTAGAAACTTGAAATTTGGCATCAAGGTAGACTATTAGGTGTATATAGAGGAAAAAATCTGAAAAGTGGAACTTATTGATATTTCGATGGAAAAAAAAAAAAAATACTTATAGACCAAAAACCTAACCCACTTCTAGATCACTTAGAAACTTGATATTTGGCACCAAGGTAGACTATTAGGTGTATATAGAGGAAAAAATCTGAAAACTGGAAATTATTGATATTTCGAGGGAAAAAAAAGAATTAATACTTATAGACCAAAAACCTAACCCACTTCTAGATCACTTAGAAACTTGATATTTGGCATCAAGGTAGACTATTAGGTGTATATAGAGGGAAAAATCTGAAAACTAGAAATTATTGAGATTTAGATGGAAAAAATAATAATTAATACTTATAGACCAAAAATCTAACCCACTTCTAGATCACTTAGAAACTTGATATTTGGCATCACGGTAGACTATTAGGTGTATATAGAGGAAAAAATCTGAAAACTGGAAATTATTGATATTTCGATGGGAAAAAAATAATTAATACTTATAGACCAAAAACCTAACCCACTTCTAGATGACTTAGAAACTTGATATTTGGCATCAAGGTAGACTATTAGGTGTATATAGAGGGAAAAATCTGAAAACTGGAAATTATTGATATTTCGATGGAAAAAAATAATTAATACTTATAGACCAAAAACCTAACCCCTCTTCTAGATCACTTAGAAACTTGATATTTGGCATTAAGGTAGACTATTAGGTGTATATAGAGGGGAAAATCTGAAAACTGGAAATTATTGATATTTTGATGGAAAAATAATAATTAATACTTATAGATCAAAAACCTATCCGACTTCTAGATGACTTAGAAACTTGATATTTGGCATCAAGGTAGACTATTAGGTTTGTATAGAGAAAAAAATCTGAAAACGGGAAATTATTGATATTTAGATGTAAAAAAAATTATTAGGTAATACTTATAGACCAAAAACCTAACCCACTTCTAGATCACTTAGAAACTTGATATTTGGCATGAAGGTAGACTATTTAGGCGTATAAAAAAGAAAAAATCTGAAATCTGAAACTTTTTAACAAGTGACCGCGCGTTAGCGAGGGTCTCCTTTTCAGCTTAGGCAAACTGCTTTTATGATGAATACCTACTTTAGTAATTTCTGTACAAAAAGTAATGATATCCCAACAAAAACACAAATGTGAAATGAGAGCCAAGTTCAATATTAAGAATATGTGTAGTTGTTGACTCGCTGACAAAAGAATTGAGATCTATATGGGTGCCAAGTTCTGTGTTGTGTAGAAAATCCTGAAATTATAAAGGATTTGACTTGGCTAGTTTTTACCAACAAACCAAATTTTAGAAAAGTAGCCTATGCGTAAAAACTAGCCAAGACAAATCCTTTATAATTTCAGGATTTTCTACACAACACAGAACTTGGCACCCATATAGATCTCAATTCTTTTGTCAGCGAGTCAACAACTACACATATTCTTAATATTGAACTTGGCTCTCATTTCACATTTATGTTTTTGTTGGGATTGGTCATTAACTCACTAGGAACCTATGGATGCACAAGAATTCGCGAGTAGGTACTCTTATACACCTGCCTACTACGGCTTCTTATACCACCTGCACATTTTAAATTTACAAGACTGTTACTGACATCCACTGCTAAAGTGTCATTCTATGGAACTTGCTAACTATGTAAACAAAAGTCACTAGTAAATTCATAATTCAGAGACAATTTCAACACAGTTCCATAGAATGACACTTTACACCAGCTTACCTTACAGTTGAATAAATTCCATTCATAAATTGGTTATGCACTTTTGCAGCTATGTGTACATTAATCCGACACAAGAGCCACGCCGTTTAGTCGACTAAATAGTTTTTACTGTTAAGTTTATAAAAAAATATATGTAAATATGTTAGTCTGTAAGGTATTTGTAATATGGGCCTTGTTGCCTGATTTAAATTTCTAAATAAATAGATTAATTAATTAATAATAAGTTTGATATGAATTAGAAATGTCTGAGACAAAGGGCATTCTAACAGCATGTGTATAAACAATATTGTCAAAGTCTGATCAAATTGAATTGAATGAATGAAAATGAATGCCTTGTCTCATTAGTGGTTGGCAGTTCGGCTCTCGAATAATTTGTACGGTATCATAAAGTTACTAAATTGAGAAAACATTAGGTAAGTTGTTGACTTACCAATTCAAGTTTTTGCTATCGACTACTTTAGCCAATTTTCATCAAATGTCATCAATAAAACAGCCTAAGTATCCCGAAATTGGTAAAAACGGGAGGCGCATGGCATGACCCAACCATCCTAAGTAACACCGGTCAAGAATTGTCGGACCACGCATAATGGAGGGTTCCGTACCTTTATACGATACTAAAAAAGAAACATTCCCACCAAAATATACAGTAGGACATATAATCGTGGTACTTTCGGTTAGTTAGTAAAAAGGGAGGATTTATTGAAAAAACCTTTAATTAATAATAATTTCCGTTTTATGTGTACCTAACAAATTAGCCTTTACCTACATGTCTAGGTACGATAGTTAGTAAATGGATGAAATATTTAATTATACAAAATCTCGTTCTGTTTTTCAATAACATTTAAATTAATATTGAATCATACTATAACTCTGTAGGTATTTAAATAAAAGTAAACAAAATCTACCCTCAAATGGCTCCTTGAAAAGTTGAGGGTAGATGAAAACATTACATGATCAAATAATGTAGGTAATGTAAGTAAGGTCGTTCAGTGATTGATCCAGGCGGTTTTGTATTTGGTTGGTTAACCAATAAATGTTATTAGGTACTACCCGAAAATTTACAAATTGTTTGTTTACTTTTATTTAAATACCTAAAGATACAGACTATAAGTAATTCTTGGAATATAAATATGTTTTCATAAAATATTATTACCGGCAAGCTCATCATTTAGGATTCCGAGAAAATGTTCCAATTACCAAAGGTAGAGTACCTACGTAATTATAATTAGAGAGTTTATTATTGTGTATGGAAATGTAATATAACTACATAATACTCATAATATAGTCCCGTCCTTGACACGACCTTAAACTGTCGCACACTTTTTACCAAGCTGTGTAACGCCAACTAGGGCATGTAAGGCTCAGGGCCTAGGTGACAGTCAACATTAGGGTTAGTTCCTGATTCGCGGGATTCTTGTTTCGCCGGATTCCTGTTTCGCCGGATTTACTTTAGGATGTCACAATCCGAGTATATGAGAATCCGGCGAATCGAGAATTAACCGGCATCAGAGCAGTTAGTAGGCTCCCTGCTCACCTACCAACACGCACTGGACGAGAGCGGTAGGTTAAACATGTAAACCCCCCCCCCCACTCTAAAATGAATACACAAATAAAGAAATGGCCCCTCGAGCGCGGTGGTTCGGGTCATGGTATAATAATATACTCCGCCTGGTACTCCATTCCCGTCTTTTCTAGGTCACCTAACTGACACGGGCCTACGTCATCATGCGACAGCGCTATATGATAATATGCGATAGCGCTATATATAGCGGCCATGTTGTTGTGACGTAGGCCCGTGTCACTCTGGGAATGGAAGACCATGTTTTATTAGACTATGGTTCGGGTGACTCCGCCGACGACGGTAGGCGGAAATCATCCAGATGGTTTCCTGGCTTGCCTCTGGCCTGGCTGGAAAGCAGATGCCATTATTTATGTCATTTGATATTTGCCAGTCGCTTTTCGGTGAAGGAAAACATCGTGAGGAAACCGGACTAATCCCAATAAGGCCTAGTTTCCCCTCTGGGTTGGAAGGTCAGATGGCAGTCACTTTCGTAAAAACTAGTGCCTACGTCAAATCATGGGATTAGTTGTCAAGCGGACCCCAGGCTCCCATGAGCCGTGGCAAAATGCCGGGATAACGCGAGGAAGAAGAAGACAAGACATTTTTTGTTGGTGACCGATTTTTTCATAATATTCAATAACGGCGAATAAAAAAACAGGTTTAAGATTATGTTACTAATATTTAAAACAATTTAATTGTTTAAGTTCAGTGTTTAGATCAAAATAAAATAAACTTTTCTACCCGACGCTTTTATACGCAACAACGCGTGAAAATGACAAGGCGTTTTATGTCATCGTAAAATATAACTTCAAAGGCGAATTTCAGCCTTAATTGCGACCTAGTTTTTAGGGTTCCGCGGCTGAGGACCCCGTGCGACGCATAGTTTGCAAACTGCGAATAGTTCAAGTTTGATGGCTGGCTTCTTGCGGCTTTAACTGTTGTAGTACCTAGTAACTTTTATTGTGTTTTGTACCATAAACTGTAAAAGTAATTAATGTGTTTCCAACGAATCCGCATACTCGTATTTGCATTGTTTTTTTTGTTAAGTATAGCTTTAATGTACTACCTAGTACTTTATGTCTATGTTTGATGTTTAATTATTCTGTCTTTCACGTACCTACACGTAATGGTAAGAACAATGCTATCCTGGAAATTTGAGAAGCCAGGCTCGGAGCCGAAGCCAACACGGAGATACCCTTTCGAGAATTTAATAAAATATATTACAAGTATATCTGCAATCGCTATTTACCAGATTTCTATTTATGATCTTCCCTAGCGGCCCTTTCTAAAATTGTAATAAATATTGTAAGCCAGTAGTTATTGCTACTGGCTTAGAAAACACTCTGGATATAGCCCCCAAGTAAACAAAAATCCGATGAAAAACGATGAGAGATCCTGCCTATGTAAAATGATAGTCTTGGGTTCCAGTCCCGGTAAATTAGTAAAAATATCGTTGTTATCAAATGAAAGGGTTATTTTGAGAATCTCATTCTTTTGACATTGGAAATGTCTTTTCGTTCGCTCCAGTATAGGGTCCGATTTCACGAAAAAGTGCGATCCCCTTATATCTCGGAAAGTTGTGATGATATGATATTAAAAAATAGGCTCAAAAGACGCATAATCACGAGAGCTGTAAGGTCCAAAAATAATTATTAGAGAAAGTCAAAAACAAAAAAGTTATGGTCGAAATAGTGAAAATAAAATTCAATTTTTTCCGAATTTTTGATTTTGGTGCTCGATAATTTGGAAACGAAGAATGATTCCAAAAATTTGAGAAAAACGGCTCTGGACAATTTAGTCAGCTACAATTTGAGCCTAAAACAAAGACGATCGGGTTAAGGGTTTGCCCTGTAGCCTAACCTTAAAATAGTCAAAAAGTCAGAACGACATTTTTCACATGACATTTATGACTTCATGTTTCGCAGTATTCGTTATCGGTGTTTGTTGTGAATTATCGGGATTATGACGGCAGAATAACACTTGCACTGCGTGGGCTATCAAAATTGCTGCAGATTTTTATTGGTCTAACTCTATCTATCCTGTTTGAGACGGGCGTAGATAACGCACTATTCGACAATCTATGCATTCTTGTGGTGGTGGAAATAGATATAGAGATAGAGGTAGAGGTAGAGGTAGAGGTAGATGTAGAGGTAGAGGTAGAGGTAGAGGTAGAGGTAGTGGTAGAGGTAGAGGTAGAGGTAGAGGTAGAGGTAGAGGTAGAAATAGAAATATAAATAATTTTATTCGTGAGCACAAACACAAAATAAAAACTTATGCAGAGAAACATAAAAAAGAAAAAGTGCCACGAAATGGTCTCACCTCAGCATGTTGCTGGCGGCTGCTAGCAGATAGCTGATGCTGAACCCTGGCAGTACCTAGTGGAGCTCGGGTTTAATACAACATAAGCACACGCTGTTTTGGTCATCGGACTCGTCTCGATGAGCATTTAGGAGAGTAGTACCCAAGATAGAGCTGATGTTGAACCCTGGCTGTATCTAAAGGAACTCAGGTTTGTTGCAACATAGGCACACGCTGTTTTGGTCATCCGAGTCATCTTGATGAGCACTTAGGAGAATAGTACCCAAGATAGAGCTGATGCTGAACCCTGGTTTTACCTAGCGGAACTCAGGTTTGGTGCAA
Source organism: Cydia splendana (assembly GCF_910591565.1). NCBI lineage: Eukaryota > Metazoa > Arthropoda > Insecta > Lepidoptera > Tortricidae > Cydia > Cydia splendana. Next base: position 14,318,493 of record NC_085961.1, read on the forward strand.
CATAGGCACGCGCTGTTTTGGACATCCGATTCGTCATGATGATCACATGGTAGAGCATTACCCAAGATAGCTGATGCTGAACCCTGGTAGTACATATTGGAACTCAGGTTTGGTGCAACATAGACAAACGCTGTTATGGTCATCTCTCGTCGCGTCAAACTGCTGTCAAGAAAATTTCATATCTTGCAGCAAATGGGCCGCTGCCGATCAAGACTCGAGTGACGATAACGGCGATGTGGCTACCACTTCTCGAGTTGACTACGGATTTGCCGTGTAATAATTTTCTTGTACTTTGAACATTAATACTTATATCCTGCTTATTAATCGAAAAATGAAATATGTACCTATACTTATGCGCCACGGCGACAATTATTCAAACTTCGATACGCGTGTGGAAATTTTGCAATTTGTTTGTTTACATGCGTTATGTCCAGGATACTTGTGTTAATCTAAGAATAAAATAATTATCATTCAACGTTGTAGTTTTATTTTGTAACTTTTTCCTTATCCAGACTTTCTCGTCGCTCAGCGACAATATTTTTTCGAATTCCGTAGATTCATTTCCAATGTGCTCGATAGTCGTGTGAGGCACGAAATCTGTGAATTTTTTATATAATTTAGAGAGAAACAAATTTGAATTACTCGTATTACTAATGAAATACCCTTTGTGCTCTATAGTGTAACCGTAGGTAAGTGATATTTGAAAATCATTTTGAACTTGAAATTTATTACGCAGAATACGGTAAACAATTGAATATGTTTTCGAATTTTGTTTGCTAGAGGTATTTAGTATTTATAGAGAGTAGGTTATCAAAATGTTTGCAATAAATGATTTCGTTTGAAAGATTTGATGATACTACATAATAATCTAATTCGGGCTATTTAATTATCAAGAATTTACAATGTCACAGTAACAGGTATTATTAAAAACGGCCAGATACCATGAAAGTAGGTCACTTTCTATTTTCTAGATAGATCTATTTTAATTACTTTTAACTAAGTATATCTACAACTAGTTTGATTGTTCTCAGTGTCAGATACATGATTAATATAAGTTATATATTAACCAAGCTGTGCAATAAAATTTGAGCCATCTTCGCTCAACTTAAAACTTGAAATTAACTTAGTCCTACCAACATAAAAGGGGCTGAAATGTTGCGAACTCTTTGCAGCACAATGCTGGAGTTTGGAGGCAAAATTAAAAAGTTTCAAGTCCTGTATAGAGCCAAGTTCATTCTGTTTATTGTGGCAGTTAGGGCTATGTTCGCTTGTTAAGGAGTCGTGAGGCGACCACGGAAGTTATTTATAACAGTTTCCGGGCGTTTACTTTATTGTTAGAGAAAATAAAAGTAAAATTATGATGATTATGCAGCTGAATGAAATGAAAAAGAATAATATTTATTTCCGTCCTACTTAAAATATTACTTATATGTAATTTAAATGTTATTTTTGTATCATTGTTTAACTTGCGTAACTAATAATTTCAGTATATTGTATCTACCTACAATATTTTTAATTTTTTAGTTTGGCATTTCTATTTAAAGTTGTACCTACCTCTAACGTTTGGGTTAGAATTAGGAATTTTAAGTATATTATTTCTACTCAGAATCACGAGCTTTTTTTCAGGAAATCATCAAATATCATAGAAGGAAGAGTTGAAGCGAAGAGGAAGTCAGGGGAACCAAAGAGAGCGTACATGGATCAAGAATGAGAAAAAGTCAACTTTCGTGTCGTATTGGGGCTGTAATTTTAACATTGAGAAAAAATAATTTTATTCACATTAAAAGGTAGGTAAAGGTAGGTGTTTCCATCCCCGTTGCTTCCAATCAGACTGATGAGACAACCAGTCATATTCTGATTGTAATAACAGGATTGAATTCGACTTGGATTTGTTATTGATATGATCTGTCAGTGTCAAAAGTGACGTTTCTGGCTAGAAAAATGTCACTCTTGACACTGACAATATCCAGATCAAATTGGTAACCTGTTATTACAAATTAGAGTAAGCCTCATTATCAATCGCTAGCGAGCGATAAAAAACTATCTACGAATTTATTACTATACCTACTAATTTTAAAAATTGCTATTTTTATAAGTCATATTTTAACCTGATCTCTATCTATCTGATATCTATCTCTAACACAGAAAAGACAAGACAGATTAAAATAAGGCCCAGCAAAATATACACTTGGAAAGGGCCCTTAAGGCACCTTATTGTTGCGAAGAGAAGTAAATTTGCATCTTTAGGCCCAACTCAAAGGTCAAACGCTTTCTCATCCTTCATGTTTTATTATTATTACATGTTTTCTCATGATTTTTGTTTTACTTTCATTATTCGACATTATTAACAATGTAATAAAACGGTCATGTCCTTTACTTATTAAGGAATGGGGCCCATTTCTCGAACAGTATTAGGCTAATATTATTAGTGTGTTGCCAGGTAACTCATACTAATTGACAGTTCGTGGACTAATAATACTTAGTCTAATACCGTTCGAGAAATGGGCCCATGGAATTATTAATAGCAAAGCAAGGCATGGCAGGAAAAATATTTTTATTCACTATATTTTAGTGAAAATAGGTCGGTATTTAATCTACTCGTACTTACTATAGGTAGTACCTACTACTTGTTGCAGGCGGTGTGTATAGCGCGACAATTTTCTACTTAAAAGTAACTGAGTATTGGGACGAGATCTAGTTCATGTATTACAATTTTACTTACTTAGGGGCCCTTGCACCATCCAAGGTTAGCCACTAACAGTCATGGAGTTAATCGTTAACGGTTCAATTATCCTGGTACCTCCGGGTTTAACCGGTTAACCTCGAGTAAGCGGCTAACCCTGGATGGCCCAAGTGGCCCTTAATGTACTTAATAGATCAGCTTAATGCAGCCAAATCTTCAATCTGTGACTAGCTGACCATAAAATCTTCTTAGCAACCACTTCAGTTAAACGGTACACCTAATATGTATAGCGTTAATGGGTCGAACACATTTTAGAAAAAGGTCACTTCAGTGGAAAATACAATAAAAATTAACGGCTCTGGTCTGGTACGTTTTATATCCCGTTTTTCTTATTTGAGTCTCAACTAGGTACTGAAAAAAACTATCCCCTGTCCTTACAAATAAAAAAAAAGCGTAAAAATTAGCTTTCGATTCCCTTAACTTTCTGATGTCTACAACAGGAAAGACGCGAATGAGTTAAGCACACTACATAATGTGTATGACCCTAAAGCCCTAAAGCTAAGTGGCCAATTACATAATTATATTTTTTCGTATCAATCTAAATCCTACTCCCTAACGTATAATAATTTAACCATTAATACTAAACTCCGAGGAGCCTAATTAAGTTCTGAATTGATAAATCGAGTCAACTTTATTATTATTCTAACGGCCACTCCATTAGCAATCAGGGCCTTAGTTTGGTTTGGTTAATTGAATGTCGTACAGTAATTTAATCTAGGTATCTGAATAGCAAAGTTATGTAAGGTTCGGATAATGGTGCAGATCGAATTATATACCAATTAAATTAGATATTTTTTAGACAGTTTTTTGTACAGAATTATTATCAGTATGTTAATTTTGTTTGATGATTTTTGGTCCTAGTAAGCTTAATAGTCTGAAATAGCAACAGTGCTTAGTTAGAATAGACAAAACCTTTTTCACGACGATGTAAATATTCCTAAAATTATATATAAATAGGTACCTACATATCGGTTCTTAAAATATGAGCGCGAACATTATATTCCCTCCATTAATATCAATTCCTAAGACTACTCTATTAGCTAACACTTAACGCAAAGTATACTCAGCTTAGTAATATAGGTACTTATCACAAGGACAACGCTCTGCTAATGTAGGTTTAGCTTATCTATTACTTTATTCCTTTTATAGCTACAAATATAGGGTAAATGAGTTAGTTGTGGAGAAAACGCTTCCTGTTCCAGTATATGAACTATTTTCTGCATAATGTCATCAAAATCCGTTGAGTGGTTTTTGCTAGTAGGAGGAACAAATATCGGTAGGTATCTATACAATTTACTCTAATAATGTGTATTCTTAGGATTTGACTATTCGACCATAGGTACAAGAGTACCTATTCCAAATCTATAGGTACCTAATAGTATGGTATATGGTAGCATATTGTAGGCTTTGTAAATAACATTGATTTTTTATCGATTGTAGTGTTCAAGCATTACAAGTTTAAAATTATTCATGAGAAATTATAAATCTTATTCTAATTAAGCTACCACTTGTTTTTTTTTTGTTGAAGTTCGAATTCGATCTGTAAACTCATAGTTATTATTTGTAGGTGTGTAGGTACGACGCGTGTACCTAATTCCCATCTAACCCTTTCTACGCTTAATCTATTTTCTTAATTTAATCATTTCTATAATGTTTTCACATAAATAACAGGACATTTTTCTGCACCCTCTAGAGAGCCCTGACCGCAAATCCCTAATTGGGTGTCCATTTACTTTTATATCGATACTTTCCGTACAAGTTAATCCTGATACCTATAATGACATTCTACGTAATATATTACGTGCCTAAGTTTCAAATATTTTAACATTTAGTTAATGAAACACCAATTTGAATATTGTGGTAGGTATCTATGTTTAAATAAGAAAACTCAATATATCAAACAAAATAATTGTATTTGCTTTGTCTTTGATAATACCTAACTATAACAGCGCCATCTCTCTTACTATGCCAGGAATCCTTAAAATGATCCGGGTAGTTAAGTGATTGTAGATACATCTATGTATATTATATTATATCCCTTTATTATAGGGGTTATGGCAACAGCTGGGAATGCTGATGATGACGCTTTAATTCTAACCGCGTTGGCTACTTTTCTTTGGTACGTTAGACAGTGTGGATGGAACTTATAAACAAATAAAAGGTCAATAAATAAAAATAAATTTGGCTGATGGTAAGTGTAACTGGCCTTCATACCGGGGCCTATTTACACATTGATTGGTGATTAGTGCGAATTCATACACTTACCATTACACGCAAGTAACAAGTAGCAAATATATGAACTCGCCATAAACACTAAACAATGTGTAAACAGGTCTCAATGTAAAGGCTTGCCGCAATTACCCCGCAGCCACACTTATCCGTATTGACCTTACATGCCGATGAAATACCTAATAGGAGAGAAAAAACCGGCCAAGTGCGAGTCGGACTCGCGTTCCACGGGTTCCGTACATAAAGTCCGACTCACGCTTGATTGCTCATTTCTAATAGGTTTTCCTGTCATCTATAGGTAAAAAACTATTTTCTGTATATTTTTAAAAAATTTTGACCCAGTAGTTTCGGAGATAAAGGGGGGTGGTCATTTTTTGGCTATTTTCATAAATAACTTCTAACCTATATATTTTCAAATTATAAAAAAATATATTTAAAATTCTCAAAATGAGCTCTTTTATTTGACATATACTTAACACGATATAGTTTGAAAAACTTTATTTTTTAATTTCTCATTTACCCCCCAAAAGTGGCCCCCATGTTTAAAATTCATTTATTTATGTTACATATCCGTATTTAGGGTACTAATAAATATGTGTACCAAATTTCAACTTAATTGGTCCAGCAGTTTCAGAGAAAATAGGCTGTGACAGACGGACAGACAGACAGACAGAAACACGAGTGATCCTATAAGCCTTATAGTATAAGGGTTCCGTTTTTTCGTTTTGAGGTACGGAACCCTAAAAAAGGCGACCGTCAGAGGGATTTTCAAATACATACGGCCCGATTCGAACTTTAAGATACGTCAGTTAATAGATCTAGAAACGATATGGATTAGATACGTCATTGTCAAATGTGACGTTTCTTCAAACAAAACCGTCGCTTTTGACACTGACACATCTAATCCAGATCGCTTCTAGATCTATTAATTGACGTATCTTAAAGTTCGAATCGGGCAGATAGTTTCAATGAGGATAGATCTCATCATTATCATTCATAACTTTTAAATTCACTTTTTCATACCATAAACGCAATATTTGCACTTTCCGCTGAATGTGCTACGTCCATTTCTCGCGCTGAAAATATAGCCTGTTGAAACGTTTTGGCCATGTTTTGATAGTAAATAACGCTCTTTAGAATAATTTAAAGCGTTGTGGCGAGTGTGATGTATTGAGGCGACTTTCCTAGATCACATGGATGGCGTGACCGCTACTACTGACATTTAGAGTTAATCAATTTAATCATGTTTTAAAGTTAAACTTCGAACTCTAAACAAGTTATGAAGAGTGATAAGAACCTTATCTATATTTCATTTTATTTATTAGGCACACAAAACAGAATTTATTACATGAAATAATTATTTTCAGTACATGTTTTGGTCGGGAATGGCATACAAAGCATGTATGCGCATAATGAAATACATATTACAGCTAAAACTACAACTATACCTACTAAGGCTACTATATAATCTAACAAAACATAACAATTCACATAAAGAAAAGAGGGAAATTAAAGGAAAATTCGAAAGAGATTAATGAAACTTAACGTAATGATGATCGATGGCAAAGAACTTCCATAACCTGTTTCCGAAAGATTGCAAATCTCGAGTTGAATATATCAATATGGAGTTGAATATAAATATACTAGTAGTTCGCCCCGAACTGAGAACTCGCGGTTCGCCAAAAAGATCAATTGAATGCAGTGCTACATAGTCGTCAAAGGATCGAAAACCGCGTCCGATTTGTTGCAAGATCTGTGGAGCCCTTAATTGATAAATTTAAGTCACCGTATAGAGATTTAAAATAAACTGTATCTGTGGTAAGACGTAATCTTTCTTGTCAAATACTAATATTATGTTTATTTTATTTCGGTTTTATCTTGCTAATTATTTTAAAATCTTAAATTAAAAAACAATATTATAAATGTGTAAACTGAGCACTTTCATTTGATACCAAACGCGGCTATACTTTCTTGCAATTAAAATGACCAGAATAGCAAGACCCCTCACAAATAGCTTTTTAGCATTTTAAGCTCTTCTAGCTCAATAACCTCTTGATCGAGCCTGCTCAAAATATAATGCCCTTAACTATACGTTCACCCAATTTCATTTAAATTAGAACAAATTTACTTAAGGCGCGGTGTGTAGTAAAATGCACTTTTTTGTCACCATATTTACAGACTTTTACAAGGATTTCATGCATTATTTTCTAGTATGTATAACTTCAGTCCTTGATCTACGTTATTGCTTGTCAGAAACACGACGGCTCATTATTTTCTCGATAGAATCTTAAGTTGAAAACATGCCTAACACTGTCTTTATTTCCTTATGTTAGAAGTACTAGGACGAAAATGTATATGAAACTTACTTCAGTCGATAGCTTTTAAGTAAATCTTCATTATTGCTTGTCCTTTTATCGATACGTTAATTTTTTCATTCATCATTTGATGAATTCAACATTTTGCCTACTAAATTACACTCTACGCGGCAATACCTTGCGCCTATTCCTCACGCCAGTACGCCCGTGACCACTGTCAGCGTCGGACCTGTGCTAGTTTAGCGGACGTTTCATAAAATGGGTAATCACAGTATAAATATGCAAATATGTTATACACACAATGTTTTTCAACATACTTACGAAGAAAAGCAAAATAATTCTTAAATACGGTGACATTTCAGACATTCGTCCGTCATATTGTCATTTTATAACAAGTTGGGCAGCAAAGGCACACACCCATCTAACCAATCCGGAATTCAGTCACGATTGATAAATTGTGTAAACATATTTTAAAAGGCTATAAAATTAATCAAATTGAATAATTTAGACTGGTCAAATTTTTGTAAAAATCGATTTCTTCTGGCAAAACATATAACTTTTTGGCAACCGGGGTTTTTAACCTAATTAGACCCCGCTGAATCCGAATTTGCCGGTTGCTTGATCGAATTCTTGACTGGAAGTGAGATATTTGATATTAAAGGTCCCTTTTTTTAGTTTTTCGTAAATAACTCGTAAACGGTGGCCAATATAAAAAAAATGAACTAATAATCTACACAAAATTTTCAATAAAAAAGATTCAGTACATTTTTAGCAGCGATCAATATTTAAAAAGATAATAAAGAGGGAAAGTTAATTATAATAAATTCTAAGGTTCCTTGTTTTTATTTTTTCGTTAATAATTTGAAAAGTATGACTCATAGCAAAAACAAATCTGACACATAAATAATAAACATAAAATTTCCTACAAGAAACATGTAGAACACTTTTCGCTAGGATCAATATTTAAAAAGACAAAGCAGCCGGTAAGTTAATTACAATCAATTTTAAAGTCCCTTTTTAGTTTTTTGTAAATAACTCGTAAACGGTGTCCCATAGCAAAATAGGTTTTTATGAATAAATAATCTACATAAAATTTCCTGCAAAAAACATCTGAACACTTTTCTCCAGGATCAATATTTAAAACGATATTAAAGGAAGAAAGTTCATTACAATCAGTTCACAGGTCGCTTTTTTTAGTTTTTAGGGTCCCGTACCTCAAAAGGAAAAAACGGAACCCTTATAGGATCACTCGTGCGACTGTCTGTCTGTCTGTCCGTCTGTCACAGCCCATTTTCTTCAAAGAAAAGAAAAGTGTTCTACATGTTTCTTGTAGGAAATTTTATGTTTATTATTTGTGTAAAGTTTGTTTTTGCTATGAGTCATACTTTTCAAATTATTAACGAAAAAATAAAAACAAGGAACCTTAGAATTTATTATAATTAACTTTCCCTCTTTATTATCTTTTTAAATATTGATCCCTGCTAAAAATGTACTATATCCTTTTTTATTGAAAATGTTGTGTCGATTATTAACGTATAACAATTTTTTTTTATATTGGCCACCGTTTACGAGTTATTTACGAAAAACTAAAAAAAGAGACCTTCAAAAAGTGATTATAATTAACTTTCCCGCCTTAATATCTCTTTGAATATTGATCCTAGCGAAAAATTGTACGGAATCTTTCTTGTAGGCAATTTTATGCAGATTACTTATGTTTAAGAAAATTTTTTGCTATGCGCCACCGTTTAAGAGTTATTTACGAAATACTAAAAAAAGGGACCTTTAATATCAACTATCTCACTTCCAGTGAAGAATTCGATCAAGCAACCGGCAATTTCGGATTCAGCGGGGTCTAATTAGGTTAAAAAACCCGGTTGCCAAAAAATAATATGTTTTGCCAGTCGAAATCGATTTTTACAAAAACATGATCAGTCAAGTATACACTCATATTGTATATAATTAATAATTATTTAGGTACACTCGCCGTCTTACCTACCATTTTTAGGGTTCTCTACCCAAAGGGTAAAACGGAACCCTATTAGTAAGACTCCGCTGTCCGTCCGTTCGTCCGTCCGTCTGTTACCAGGCTGTATCTCACGAACCGTGATAGCTAGACAGTTGAAATTTTCACAGTTGATGTATTTCTGTTGCCGCTATAACAACAAATACTAAAAAGTACGGAACCCTCGGTGGGCTCGGTGGGCGAGTCCGACTCGCGCTTGTCCGGTTTTTAATTTCATTAAGTACTCATCAAAATTCGCATTTACTAATAAATCTTATTCAATATTAATTGCCGAACTAAAAATCCCGGAACTGACAATTCAGAATACCGATGTCGTCAGAATAAGGACGTAGACGTGCTGCGCGGGAATGGTGCGGTGCGTCGCGCGGGGCGCCCGCCTGCCCGTTCTACCACGCGTCTGCTTCACCCCCTTGAAAACGTAAAACTCGAGTATAAGAGCGCCTTAAGTTATTGTGTATCAAACTATACTCTGATAGTTCAGCTTAAAAACATCGAAATGCCGGGACGTGCCCCTAGCCAGCCGTGTGTTCAAAGTTGAATGTAAGAACTTCACTTCGCTGCGCTCGCTCGTTCGAATATATTATTTTCTGTTTGTGCACAGTCAAGAGAGTTTAGGAATTTAGACAGAAGTTTCTTATCTTCTGAAGTACTTAAGTACTTCAAACTATTGAAACTAGAAAAACGCCCAATATTGCAAATTTTACTAATATTGTCATTGTGTAAGAAAAAGAATAGAAAATAATACAATGTTCTTTACTGTTTTCCATTTTTGTGTTAAAATCTATTCAATTTACAGTGTACAAAAAAAAACCTCGATCTTCAATTTCTTTTTATCACAATTTTGTTTAAGACTTTGGTAGGGGGCAGCATCACCGCCAACTCTGTATTTGGCGCCCGTAGAATATTTTAGAAACGTGACCGCCTGCCGCGTGATCCATATTGCAAACCTCATATATCTGTATATATCATGAAATTCATGAATGTATGAGTTATACGTATATTTAGACAGTAAGTTGAATTGTACGATGATTTAATATCATATTTACTCGTAGGTAGGTACAGCAAATATGAGTGGAAATGCATTAACTAGAAAAACATTCCAGGGTACCGTCAAACTAGCCAACTTGGCATTTAACTCACTTTTTTGGCAATTTTGATGGCGGGTACAGCCAATTCAAGTGGACGTTGAAACAAAGGGTCACTTCTTGAAATCGTGATACAGGGCAAAGGATGACTCACGCTAGACTGGGCCGGGGCAAGGGCGGAGCTTCCGGCGCTTCGTTTTCTATGGAAAGCACCACGTGATCACCGATCAGCCGTCATAAAAAATGACAGGGCGCCTCGGCCCGGTCTAGCGTGAATTATCCTTAATCCTAGCGTTCCATTCAAACAACTTATGGTTAAATATGTAAACTTCTGTAAAAAAAACTGGTGGGCAATGTTACCAAGCTGTTTTTGCTCTTTTCTATACAAGCCGTTTCAAGCATTTGCAAAATTGTTAGGTTGTCAGTTTCGAGAAAATCTTCGAAATAGTTAGGGCAAAAATATTATTTAATTTTGTGCCGTACGCCGTATACATAAAAGGTCTAATACATCTAAGGAAAGTAGATATAACGAGAAAATGATGTAGTATATACTTATTTTAATAACGCTACTTTCGTGTACAAAATATTACATTCTATTACTTACGCAGTTGGTTCATTATCCAAAGTGACAGCCCTAGGCGCTTTTTGGTGGTGGCAAAGTTGCCATTAGGTCTGTAAATTATTGGGTTACATTGGTCACCGTCACAACTTTTTATTGTAGGCCTGTTTTAGTTTAAAATATGATAGAAATAAACTACGATTCATCTTTTAGAACATAAAAAAGGGTTCTCATTTTTATGCATTTTTCGGCAAAGATTCCACTGGAGGCAAAGCTGGCTAGTTTGATGGTAATTATTTAACTTCAGATGGTTTTAGGAGTCTTTTGTTTCAATATTTGCTCTTCTTTCAGGGCCCAACCCGCTCGGTAAACTATCTTCCAGCTTCTACTATTAATCGTTAAAAACTCAGTAATTCAATTCTGAAAACGGAATAACATTATTGGGAAGCCGTCCGCGTTTTAAGCGTTAAATTTCGCAAATAGTTTTCTAGAATTTTCTTATAACACAAACATGCAAAATCCATCTGGCATTCATTCACTTTTGGCTCAAAAATATAATCCAATCTAGCGGTATTCCGATTTAAAAATCTGTTATTTTATTCTGTATTGAAATGATACAGCTCAGACCATTAATAAGCGCAAACGAGAGTCGCACTGAGAATGATATCATATCTATAACTGCTTATGGTAATTGCAGTACAAAATGCTCAAATCACGTTGGAACTTCACAAATCAGAAGTTTCTGTCTGTGTCTTGTTAAAATTGTGTTACCAATCGGTATTGGACTGCCAATTTAAAAAGCGGTAGATGAAACAGTTTTAAATGAATCTGATCATTGTAAACTTATAAACTGTTGTATTGTGTTATAAACTTGGCAGCTGTACTGTTCTCTCTGAATCTCACGACTGATCGTCACTGCGGATACGGAGTCACGGGAACGGTTAGGTACTTATAACTGTTTTCACAGCTCTGCCCGTGCGGGATTCAACCGTAGTGATTTTCCCTTCACTTAGGGTGGAATTTATAAAATAAGTATAGGCATTCGGGATTCATATTATAGTGGAAACCGCCTTGAATATGTTCACAAAATCAGCATTAAAGATAATTGTGGCAAGACAGTGCAAATTTCCACGAATTCAGCATATTCGGCACAATAAAAAAAAACGTTTATTTAAGATCATTGACCCATAAAGTTGGTAGCATAAAAATCTTAAAAACTATGTTAACGAACGAAATAAAATAAAGAAGAAATGAACTTATTCAAAAATAAAAACTAATGACTAAAACTAAGAGCTCTATAAGGTAGACGTGGCCACTACGAGACAATGATACAGGTAATATTAATTTCAAGGGAATCACTAAAAAGTGACAGTGACTCGTGACTTCGTGTTAAGGTGACATTCGGGTTCAGGCGATTGCATTACAGTTACAGAAGCAGCGTTGCTCTAAAACATTGCTGCAGAAAATTTCGATTAACCAGGCCATTGACATTTTCTGCATCAAAAGGTAGCTAGCTAATGGTGGGTACCGTAAAATGGGGTGAGTAGGGTTCGCGGGGAGAGTTGGGTTATGAATGGGGAGAGAAGGGATGAAAGGGGGGTGAGATGGGATTTTAAGGCTACTGCTACAAAAATAATGTATTCCAATTTAAAATGGAGCTATAGTAATACTCAGAATAATAAAAAATCAATCCAACAATCTTCTAAAATCACCTTTGTCTGAAAACCCATCTCACTCCAATTACGAGGGACTACGGGGTGAGGTGGGATTTTCTGTTTATCGTTAAAGTTATGAAATAGAATTACCCAAAATAAAATAAAAACTAAAATACAAACGTCCGGAACACTTATTACATATATGTCGTAGGCCGATCGTACGATCAGGCAGATAGTAATGTTCCTGTGTAATGTTTTGACGATAGTCACATTAAACCAATACATAGGTAGGATAGGTTCGTTAGGTTGCTTCAGATGCCCGAAGGGCAAACTGCCCAGAAATAGGAGCCCCGCGTAGCGGGGCTCCGTCGACTCAGGGAACGAGTCAAAGATTTTCACGTTTCACGATATGCGTAGGAATTTCACGATATGCCTGATCTTACGATCGGCCGCCGACATATGTATACACCATTCAGTTTGCATATGTAAAAATAAAATGTTATCGAGATTTGAATGTCAGTTTTGCGTCTACTCACACCATATTACGGTAATTTAAAAAAAAGTAAGACACTGACAGGGTTAAAGTTAAAGCTCAACTCATTCTAATTGAATCAGAGTTCTTTGTAACCTTTCCAGAATTTAAAGTATTAGTATTAGTCTTGTATTTAAGTGTAGTTAGGTTCAAGGTAAAAAAAACCTTGTTGAATTATGAGATAAGAGTGTAAAATAATGAACTTGTAATATCATGGCCATTATGAATGTACAGGGCTATAAAAAAAGGATTTTTTAAAGATTAAATTGTAAGACAACGGATGTTTTAGATAGATAAAAATAGGTACCTATTCAGTTTCATTATAAGACTCAAGACAAATATAATGTCTCTATTATCAATCCTGGTGAATTAATAAGTGCCTACTTATTATGTAGTATTTCACTTTTAACAGTACATTATTATAGGCAGGCTAGCAAAGTAATATAAAGTGCTTTTCTCAATAATTTTACCAGAAAATAAAATATTGGTAAAAAAAGCGGTGGTGGCCGAGTGGATATGCCGCCCGACTTTCAATCCGGAGGTCGCGGGTTGAAATCCTGGCTCGTACCAATGAGTTTTTCGGAACTTATGTATGAAATATCATTTGATTTTACCACTAGCCTTTCGGTGAAGGAAAAACATAGTGTGGAAACCTGCATACATCTGCGAAGAAATTCAAAGGTGTATGTGAAGTCCCCAATCCGCATTTGGCTAGCGTGGGGACTATAGCCCAAGCCCCCTCGCGCATAAGAGGAGGCCTGTGCCCATCAGTGGGACCTATATAGGCCGAGTTATTTTTTTATTTATTTATTATGAAAAATAGGAAGTCTAAAGACTACCTACATAATTTTTTAAAGTTATTGAACAAAAGTGTCACCGTTTGAGGAGCACAATCTATGTTTTAATTAAGTATTTGCTCGTGTTACAGGCCACACCCGGTATAAAATTAATCGGTTTCTATGTTTAGGAGAAAAAGATCCTTTGTTCCTGGCTCGGGGTTTGTAACTGCTGAACGGAATTTATATGGATGTTTTTTTATCGCATACATCGAACACGTAATGTGTTTTTTCTACTCCCGTACTTTTATTTGTCATTTAAAGGGTCGTGCACACACCTTTAAAACCCTACCTTATAGTTGTCAAGACAAGTCTTTAGTCTATTCCCTAAAAAAGAATTTGTGCATACACGCAGTATCTTTTTGGCGATTTTACGATACTTCGTGTAATGACCACTTAAAAAATATTGAATGAAATACAGTGTTGCCAACCTTATTTTAAATGTCATCTCTGACAAATAAGTGAACCATAGACATGTTTTTTTAAATTTCATTCATTCATTCATTCATTCTTTCCCCGCCCCTACCCTCCATTTTTGCTACTTCTTGAATTAAAAATATTTGTTAAATTTACAATTTTATTTCAAATTAAGTGCTCGGTCGTAGAAAAAGTATTGTATGCAACGTTGTTTAACTGAGTCAAAAAATACTCGTGGCGTCTTTATTAACAATTTTCGGCTTCGCCTCAAATTGTTACTCACGCCACTCGCCTTTTTTGACCTCTCTTAAACAACGGTTGCATAAAATACTATAAACGTTTTTACTGCAGGCATTTCGCATCTAATTTGTAACCAATAAAATCGAATTAAGCGGACAACTTGATAAAAGTATTAACTTGAATAGTTTGAGTGTCATACTCTTACAACTTTGTTCATGGTCACAAAACACACGTACGTTTGTCTTCCAAACTAATTTCTAGGAAACACAAAGTGTATACTGCATGTGTAGTCTGTGATACTGCCTTACCTTGGGGACACGGGTCGGTTTATTTTACTTAGGGATTATGTAAAATCGCGGCTATTCCAACTGTACTGGATCTACAAGATAGCTCGGAGTCTAGAGCTCCGACGCTTGGGCAATATCAGGAATTGTAATTCACAACCGTCTTGCTAAAACTAGATGTGAATAACATAACATTTTACATTAAAAAATAATAAAAATCCCTACGCTATAAGTATGCCAACAAAATCTATTTTATGCCAAAAATGCTGTACATCATTTTGGAAAAAACTGATACTCTTTGAACAGCTGGATCGACTTCTATGAAACATAGCTAAGAACCACCGCAAGAAAACTCTTTCACGTAAAAAAACCGCATTATCTGCTGGAGAGCAATGATGTCACAGACCAGACAGACAGACATTGGCGTCAAACATATAACACCTTTCTTTTTGCTTCGGTGGTTAAAATAAGATTATAGCCAGTGACATACATATTTTCCTTATTTAAGCTTAATGCACACACGCGGCGGCGGGACGGTGGTAGTGATGTGCCGTGGGAATTTCCCGGAAACAAGGAATATTCCCATATGGGAAATTCCTGGGAAATTTCCAGTGTTCCCGGGAATATTCCCCAAACAGGGGAATATTGAAACATAGATTATGTGTATTACAATTTTAATTAAAGCTAGCTATAACGACAAGTAACTGCGTTTAGTAAAATAAAGTAGCCAAAAACCGTAACTTGCAAAGAGGCTTCCCAAAAAAAACTTGGAAAGTGGATTGCTTACAACATTCGCCACTTTGGATGTTTAAAAAAAATATGGTATCACTTTAAGCCCCCGATGTACCTGAATGCGAAATCTTAACGAAGTCAGACGTATTTCCAAATACCGTGTATAGAAGTATTTCCAAATTTTCTCCATACAAATAGCGACAAAGTGTTATTTTTTAAATCTCCATAAAATTATGGCTACAGTTTTTTTTTATTGGATATTTTGATAATGTAATGCAAAAACATTCACAAGAACCCGTCCTTAAGAGCGCTATTACATTTCGGCGTTGAGCGAGTTTAGGTATTTTACGCGCTGCGGCAGGCCGTGCGAGCTCAGTACGCCGATCCCTTCTACCACACTCGCACTACAATGATGGATTAAACATTCTTGATCCTTCGCGAAGCATATTGAAATCAACCATAACAACACTAACTGTACTTAACTTTTAAAGTTCTAAAACTGTTATTTGGTAAGTACGAAAATACTAAATGCAGTGCAAATGTACATAGGGGCTGTTCATAAATTACGTCATCTATTTTTGACGATTTTTGACCCCCCCCACCCCTCAAATCATCCAAAAATCAAGCTTCGGATGAATCTGTTTCCTCCTACGTCATGTTACCATCATCCGATGTCCAGACCCCCCCCCCCCCCACTCCTCCCATTTGAAACGACGTAATTTATGAATAGCCCCATACTCGTACTTATGAAGGTATATTACTCGAAAGAAATTATAGGTACCTACTCGCTTATTTACATGTTTCGTCATTGCATTTGGTACCTATAGGTTGTAAAGTTTGTATCAACGAGGGTTTAAAAACGAACTGTGGTACTGAGGATCTGATGATGATTAAGGTGGTCACGGATACCAATCAACCATGTAGTAACATGATTAGGCTCGTTTGATTCGTCTCAACAAGATCTTTGACACTGAAGATACACAGGGTCTGATGATGGAGCTGGAAGGTGGCCACGGGTACCAGTCTATCATGTAACTAAACAACTTCGTGTTTGGGCTCGTTTGATTCGTCTCAACAAGATCTTTGAGACAAGACAGTACTCAGGGTCTGATGATGGAGCTGGAAGGTACCATTACCAATCAACCATGCAACTAAACCACATCGTGTTTAGGATCGTTTGATTCGTCTCAACAAGATCTTTGACACTAGGTGATACTCAGAGTCTGATTATGGAGCTGGAAGGTGGTCACCGGTACCAATCAACCATGCAACTAAACCACTTCGTGTTTAGGCTCGTTTTATTCGTTTCAACAAGATCTTTGACACAAGATAGTACTCAGGGTCTGATGTTGGAGCCGGAAGGTGGTCACCGGTACCAATCAACCATGCAACTAAACCATTTCGTGTTTAGGCACGTTTTATTCATCTCAACAAGATCTTTGACACAAGGTAGTACTCAGGGTCTGATGATGGAGCGCGAAGGTGGCGACGGGTACCTGTCAATCATCATCAGCTCCATCATCAGACCCTGAGTAGTATCTTGTCTCAAACATCTTATTGCGAGGAATCAAACGAGCCCAAACACGAAGTGGTTCAGTTACATGGTAGACTGGTACCCGTGGCCACAGTCCAGCTCCATCATCAGACCCTGAGTACTAACTTGTGTCAAAGATCTTGTTTCGACGAATCGAACGAAGCCAAACACGAAGTGGTTTAGTTGCATGGTTGATTGGTACCGGTGACCACCTTCCGGATCCATCATCAGACCCTCAGTACTACCTTGTGTCAAAGATCTTGTTGAGACGAATCAAACGAGCCTAAACACGAAGTGGTTTAGTTGCATGGTTGATTGGTACCGGTGACCACCTTCCGGCTCCATCATCAGACCCTGAGTATTATCTTGTGCCAAAGATCTTGTTGAGACGAATCAAACGAGCCCAAACACGAAGTGGTTTAGTTGCATGGTTGATTGGTACCGGTGACCACCTTCCGGCTCCATCATCAGACCCTGAGTACTATCTTAAGTCAAAGATCTTGTTGAGACGAATAAAACGAGCCTAAACACGAAGTGGTTTAGTTGCATTGTTGATTGGTACTGGTGACCACCTTCCGGCTCCATCATCAGACCCTGAGTACTATCTTAAGTCAAAGATCTTGTTGAGCCGAATCAAACGAGCCCAAACACGAAGTGGTTTAGTTGCATGGTTGATTGGTACCGGTGACCACCTTCCGGCTCCATCATCAGACCCTGAGTACTATCTTGTGTCAAAGATCTTGTTGAGATGAATAAAACGAGCCTAAACACGAAGTGGTTTAGTTGCATGGTTGATTAGTACCGGTGACCACCTTCCGGCTCCATCATCAGACCCTGAGTACTATCTTGAGTCAAATAAATACATATAGAATGTCAGGTCGTTTCAAATATTTTTAATCCTGTCCGGTAGTTTATTAAACTGTACCATTATAAATTATAATACTATAAAAACAGTGCTAGGATCAAAGTCTCTCGTTGCGGTTTACACGCACACAGTATAGCGTTTTACACGGCGCCCGCCGCACACAATGATAAAAAACCTCGTCGTCGCCGTTGAAAATGTGCGGAGCCGACCGACACACGTCCTGCCTCTACAAGCTCTGCCGCGGCACTGAGCTGGCGCAGCGCGCGTCATCGGTAATATAGAGTAGTTTTCAAAAAATTGCCAAAAAATTATAGTAGAATTTCATAAACACTAATGTATACCAACAGTATAAGCAAACGTTGCAGATTGCTTGAGTATGAAAATGACTTCGATATTAAGTAGATTTTCGTAGGAATTGACACTTGTTTCGGAGAGAAAATCGAGTTCGTTTTACTTTGATTTTCTCTTTCTCAAAGGTATGTAGGAAAAATATAGTTTGATATGCCTAAAGTACAGGGTATTAGTAATACAAAATAACCAGGTTTAGCAGAGTAAAATTCTCAACATTTCCAAATAAGAGCTCGCCATTCAGTGCTTCACGGGGTTTTTCGGAAACGACCATCAGAAAAAAAATCATTACTAATTTAATAAGTCCTTTTTCTAATATTTACAACGATATTTATAAAGATAAGAAGACGCTTTTACTGGAACAAGTACTCATTGTTTCTAATAATGAGCGCAAAGTCCTGAATTTCGTCGACTAGTATCATCAATTTTGCATTATTTCGACTTTTCTTGTAAGAGCGCTCTTAACACTCGTATGTAGAAGAGTTTCTTGGTAAAAAGCTTACGGAACTCCACTATTCTTGTTAGTACCTAACTTATTTTGACCCTGATTAAAGTGTGATGATTTGTATCGATTTTGTTGAATAATGACGTGTCCCCGGCAACGATGGCAAAATTCCCAGGAAGAATGGGAAATTTCCCGGGAAGAATCGGAAATTTCCCGGGAGTATGGGGAATTTCCCGGGAGTATGGGGAATTTACGTAGGCGGATGAGATACAGCTTATAATGTTTTTAAAAAAAGTTTAAGATGCTAAGTGTTGACTAAATTTCTTATAATAAAATAGGGCTACAAATATAATGACCACCAAAAAATACTTCGGTACCCTAAATAAAAAAATCATGCTGACCAAAATAAATTACTGAACACCAAAAAAATAAGGCCTACAATTACAAAAGTACCACCGTTTTAATTACGACTGCACTTCAAATTGTATTCGAATACCAAATATATTGAATGATCACCAAAAATCATTAATGATCACCAAATCTTGAAGACCAAATTAATGCGATATTTTCACCTAAATAAAACACTATGATTACCAAAAAATGTATGCATATTACCAAATGAAGTAAAATGATGCCATAATTACTAGCCCCTCCCGCTCAACCCCCGTACCCCGCACCTAACCTAACCTAACCTAACCTACTATTCTAGTAGCATACTGAAATGCTACTAGAAAAGTAGGTTAGGTTAGGTTTGAACGGGTGTGTAATGCTTAATATCATTATAATAAAACTATCATACATTTGTTATAACGCCATTTGATATATTATTGTATGTTATAATGTAATTTTTATTATACGTTTCCTTTATTATATTGTGATTTCATCTAAACTGTCATTATTATAATGCCTAATGTAATATAATTTTCAAATAGTATATAGACATGTTTTATAATGACATTTGTTATATTATATTTTTGTATACCGTAATACAGTGAAACCTGGTTAATTGGCACCTGGATAAATGGAAAACCTCAATAATTGCAACGAAAGGTCCGGTCCCGGTCCCTTGAGACCAAAATGCCTCTATAATTGAAAGTTTGGAACCTCTATAATTGCAATTTAGATTTTAGTGCTTTTCATAATTTTGCCTCTGTAATTGACCACATCGCAACTAAGACCTCTATAATTGACACTGTGCTAAAAAAAATCCGTTATTTTAGCTCTTCTTATTACCTCTATTATTGAAACGAGACTTATTGATTACCTCTGTAATTGAAATAATGTAGTTGTAGACAGCAGTAACAATATTTTAATAGCAATGATCATTTTATTTTAAATCTTCATCCAGAATTCAATTTATTTATTGGGTATCTAATATCTATCACAGCCAAATAGGTAGGTAGGTGAAATAGTTTTGATTAAATCAAACACAAAGTATGCTTTTTACATTCCAATAAAACTTTCTTCTACAATTCAAGGGATTTTTTTAAACCCAAATGATTAATAAGAAAATAAAGTAGTAATTAATGTAGTATAAAAGTGCAAGTCATAGACCAGAAACCCAGAAAGTAAGCTTGTAAATCTACTTTCAATGGTTATTTGCACCTCCATAAAAGAAATTTGTCAGAACGCAACCACTATTAATGAAAACCTCTATAATTGACACAACGAATTTTTGAACCTCGTTAATTGGCACGACCTGCTTAAATGAAAAACCTGGTTAATTGACAAAAAAATGCCGGTCCCTTGAAATTGCAATTATCCAGGTTTTACTGTACTTCATACAATTTTATCAAGTATAAATACATTTATTGTATAACATTTTTTGTCATATTTCATTTACTGATAACGTAAAGTTTTACATACTTTTTATAACTAGTATTTTATTTTATTCTAGGGAGATCGCAGTTCTAACCTAACCTAACCAATTTTTTCACGGTTTTCGTTCTGCGGGAGCCGCAGTTCAAACCTAACCTAAACCACTTTTTTGCTAGAGTATTTTATTCTACGGAGGGTCAAAGTTCTAACCTAACCCTCCTTTTGTTAGGTAGTTATTCGTTTGTGCGGAGTCGCAGTTCCAACTTAACCTAACCGATTTATGTCATGCAACTATTATGCCACACAAATAATTATGTGATGTCACTTGTTATAACAAATATGCTTTAGAGTATCTAATAATTATGACAATGTATATTAGACAAAGTGTAAATATACCTTATGACCATTATACCAATAATAACATTATGTATACCGTTAATTAGGTATTACGGTAGTATGCCATTTATTACGTTATTCAAAATAACGATATCATCATCATCATCATCATTTCACTGATGAGGAACGTAAAAATAAGTGATGCACAATTTGGTTTTCGGTCCCAACTCTCGACAGATTCCGCCATATTTACACTTAAACACTGTGTAAATTATTACACCCAAAGAAGTACATCGGTGTACGCGTGCTTCCTAGACCTAAGCAGGGCTTTCGACCTGGTTAATTATAACCTACTGTGGAAGAAACTGCTTGGGTTTGGGGTAGCATCGGATGTCGTGAGTGTCTTGAGATTTTGGTACGAGAACCAATTAAATAACGTAAGATGGGGAGACGTGCTTTCTAACGATTATAGGTTAGAATGTGGCGTGCGCCAAGGTGGGCTAACCTCTCCGGACCTGTTCAACATCTATGTCAACGGCCTGATCGAGGAGCTGAGAAGTACCAGAATAGGCTGTCACATAGGTAATGTTTGCTTAAATAACCTTAGCTATGCAGACGATATGGTGCTTCTCAGCCCCTCGATCCATGGTATCAGTGACCTACTAGCGATTTGTGAGCGCTATGCAGCCAATCATGGATTGGTGTATAACGTAAACAAATCTGACCTGCTGGTTTTTAGGTGTGAAAGGGGTCCGGACAGGGTCCCACGAGTGTTTTTGAATGGACAACCAGTTCGGGTTGCAACATCGGTCAAATATCTTGGTCATATTGTGACGGAGACCTTAAACGATGACGCAGATATAGAAAGAGAGAGAAGAGCTCTGTCCGTTCGTTGCAATATGCTGGCACGTAAATTCGGTCGTTGCTCAGACGAGGTAAAAATCACGTTATTTAAAGCATATTGCCAAAGCTTTTATACGTGCCAGTTATGGACTAGGTACACGAGGAGGGCGTACAGTAGCATCAGGGTACAATATAATGATGCATATCGTATCCTGATGCACAAGCCTAGATACTGTAGTGCATCAGACATGTTTGCGGCGGCCAGAGTACCTGACTTCTTCGCGATCCTCAGAGCCAGAGTAGCCTCCATTTGGGAAGCTATTAGAAGCTCCAAAAATGAAATTCTGAGGACGATAAGTGAGAACCCAAATAGTCATGTTTTTAGACACTGGCTATCTGTTCATCAGAGCGAGAACCGGAAATAATATTAATATTAAATTTTATATAATACTTATTATTAAAATTTTAGTTAAAGTTAAGCTAGTTTTTAGTTATTTTTTTAAGATGTGTATGGGTTTTTTTTAATGCCTGCAATAAAACATTTTATTATTATTATTATTATTTCAGCCTATATACGTCCCACTGCTGGGCACAGGCCTCCTCTCACGTGCGAGAGGGCTTGGGCTATATTTCCCACGCTAGCCCAATGCGGATTGGGGAGTTCACATGCACCTTTGAATTTCTTCGCAGATGTATGCAGGTTTCCTCACGATGTTTTCCTTCACCGAAAAGCTAGTAACGATAAATACGAGTAGTAAATAACGATATATCAAACTATAATATATGAAAAGTAATTATAACAAATGTAATGCACCCGGTTTGAACTGCTATCAGTTAAGTGGGTTAGGCTAGCACTGCGTGCAACCCTTACAGAAAATAAATGCTACTAGAAAAGTGGGTTAGGTTAGGCTTGAACTGCGACCCTTACAGAACCGAAATGCTACTTGAAAAGTGGGTTAGGTTAGGTTGGAACTGCGACCCATACAGAAACGAAATGCTACTAGAAAAGTGGATTAGGTTAGGTTTGAACTGCGACCCTTACAGAAACGAAATGCTACTAGAAAAGTGGATTAGGTTAGGTTATATAGAACTACGACTGTTACAGAAATGAAATGCTACTAGAAAAAGGTGACGAAGTGGATTAATTAATTTAATAGGCTAACGATATTAAATATTTGCACATTTTTAGTTAAAATGTGGTTACAATTTTGGTGGTCATTTACTATTTTTGGGTTTACAATGATTATTTTGGAGTCATTTGCTTTAATAGGATAGCAAGATTTAAGGTTAGGTTTGAACGGGTGTGTAATGCTTAATATCATTATAATAAAACTATCATACATTTGTTATAACGCCATTTGATATATTATTGTATGTTATAATGTAATTTTTATTATACGTTTCCTTTATTATATTGTGATTTCATCTAAACTGTCATTATTATAATGCCTAATGTAATATAATTTTCAAATAGTATATAGACATGTTTTATAATGACATTTGTTATATTATATTTTTGTATACCGTAATACTTTCACACAAGAAATTGAAAACATAAAACACAAATGTGACAGAAAATTTTTGGACAGGAATTCGTATGTTAAAAAGGCAAATGTATCATTTCGTTATAAAAAAGTCACCGCTTATAAAATAATTAAATTAATTGACCAAATGAGTGAAAAAAAAGCACCGGGAATAGATAAGATAAGAATCGTAGACCTGAAATTCATTAAACACCAAATAAGTGATGTCCTAGCCAAGTTCGTGAATATGTGTATTTTGTCAGGAGATTACCCAACTAAGCTAAAAACTGCCATTATAAGGCCCATTTACAAACAAGGAAGCCACCTCGATTATACTAACTACCGGCCTATAGCCATTCTGTCAATAATGAATAAAATTGTCGAGAAAGTTCTAGTCGAACAGATCAGTACTTTTTTAGAAACAAACGGCATTATTGCGGATTCGCAGCATGGGTTTAGGCCGGGCCGAAGTACAACAACGGCATTGTCCCGTTTTGCCGATACTGTAAATGGATATCTCAACGATAGAATGCATGTTGGTATGTTATTTATTGACTTCAAAAAAGCATTCGACACTTTGGACCATAATCTCTTATTAAAGTCGATGTCTGAATGCGGAATCCAAGGCCCAGTAAATACCTTCTTTAAAAATTACCTAAGTGACAGAACCCTGCAGACTGTTGTAAACGGAGTGTCCGGTGAGCTCGCGTGCGTGACGTCTGGTGTGCCGACTGGGTCAGTCTATGGCCCGGTTGGATACATCATGCATGTCAACAGCCTTAATAATGTCATACAGTACTGCCAGACATACATGTATGCTGACGATACATGTCTGATATATGCAGACAAGGACCTACATGAAGTCGAAAAAAAAATACAAATCGATTTTGATAATATTCTAATGTGGTCACATGACAACGGAATTATCTTAAACATAAACAAAACGAAAATAATGCACGTGTGCTCGCCGTACATGCAAAAAAAAGGTTCACAAATATCAATTATTGGTCATACCTACGGCTGCCTCCATAATGATAAAACTGCCTGTTCCTGTACTCGACTGGAATCCGTAAATGAGTATAAATATCTTGGGCTAACGGTAGATGTCAATTTTAGCTGGAAAAATCATATTTACTATCTATGTAATAAACTTAGAATATTGATAGGGAAATTTTACCACCTTCAAAAC
The DNA here is from genome assembly GCF_910591565.1 of Cydia splendana. Classification (NCBI taxonomy): domain Eukaryota; kingdom Metazoa; phylum Arthropoda; class Insecta; order Lepidoptera; family Tortricidae; genus Cydia; species Cydia splendana. The sequence continues at coordinate 14,343,044 of NC_085961.1, forward strand.
GTAGTCAGCAAAAAAACACTGTTTGTAGTTTACCATGCGCTAGTAGAATCATTAATAACCTACGGTCTAAGTGTGTACGGGAGGACCTTTCCTACCTATATAAGCAAGATTAAATCATTACAAATAAGGTTTTTAAAAATGCTTGTAGGTAAAAAAGAAAAGAATAAGTGTAAAGGTGACTACGATCAGCTATATGGGAAGTGTGGGGTCCTCCCTGTTCAAGAAAAGTTTAGGTATCTTGTGGCCGTAGACCAATATGGGTGCAACGACCATAAAATGCCTAGACGGCTAAACGATAGGTTGTTAAGAGCTGACAGGCGTGCACAATATCTCGAACCACAATGTTGTAATTACTATGGGGAAAGAACATTACACTATATAACTCCTCGGATTTATAATAACATTAGATTTCTGTCTGTAAATGAAAATATTACAAAAGCAGCGTTTAAAAGAAAGTTAAAACTGGAGATGTTGGAAATATACTTACCTAAAAAGTAATAATTTCAAATACATACTTACCTAAAAATTATAAAATCATTCCACAATCATGTACATATTAAAATATCAATAACAATATAAATAGTTAAAAAATGCATGCTTTCTTTTCTACTAACAATAGTATATAAGTCACGATTGTAAACATTTACCTTAATATTAAGTAAGAGTTGAGGGCGGCGCGCCAACAAACTGGTTACTACAGTTTGGCGCATTTATTGTATATATGTATCATTGTAATTGTTTATATGAATAAATGAATTAATAATAATTACTTCATACAATTTTATCAAGTATAAATACATTTATTGTATAACATTTTTTGTCATATTTCATTTACTGATAACGTAAAGTTTTACATACTTTTTATAACTAGTATTTTATTTTATTCTAGGGAGATCGCAGTTCTAACCTAACCTAACCAATTTTTTCACGGTTTTCGTTCTGCGGGAGCCGCAGTTCAAACCTAACCTAAACCACTTTTTTGCTAGAGTATTTTATTCTACGGAGGGTCAAAGTTCTAACCTAACCCTCCTTTTGTTAGGTAGTTATTCGTTTGTGCGGAGTCGCAGTTCCAACTTAACCTAACCGATTTATGTCATGCAACTATTATGCCACACAAATAATTATGTGATGTCACTTGTTATAACAAATATGCTTTAGAGTATCTAATAATTATGACAATGTATATTAGACAAAGTGTAAATATACCTTATGACCATTATACCAATAATAACATTATGTATACCGTTAATTAGGTATTACGGTAGTATGCCATTTATTACGTTATTCAAAATAACGATATCATCATCATCATCATCATTTCAGCCTATATACGTCCCACTGCTGGGCACAGGCCTCCTCTCACGTGCGAGAGGGCTTGGGCTATATTTCCCACGCTAGCCCAATGCGGATTGGGGAGTTCACATGCACCTTTGAATTTCTTCGCAGATGTATGCAGGTTTCCTCACGATGTTTTCCTTCACCGAAAAGCTAGTAACGATAAATACGAGTAGTAAATAACGATATATCAAACTATAATATATGAAAAGTAATTATAACAAATGTAATGCACCCGGTTTGAACTGCTATCAGTTAAGTGGGTTAGGCTAGCACTGCGTGCAACCCTTACAGAAAATAAATGCTACTAGAAAAGTGGGTTAGGTTAGGCTTGAACTGCGACCCTTACAGAACCGAAATGCTACTTGAAAAGTGGGTTAGGTTAGGTTGGAACTGCGACCCATACAGAAACGAAATGCTACTAGAAAAGTGGATTAGGTTAGGTTTGAACTGCGACCCTTACAGAAACGAAATGCTACTAGAAAAGTGGGTTAGGTTAGGTTATATAGAACTACGACTGTTACAGAAATGAAATGCTACTAGAAAAAGGTGACGAAGTGGATTAATTAATTTAATAGGCTAACGATATTAAATATTTGCACATTTTTAGTTAAAATGTGGTTACAATTTTGGTGGTCATTTACTATTTTTGGGTTTACAATGATTATTTTGGAGTCATTTGCTTTAATAGGATAGCAAGATTTAAACATTTGGTTATAATTTTACATTAAAATGGAGTTCTAATTTTGGTGGTCATTTACTATTTTTGGGTTTACATGATTATTTTGGGGTCATTTTCTTTAATAGTATCCGATAGCAAGATGTAAAAATTTGGTTATCATTTCACATTAAAATGGGGTTTGAAATTTGGTAATCATTTACTAGTTTTGGGTTAATAATGATTAGTTTGGTGTCATTTCCTTTTATAGAATAGCAAAATGTATTAAAATTGGTAATCATTTCACATTAAAATGGAGTTGTAATTTTGCACTGCGCCGTGGACCTGTCGCGGGCCCGCCGCTTGGTGACGCTCACGCCCGCGCACGCCCGCTCACGCACGCTCCCGCCGCCGCAAGCTTAAGGTAAACAGGTAAGCGCCACTTGCACCATCCCACTAACCCGGGGTTAACCAGTTAAACCGTTAACCCAGTGTCAAATTATACTGGTAACCATGGTAACTCCAGGTTTAACCGGTTAACCCCGGGTTAGTGGGATGGTGCAAGTGGCGCTAAATGGAATAAAAATATATCCGAGATGACACGTCGAGCAAAAATCAATTTCGAGAATAGTTCTAGGTATGGCAATAGTGCCCAAGATCTACAATTTGAGCAGTATGTGTTTTGGAACTGTCTGTTACCTTTTCACGCTTAATTGGCTGAACCGATTAAGATGAAATTTAGTATGGAGATATTTTGAGGCCCGAGGAAGAACTTTGAAGAGCAGAAGCGGTATCATGGTCGCATTTTTATCACCTGTCATGCCATACGTCACTTTCGCACATACATATTTATTAGAAGGTGACAGGCATGGTGACAAAATGATAAAGAGCCGACCATCTTAGCGTTACAGGAGGATAGTTTCTATCAATCATCATCAACGTTCCACGGCCAACCATAGATATATAATGTTAGTTAGTAATTAAATTTTATCTGGATAAAGTTCGTTCACAAAAGACGTAATTATTTTTATTGATGCTTTATAACCTTATTACTTATTTCGTAGTAAATTGGTTTCGTAAGCATAATACATAGAATAACCAACTACATATTTTAGCCCCCAAGTAAGCATACTACATAGAATAACCAAGTAGATATTTTAGCCTCCAAGTAATCACCATTAATTTATTATCCATTAGTAATATTAGTATAACATATTAGCGATTATTAATTTAGTGCGATGCCCGATTACATACCTATTTTAGAAATGATTAGGTTATTAAGACGAATATTGAGGACTCAAGTGATATCGGTGAGCAATGAGCATAGGTACTCTATTGTTCATAAGTACGATTTTCAGGTACCTATTACAAGATGTGCGTGAACCTATACAGTGACAATTAAGTTAATACAGGCAAGATCTTCGAGCAACACCGGCTTCCGACACGTCGGAAGGGAGGGGCCCAAGCGATATCTTACCTTACAAATCATTCTGCCATTTTTTGCGGGGGAAAGGTGCACACAGTCGCACTTCTCACACACTTACATACAAAATCCAATCTGTAATGACGACACAAATACGTAGAAAATGACACACGTCAAAGACAAATCTTGCAAACCTCGATCTCTTTTTGTGTACGGACGAGTCACAAGTGTCACAACACGCACACTAACACATTTTCGCCGACGAATTTTATTGTATTCTGAGCTTCGAGCAACACCGGCTTCCGACACATCGGAAGGGAGGGGCCCAAGCGATATCTCACCGTACAAATCTTTCTGCCATTTTTCGCGGGGGGAAAGGTGCACACAGTCGCACTTCTCACACACTTACATACAAAATCCAATCTGTAATGACGACACAAATACATAGAAAATGACACACGTCAAAGACAAATCTTGCAAACCTCGATCTCTTTTTGTGTACGGACGAGTGACAAGTGTCACAACACGCACACTAACACATTTTCGTTGAAGTATGTTATTGTATTCTGAGAGATGAGAAGTCGGATTTGTCGCTCGACCGATCCGCAATTTGTACTGAGCGAGCAAAATCGATAAATCCAACAATTACATGAGACTAAAATATAATAATTGTGTTTAAATGTAATTAAACGTATGATATGTAAAAAAAAATATTACATGTGAAGTGTAACAATTTCTTTTTGTAAATTTGATGTCCCCGACCTCTTTTTATAACAAAAAACCGAGCAAACAGGCATTTTTGTACAGCAGTGTTCACGCGCGCGTCTGGACTCGGTCTAGTGAAAAATCCAAATGCAACTAGTTTTATTACCCGCGCTAGATTAGATTGACGCGCTAATCTTGTACCTCGGCAGAGGGGAAATAGTGCGAATGCCGCCTCCCTTCCGTGTTGCTCGAAGATTCTGAGAGATGAGAAGTCGGATTTGTCGCTCGACCGATCCGTAATTTGTACTGGGCGAGCAAAATCGATAAATCCAACAATTACATGAAACTAAAATATAATATTTGTGTTTAAATGTAATTTAACGTATGATATGTAAAAAAAATATTACATGTGAAATGTAACACTTTCTTTTTCAAAATTTGATGTCCCCGACCTCTTTTTACAACAAAAAACCGAGCAATTAGGCATTTTTTCTGCGGCTGTGTTCACGCGCGCGTCTGGACTTGGTCTAGTTTAAAATCTCAATGCAAATAGTTTTATTACCCGCGCTAGATCAGTTGATCTTGTACCTAGGCAGAGGGGAAATATTGCGAATGCCGCCTCCCTTCAGTGTTGCTCGAAGGGCAAGATGACTGAAATGACTTTTATGGACATTTTCTTATAAAATGATCCGTTTTCATTATTCCTAATTGCGGGTTTCATCTGACTAGAGGAAAATATATGGGCTATTATTTTGGATTTTATAATTATTTCCCTACTAGCTGTGCCCGCGGCTTCGCCCGCGTGGAATTTGGCCTGTGTCAGTAAGCGGCTAATTTCTAATCCTAATTTCTCTCCCTCTCCCCTGAAGGCGGAACTTGAAGTAAAGTTGACAGATGGATATGCTAGAGGACTGCAGTCCAGATAAAATATTTTACAATTAGATACCACTAAATAAAACTACACTCCAAAATCAATAGTTTTGTTCGCCCTTATTCAAATTTTACACGTGATTTAAACGACAGAGTAGTAGATGTATATCGGACGATACAGTAAAGTATATATACGCGCGCGAGCGAAAGCGAAGCGGCCTGCCTGGCTAGAGCGCCACTCAACGTGATCTTCTTCACACTCCTGAGGAAGACCACGTGCCCCTTGTAACTTCAATGCGTTGCGAGACTTTCGCGAATGATTGGATTTTTTTCTGGAAGGCATGGTAATGCATATTAAATGCGAGTCCCAAATCGTTTGACTCCGCAAACGACCAGTGCCGGATTAAGATATTTTGATCCCCTAAGCATTTCTAGACCATGGTGCCCACTCTCCCTAGGGTCATCGAGATTACATTGAATTTATTTGGTAAGTTGAGTGACTTTCATTGTCGCATTAAAGCTGAGAATGGAAATTAGTTTATTACGAAAATTTACAGTGCTGCAGCAGTAACGTTGCAACAGAGTAATGCTGCTGCAGTCGCCATATCTTAGAAAGTAATTGAAAACGCGAGCGAAGCAACCGCGAATTTTTTTCGATATAAAAACGCAATTTGATAGATAGTTGTACATTTTTACTTTTAGTATGGAAATCAGTCACATCATTTTATCACGAAAATTGACAGTGCTACAGCAGTAACGTTGCAACAGAGTAATGCTGCTGCAGTCGCCACCCGAATGTCACCTTTATCATATCTTAGAAAGTGATTGAAAACGCGAGCGAAGCGAGCGCGACAATTTTTCGGTGTAAAAAAACGTAATTCGATAGACAGTTGTACATTTTTATTACTTTTAGTATGGAAAACAGTCACATCATTATATCACGAAAATTGAATGTCACCTTTATCATATGTTACAAAGTTATTGAAAACGCGAGCGAAGCGAGCGCGAAAATTTTTGATATAAAAAACGCATTTTGATAGACAGTTGTATATTTTTAACCGACTTCAATTTCATAGAAGGAGGCTATTTTTTTTTTTTTTTTCTATGTACGTTCACCGATTACTCCGACATCCGTAGTCCGATTTGAGTAATTCTTTTTTTGTTTGAAAGGAGCTACCTCCTAGTTGGTCCCATTTTAATTTGGTTCTGTTCTGATGATGGGATCCATGAGGAATTGAGGGAACTCCTCAATTTTTAAAGGCACATGCATGGTGTTTTGGGCGTTTTCCTAAGCAACTCGAGCATTTTCTCCCGAAAACCACCAATTTGATGAAGTAGACCTGATGATGATGATTATTTTGATGATAATGATGATGATTTCTTTAAATGTAAGATATGTTCAGCGATTACTCCGGCACCTGTGATCCGATTTGAGTAATTCTTTTTTTGTTTGGAAGAAGTTACCTCCAAGGTGTTTCCGTATTATTTTTGGTTCTGGTCTGATGATGGAATCCATGAGGAATTGAGGGAACTCCTCAATTTTTAAAGGCACGTGTTAAGTGATTTCGGGGTTTTCTAAAGTAACTCGAGCATTTGCTTTCGAAAACCACCAATTTGATGTACTGCAACTGTAGCCTTACCACGAGTTTGACATTGACACATTCGCTAACGTCTTATGCATCTAAATGTAACTTTTTATGCATCTCGCTCACACTAAGGTTAGTACAAGCGAGATGCATAGGAAGCAAGTTACAAACATGCTAGCGAATATATCAATGTCAAACTCGTGGTAAGCTGGTAAGGCTACTGATCGGGGATTAGGGTTAGGAGTTAAGGGGTCAGGGATTAAGGGGTCGGGGAATGGCGGTTGAAGGGTTGCTGGTTCAGGATCGAGGGGTTCCTGGATCAGGGGTTGATGTGCTGTGAGGTTGAGTGATCGGGGGGCTGAGGGATTGGGTCAGTGGCGGGGCGGGCGGATGGATTTAGTTGACAGGAATTATAATTTCCTAGACGGACTCGAGAAAATTTCTGGTTCAGGGTCGAGGGGTTCCTGGATCAGGGGTTGATGCGCTGTGAGGTTGAGTGATCGGGGCGTTGAGGGATTGGGTTAGTGGCGGGGCGGAGGATGGATTTAGTGTAGTAGTGACAGGAATTATAATTTCCCAGACGGACTCGAGGAAATTCCTGATTACATACATATTTATTCAAGTAATAGGTACACGAATTTAGTGTTAAACATGATCTTGTTTTTCATTCATGCGTCGCGCTCTTAACAATGCGTTAAAACTAAAAATGGAAAAATAAAAACTTTTTACAAAAAAAAGCAAACCGACTTCAAAAAGGATGAAATAAAATATTATCCTTTTTGAAGTCTATGCGTTACCAACTGATATGTTTGAAGTCGGTGCCAAGCCAAGTAGTAACAATACCAGTCAAAAATAATCAGCTTTATGGCTATAAATCCCATTAGAACTGTACTAATAACTATTACAAATGTGTAAGTAATTCTGTCTGCCTCTTTGTCGCCTTTTCATGGCTAAACAACTGAACCGCTTTAGGTGAAATTTGGCAAGAAGGTAAATTTCTTGAATTGTTTTATATTTTGAAATGTAGTCCTCTGGATAAGGGACGGGAAATTACTCAGTCCCAATCTCACACTTGCGTGCTATAGACTGTTCGAGCATTAGTAAGAAATGCTCTTTAAAAAATACGACGGAAAAAAAATGCATTGGATTTCCACTAATGTGCCGACAAACATGGTACAGACTGCGCCAAGAAGGTTTGATCGTGTGTTCTGAGGTGTGTTCTTAGATACAATCGGCGTCAAAGATATGTTTACACTTTTGCACCTTACACCTTTGTTATAAGGCGAAAAGTGTAAACATATTTTTAACGTCGACTGTACCTACAGAAAGTATGTTCATTGTCGTCGTGTAAGGCAATCCAACGTAGGTACATCCTTATCGAATCATGGTATGCTTCAAAATTTGGCTTGGCACCGACTTCAAACATATCAGTTGGTAACGCATAGACTTCAAAAAGGATAATATTTTATTTCATCCTTTTTGAAGTCGGTTTGCTTTTTTTTGTAAAAAGTTTTTTTACTTTTAGTGTGGAAATCAGTCACATAATTTTATCACGAAAATTGACAGTGCTGCAGTAGTAACGTTGCAACAAAGTACCTAATGCTGCTGCAGTCGCCACCCGAATGTCACCTTTATCATATCTTAGAAAGTTATTGAAAACGCGAGCGAAGCGAGCGCGACAATTTTTCGATATAAAAAAACGCAATTCGATAGACAGTTGTACATTTTTACTTTTAGTATGGAAATCAGTCACAACATTATATCACGAAAATTGAATGTCACCTTTATCATATGTTAGAAAGTTATTGAAAACGCGAGCGAAGTGAGCGCGAAAATTATTCGATACAAAAAACGCATTTTGATAGACAGTTGTACATTTTTACTTTTAGTATGGAAATCAGTCACATCATTTTATCACGAAAATTGACAGTGCCGCGGCAGTAACGTTGCAACAGAGTACCTAATGCTGCTGCAGGCGCCACCTGAATGTCACCTTTGTCATAAACATCTTAGAATTTTATTGAAAACGCGAGCGAAGCGAGCGCGAAAATGTTTCGATAATTTTTGGTGCCCCCTAGACATGGTGCCCTAAGCAAGTGCTTATTTTGCTTAAAAGGGTTAATCCGGCACTGCAAATGACAGAGGTCAATGTTTTTTTTCAAAGTATCCACCTTCGTGGCCATTATTAAGTGCTTAAGGAGGCGATACGTATGAATATGGATTTGATATGGATGCGATATAATTACGATTAGGTATAATTCACCACGGAGAAAATAAATAAATTTATGCAATTATACGCGTGTATGTGTGTTTTTTTTACCACTTCGTAACTGTGTAAACCCATTTTTAGTTTTCTTGGTTACTTAATGTTTACACAGCTCCCCAAAAGATGGCACTGTGCATTTGTGCAATGAGGGGCAATTAATTTACTGTCGTTTAATTTTGTTGTTTTATTAAATCAACACAATTATTCAATTAAATTTGTTGATATCCGTACGATTGATTGAAATTTTAGAAAAGGGGTCTTCTAAACTTAGAGTTAATTTGGCAAAATCCTTCCTCGGTGACTTATTTATGTCACATCGTATTAAATTCAGCGCCATCTGTTAGTTTACCAGGGTGCACATATTTGAAAAAAGTTTGCCTCTCCTTCCTAAGTAGCGCCATACGATTCAGGGGCAAACTTAAGTCAATCGAGTGTTGCGGCTACCCCCCCTTTTAGGGGTTGAATTTTTATAGCCTATAACCTGGCCGGGGATTTTCTCGACAGATTAGTAAAGTTTTCATCAAAATCCGTTCAGCCGTTTTCACGTGATGCGCGTTCAAATAAACAGACAAACAGATAAACAGACAAACAGACAAAAATTCTAAAAACTTTTGGAACGTGTTCTGTTATCGATTCTAAGTATCCCCAGCCAACTTTTTTTCAAATATCTTCCATGTACAGACTTTCGACCGTCTTCAGCTTTATTATATGTATAGATAAAGGCCAAAACCTAAAAGGCCAGTTAAGTAATCTAGCATCTTTTTTTCATTGGCTCGTCGTTTGCAAACGTGTCTGCTTATACTCCTGTAGTACGTCTACCATCAGTTTTGACATTGACATATACGCTCACGTCTAGGTAACTTACTTTTTATGCATCTCGCTCGTACTCGCACTACTCGCATATTAGTGCAAGCGAGATGTACAGAAAGTAAATTACGTAGACGTGAGCGTTATGTCAATGTAAAAACTGGTGGCAGCCGTACTGGCATCAGAGTACGGTTACCATCAGTTTGTCACTGACATAAACGCCGTCGAGAACGTAATTTACTTTCTATACATCCCGTTTGCACTAATATGCGAGTGCGAGCGAGATGTATAGAAAGTAAATTACGTTCTCGACGGCGTTTATGTCACTGACAAACTGATGGTAACCATACAGAGCTGAGGGGCTACCGTGAAAACCAAAATTCGCAAATAGCGGGGATCTTTCTCTTTTACTCCAATGGAGGCGTACCTAATTAGAGTGACAGAGAAAAATGCCCGCAATTTGCTAACTTCGATTTTCGCGGTTATAGCCCAGCTTTCCGACGGTATTATTTACTTGCTGGCAAGTGTAAATAACGCCGTGCGTGTTGAATGTTTTAGATTCTACAAGAAACAGTTCTGCAGTGTCCAGTGTACCAATGATCACACGATGAACACACACTTTTATGACTCGGTAACGAACAAGATCTTAAGTATTCGATATTTTTGCACGCTTCCAAGGTATATCTGTGTCATTTTATTTATTTATTCTAAAAAAATATTTGGTACTTGTTTTAAAGTTATGCTGTGGTTTAAAATATTTTCTTACTACTATTCATTTCATAAAAATGTCACATTTCCACCTAACCTTTGCACAAGAGGAAAAATGTCGCCAACATCAAACATTTCAGCATAAGATGTTTAATTTGTAGGTATAACAAATAAAAAAAACTAAATGAATACGTTGACTTAATGTAAAAAATAAAATTAAAAGTTCAAGGTTAATATATTTATATTTAATTATTACCTAGTATACTTACAACAGTATACTTACCTAGTACGAATTTATACTTATTATAAGTGTATCCCCCAAAGCAAATGTCATGTTTATCGGTATATAACTTGTATTGCGTTTAGTTTTTATATTGAAGTCTAACTGATTTTTATAAATAAAAGCTAAAGTAAAAGTCACTACTTACTTTTAACTATAAAAATATATACCCCGTACATCAAAGCACACTTTCACGTGATTAAAGTGTTTACTTATCAACTATGTGGGCGATTCTATATATAACTATACGTAATCTTAAAGGTTATGTTCCGAAATTCACCCACCAAAGATATAAGAGGCCATTAAAAATTAACCCCCAGAATCGTCGGCGACAGGGCAGAAAACGGTACCCTTGTCATCCCCCAAATAAGGATAATCCGGATATCGACAAGCATCGAACCAGTTAATATGGGCTCCAGCGGATATGAAATTGACGAAGAGTAAAGTTTGAGCTATCGCGCATGATTACAGAGAAATTGTAGAATGTGGTGGTCGACCAATGTCGGTCGATAAAATTACTTACTGTGGTTACGGGTAACCAATATGAGGACTTACATTAAAAAAGGCACATAATTTTGTTTCATAACTAATAAATAAAAATAAATAAATATTAGGGGACATCTTACACAGTACTATGGGTGTGCTAGGCGACGATATGACTGTGCTAGGGACGGTATGTATCTTATTAATTAAAATATAATGCGATTTGTAGTTCAATTATAAGCAAATAAATTGTAATTATATATGTACACCAATTCCACAGAAAGAGTACACTATTATATATATATATATATATATATATATATATATATATATATATATATATATATATATATATATATATATATATATACATATATATATATATAACCAATATGAGGACTTAAATTAAAAAAGGCAAATAATTTTGTTTCATAACTAATAAATAAAAATAAATAAATATTAGGGGACATCTTACACAGTACTATGGGTGTGCTAGGCGACGATATACATACGTATATAGATAAATATATACTCATATCTGTGGAATTGGTGTACATATATAATTACAATTTATTTGCTTATAATTGAACTACAAATCTCATTATATTTTAATTAATAAGATACATACCAATGCAACCATATACATAGCAATGTTAAAACCTTTAGATTAATAAGATTATAATAACAAATGGAATTATTGACTTTAAAAAGCTGTTTAGGGCGGACTTTTTACGGCCATCAAACGTAAATCTCAAGTGAATAATGCCCGCAATAGCTAGTTGCCATTGGCGTTAGTTATATAAATAGTGTAGTAAATGAAGCAAGTTGTTGTATGGAGACCCATGCATTAATTTCTCAGTCGATGAAATTTAGCTTGGTTATTGTATAGTATGAGCCGAGACTAACATTATAAATATCCAAAAAAAAACACTCCTAAGTTAGGTAAAAACACGAATTTGATTATATATTGAACCTAGAGATGGGTAACTACCCGGGTAAATACCCGAGAGCGGGTATTTACCCGGTAAATACCCGATATTTACCTACCCGCGGGTGAATACGCGGGTATTTTCGTTTTTCTTCTAAATTTGATGTGTTTAATGGTACGTGAGTATAAATAAGATTAATTTAAGTATTTTTTTACAATGTTACATAAAATGTATGTTCAAACTAATTACGAAAAGGTTGCTATGAGGTGAAGTTCGATTTTAACATATCAGTCCAATTATGAAAATCGTGTAAAATCATTCCCTGGCTTCCGGAAATGTTTTAAAATGCTTTTAATATACATTAGAAAGATGAAAATAAAGAATACTTATGAATGATAATAAAAAAAAATTGTGCAGTATCCCAACTTGTGAAGCTTATAAGTCAAACACATGCAGTTAGTTTTAGGACAAAAATGTATATAACCTTTTTTGTAGAAAATTATGTCTACTTTAGTTTGTACATACAACACTTTTCGATATTAATGACAGATTCCAAGAAATATGAAAAAGTTCACTTTTTCCCCCCTCCCCCCAACCGCACCCCCCGCCGACCGAAGTTGGAATGTGTATTATCAACGTATAAGTACGATAATTTACTCAAGTCTAATAAAAATACTCTTATGACGGCCTTTTTTAATATTTATTAAAATTGTACAAAAAATTCCTTAGTTACAACTGCAACTGCAACTAAACCATTTCTTTTTAAATTACACACAATAATTACAGCCATTAACTCGGTTTATATCTCCACTTTAACACAAATCGACATGTGCAACAAGAAATGAATCTACCCGTCCATTTGGGTAGATACGGGTAAATACCGGGTAGATGGGTATTTACCGGGTATTTACCTGGGTGGGTAAATTGGGTAAATACCCGCGACCCATCTCTAATTGAACCGAGTAATTCCTCAGTCCAAAATTATTTTACAAAATAAGTTATTTGTATCAGTATGTGATACTAGAAAAAAATCTAAAAGTTTTGTCAAACATGAGAATATTTTTTTATGATACTTCATTTTTCTGACGCTCATTTTCATCGGAAAATTGCTCTGTCATTTTTTTCTTCTTATATGATCTTAGAATATAATTTGGCGCAGTGGGTAAAAAAATCCAAAATAAATGCGTATCCAAATGTATGCATTATAGAACTATTAAAAACTGAGAGTGGAAAATTTTTAGATTTTCATTTTGTAGGTATAAAACGGCAATAAAATGGCATTCCAGTGAAAAAATTAGACTGAGCAATTTTCCGGTCCAAGACACGCCAAAAAATTTTATTTTATTAATACTGGTATTTCTGCTGGGATATTTTTTTGATATTTCATATATCGTTGCAATACGTTACATGAATATGTCTGGTCAAGAAAGTTTGAACGGAGCATTTTTCCGTAAAAAGATATTAACGATTTAAGACTTTAGGTATTTACTTTAATTCTATTATTATTATTCTTTGGAAATTTATACAATACTTTTTATTTATTGATACTTTATCATACTGTAAAGTTTTTTCTGGCTGAGGAATTAATGCGGGGTCCACTACCTTTATTTAAGTACTACACTAAAAAGCATGCTACTATTATCATTACACAGAATACGAGTATAATCTGTGTTTGTTTATCTTATCTATCATGGCACTTGTACCACACGAAACGGGGTAGCCATCGCACTAGACTCTCACCTTAAAGAAAGGATCATCCAGGTCGAAAGAAAAAGCGACCGCCTGATCGCCGTAAAGTTAGCCATGGATAAACAACCGCCTTTAAATCTAATTTCTGCGTATGCCCCACAGGTAGGATGTTCAGAAGCGGAAAAATCTCAATTCTGGGAAGATTTTGATGACTTGATCAATCAGATACCATCCCCAGAAACGAAATATATCGGCGGAGATCTGAACGGTCATGTAGGCGTTTCCACTGATGCATACCCGGGAGTACATGGAAATCGAGGCTATGGGACTATAAATAAACAGGGAGAAGAGATCTTGGAATTTGGGATGAGACATAACCTCGCCATCATTAACACCTTCTTTCAAAAGAAACCAGAACACCTAATCACGTATAAAAGCTCAAGACATGGTACACAAATAGACTACATTTTAGCAGATAAGAACTTACTTCGAAACTTTAGGGATTGTAAAGTGGTACCGGGTGAAGCGCTGACTTCGCAGCATAGAATATTAGTAGCATGTCTCAAACTACCCAGGCCTATTAAGACAACCATTGATAAAACGCCGAAAATCAAGTGGGGACTACTCTACAGCCCTAAAGGTGAAGACCTTGTTGCTACTCTCAAACAGTATCTGGAGGATGACATGAACAACGAATATAACAACAACGCGGAATGTATGTGGTCAAATTTTGCACGCACTTGTAAAACCCATTCTTCCAGCATCTTAGGAGTCTCAAAGGGAATACTTACTAATAACAAGGACCCAAGATGGTGGAATGATGATGTTAAAGGAGCTATAGCTGCCAAAAGAACTCTATTTAAATTATGGCAGACCACTCAACTAGAGGAGGACCGCATAGAGTACAAAAAGGCCAAACAAGAAGCGAAACGGAAGGTAGCCCAAAATAGAGCCCAATCTCAGGAATGTTTTTATAGCAGACTGGAAGATGCTAAAAATGACTCAGAAATCTTCAAAATCGCAAAGCAGCGTCATAAGTCCACATTGGATATCAAAGTCAACAAATACATCCGTGATGAAAACGGCCTGCTTTTAACAGATAATAAAGACATAAGCCAGAGATGGCGTCAATACTATGAAAGGCTCCTTAACGAAGAATTCCCAAGCCAACCACTGCCCTTAATAAAACCTTCGGCGGGACCAATATTAGAAATAAGTATTTCAGAAGTTAAACTTGCTGTCTCGAAAATGAAGAACCACAGAGCTGCTGGCCCAGACGAAATACCCTCTGATATATGGAAACAAACAGGACCCATAGGGCTTGAATGGCTCACCAAACTATTCAACGCGGTCCTGAACTCAAATAAGATCCCAAATCAATGGCGACAAAGTTCTATCGTTCCCTTTTTTAAGAACAAGGGCGACGTCAGCGTCTGTGGGAATTATAGGGGTATAAAACTCACTTCTCACACCCTCAAAATATGGGAAAAGATATTACACAACCGTTTCTTAGATCACGTTGTCATCTCTGAAAACCAGTACGGTTTCACCCCGTCCAAATCCACTATCGATGCTATACAAGCAGTACGAATCGTCATGGAAAAGCATCGGTCTAGCCGGGAAGACTTGCACCTCGTCTTCATAGACCTTGAGAAGGCGTTTGACCGGGTACCACGAAATCTGGTATGGCAAGCGATGAGAGCGCAAGGTATACAAGAAACATATGTTGCTTTAGTCCAGGACATGTACCATAGATGTAGCGCGAACGTGAGAAGTCTGGCCGGAGTGAGCAAGACGTTTGAAGTAAATGTTGGCGTACATCAAGGTTCAGCGTTAAGCCCATTACTGTTCAACTTAGTAATGGACTATCTCACCAAAGATATCCAAACTCCCTTGCCATGGTGTATCTTATACGCGGACGACATCGTACTCATTGACAAAAGTGCACAACAACTGCAAACGACCCTAGAACAATGGAGGCAGGCCCTGGAAAGAAATGGACTTCGCATCAGCAGAAGTAAGACCGAGCATTTAGAATGCAAGTTTAGTAGCGATACCACCATCTCCAACAGGATCTATATCGAAGGAGATCAACTTCCAAAGGTATCCCAATTCAAATATCTCGGAACGATGCTCACGGCCGATGGTGCCATTGAATCCGACGTCACTCACAGAGTCAACGCTGGCTGGCTAAGATGGAGAGCCCTCTCTGGTGTTCTTTGCGATACAAGAATGCCTATCAAAGTCAAGGGCAAAGTGTACAAGACAGCCGTGAGACCGGCAATGATGTACGGTGCTGAATGCTGGGAAATCAAAAAGGCGCATGAACAAAAATTACATGTGGCAGAGATGAAGATGCTGAGGTGGGCGGCAGGAGTAACAAGACTCGATAAAGTGAAAAATGAATACATCAGAGGTAGTTACAAAGTTGCACCCATCACAAACAAAGTCATGGAAAGCAGGCTTCGCTGGTACGGTCACGTGATGAGACGCCCCGAAGACCACGTAGTTCGGCAAGCCTTGGCATTGCCGAACAGGGAAGCGAGCAGACAAGGAAGACCTAAAGCCACGTGGTGGTCTACAATGACCCGCGACTTGGAACGAGCCCAACTTACCCCAAAGACAACTCAGGACAGACGGTCCTGGCGCATGAGAACGAGGAGAGCCGACCCCAAATAATGGGAATAAGGCAAAGAGAAAGAAGAAGAATCTGTGTTTGTTTATAATCAGAATTTAATCTTTTAACACAAGAGTTTGAATTTGACCAACTCTGTTCTTTCAAACTGAAAACAATGGCGATTTATAAAAGTGCATCATATTCATATTTTTTCCGTAAAAATATCGTACAGCATGCATAGAAAAATATGAAATGTATGCAGTATAATATTTATAATTTTTAGCTATTATTTTATTACACCAAACAATATCAAGTAGGTCTGGTGTTTTCCCCTTATTACGAGTAGGTAGCTAAGGCTTTAGCCTTTAGGGTTAAAAGGGTTAAAATTAATACATTTTGAAGTGAAAACTTCTTTTTCACGCCACTGTTCGGAAATGTGGCAATAGATGGTCTAAAACCAAGCTGGAAAGTAGGCAATAGCTGTATGTAGCACCTGAACCACCACTACTACAATGTTTCATTGTTATCATCATCTGTCATTAGTGACGGTTCGCTACGGCAATGAGTATCATTTAAAACATAAAAATCGATAAAGGTCTTTTTTGGCGCAACTTTTTCCTTCTAAAATAAAATTAGGTTATTTATAGGACCAATTTCTTGTTTAAAAAAAAAGAAATGTCAAAACCATTCAGTTCATTTTTTTTAACAATTTTCCATTCAGTTTAAGGCGTTTTTTTACTTTTGTAGCTGTTTGTGGTTATTTAAAGCAAAAACGCTTATAAGCTTAGAGTCGGTTTGAAGCAAATAACAGAAAAACGCCTCTTAAAAGTGATAAAAAAAGTAAAAAAGGCGGGATCTGAAAATACTTACTGAATTGGATAGTGTAAATTGTGTTTGACTAAAAATACAAGAAACACGTATCTACGCTCACTATAAAAATGAGTTCTTCTAGTGAAGAAAATGATATTCTTACGCTGATGCCTACCGAAATTCAAGAGACAGCACAGGCAGTGGCTAGTAATTTGCTACCAGAGAAATCGCGGGCTAGTACTTATAGTTATACAAAATACAAAAAAAATACAAAATTTCTTTATTAACCAAGTAGAACAAGCAAGATTGACAAAAGTAGGTAATTATACATGTATATTACACACGTTACATTACAGTTAGATTAACAGTAGCCCTCACACTAGGTCAAGCCTGTGTCGTGAGGACTGTGGTGAGACAGTAATAACAAAACGAATTAACAACTAGGTAGTTAATTATGAGTATTAATAATTATAATAATATAATTATGAGTTATGCAAATGTTTTCTTTTCCTCGCAGTAGTCGTGAAAGGCACTATGTAATGCCTAGGCCGGAAACGCTAAAGATGGACTCGTATTATTTGAGGGCCTCCACTAACGTGTCGGCCCTCAAACGCACTCGTCCATCTTTTAGCGGTTTTCCGTCCTCTCCTACAATGTACTATAGCGGCGCTGTGCGTACTTTTTGTGATGGGGAAAAAATGTTAAACTCGCAACAGGTGTCACGTGACCGTAAGATTCGTAAGACGTAAGACGGACACGTGACCTGATCGAAAAACTGTTACAATGTCATTGAGTTTTTCTTTATTGATTTAAATGCCATCTAGTGAGTTTCCCTCGAACTGGTACTAATATAACTCGTGTACTAACAGTGATGTGCTTAGGGGTTTCAAGTAATGTGACGAAATAACGCTAGATGGCGTTAATCTCAATTATACATAGTGCTTCAGATATTTTGCACTAGATGGCGCTGTTATTAATATTTTGACGTAAGACATAAGACGGACACGTGACCTGATCAAAAATCTGTTACAATGTCATTGAGTTTTCACTTCTGCCGACACTCCCGGAGTGCAACCCGTTGGTTTTTTTTTATCTACGCACATATTATTAGTGCTCTATAATGCGTTCAGGAACCGTAGGAAATGACCAGCATTATTACAACAAATTTTACTATTAGAACTTTCTTATCTGTGGTAGTAGCTAAAATCTGTACTTTAATGTTTTTACATTATAGAGTTTTGTGAGGTTATGAGTTTAAATTTGGAACAGCTTACAGAACTCAAGTGGGTCTCTATTATAGTATCCATAGATATTTAAAACAGTTATCGATACGAAACGTCAATTCAGTATAGAAAACAGACTGAATTGACGTTTCGTTTAATATAAACCGAACGACATTTGATCTCGAATGACATGAGAATAGGGACTTCAATCGTTTGTCTATGAATTTAAAAAAAAACTACGGATGTGTGACATGCGTGAAAAAAGTTTTCATTTGCCGCCATTTGACGTACAGTTTAGCTTTTAATTAGTTTTAGGTATAAAATTAATTTTATTTTATTATTTTAAAACAAACTTAAAGCAAAAGTAAAATGTGTTAAATTAGCGATACCTAAAGATATTATTTCGGAGACGCCACCTCTCAATTTGATTTGAGAGTCTCAAATTTGCTAGGTCCGCCAGAACGATGCCCCATGTCGGCTGAAATATGAGGTTAGTGAATATATCATACAAAGTTTATAATATGTGTGTAGATAAAGTAGTGTATGTAACTGTACATAAATAGGCATTTAAACACTCGTGTGACCCTTTTAAGAAACTCACTTCGTTCGTTTCTTAAACTCACACTAAACTACACATAAACTACAAATTTTTATTTTATTTTATTTATTTGGGGCATCAACAGCAATACAAAAAGTAATACATAGCATAGTGAACAGAAAACATAGTCAGTAACAGATGTCCACAAAAGTATAACTAACATGCAATAACTAAGTGGAAACAACGGACTAATTATTAATTAAATTATTTTTATAAAGTCAATAAAAAAATATTTTCAAGCTTTACCAGTTTTGGAGCAATGGAAAAGTTAACCGTGGGTAACTCAATTTCCTGCTTAATGTAATAAAACCGTCAATGCCGGTACAGTCAAGTTTCGCAACAATTACGTTGGACTCCGTACCTTTCAAGGCTCTCATGAACATAACCCAATAAAATATTAATTTGGTTGCTCTGGTGTCGCTGTGATTGGCGGGCCTACACAAATTAAGGGAACTGTCAGGTCGATGCCTCGGAGCAGTTATACAGGATACAGCAGATATACTCTGTCAAGCCATTTTCGTCAGTAGAAAAGAGCGGCAAATTTAAAAATGTAGGCGCGAAGGGTTATCGTCCCATAGAAAATTTGAATTTCGTGCCTTATTCTACTGACAAACTTGCTTGACCGGCTATATATAACATATGTTAAGTAGGTAGGGTAATTCGTCTGTAACTGACCACCGGCCAATAACTGACCACCCTAAACTAAAAATGAATTCTATTCGTCCATAAACAGAATTCATTTTAGTATAAGGTTTCAATAACTGGCCAGCATTCAATAACTAGCCACCTTATACTAAAATGAATTATGTTTATAGGTGAATAGAATTCATTTTTAGTTTAAGGTGGCCAGTTACTAGCAGGTGGCCAGTTACTGGCGATATACCCTACTTAACCTATATTATTATTATACCTATAAAAGTCGCTAGAGGAGTTACATTTTAAACGGTAATATTACTGTGGCAAGAATATTAATTTGTATTTTACATACATATAAATCCCAAATTATAATATAATATTATCTACCATACGTATGATATTATTACACTATGTACATTATATATATTTTATATTATACTGTTCACCGTTTCCGGCAAGAATCGAGATTGCAACCTTTCCGAACAACGGTCTATCGCTCTTACCCAACTGAGCTAAGGAAGCTCACCAGAGCGTGCGTGTAAACAAACAGGAAGGAATGGAATAATTCGGAAGCGTTTTTCCTTTAATATTAAAATTTGTAGTATCGCTCGCAGACGTAGGTATCTGTTTGATAAAATTTACATAACTTACTTAATAAGAAGGAAACATAACTAATAATATGGAAGTATCAACTATATAGTAATTCTCAAAATAGTGGCATCTTAACCTGTCATCGAGTTTTTGAATTGAATGTATGCTCATTTGCTCTTTTTCATATGAAATAAAAATGTTTATAGATAAACAAAAACAATGTTTATCGAGGCCAAGTCATTATTTTTATTTTTATTCAATACTTATATTTAAAAAAAAATAAAGAGTACCACTTTTCACTGTAACCTGTCTTGTCCAAATGCATCGCTCTTCCAGATTTAGTTCTTTAGATTTTATAAGCACCGATTAATGTTAATAAAATATCATGCTATATAACTGCATAAACAATACCTTTTAAAATGTACTTTGCACAGGCCTTATATATATATATTTTTACAACAATATTCACGCACAAAGTTTATCCAAGGATATTTTCACTGTAACCTGTACATCCGCGGTATTGCATCTGACTCATACTCAAAAAAAATTTAGACCATAACTATGGCAAAATATTAAGTAAGTATCAAGCTAACCACCGTAGGGTACCATCATGACCCAAGTGTCGTAGTTTCGTAGAGACAAGTGGTTAAAGCAGGAATCTGGGGTTTGTAACGGAATGGTAACTTTAACTTGTCTATTATTTTACGAATTTGGTATGGGGCCTAATGTAATAATATTATTTTAATATTGTATGAAGGCGTCATCTATGCTAAAAGTGAGACATTCGTATTATTATCCATTCAAGAGAAAAAATAAAGGGTACTTTGCTTCTTAAAAACAGTGAACAAAATGCGATTTTGCTCACTGAGTGAGACAAAATGACATTCAAGTGACCTTTATAGTCAAATGTCATTTCAACATGCGGGGTCTAATACAAGTTCGATATACTTGGGTTCTATTATCTCTGTCCCTCTAGGTATGTTCTCACTGCTTAGGGTGAAAAATTTTGTGTACTACACGAGATCAAAGTTATTTACATCTCGTGCGCTTTTGAATCCCTTACTACGCTCAAGATTCTAAATTAGATTCACTCGCTACGCTCGTGAATCTATTATAGAATCTTTCGCTTGCACGGGACTCAAAATAAGCACTCGAAGAAATATCAAATTCTGATCTCTTGTTGTACAAATAACTATTTTCATTAACTTTCACCTGTCGATGCCACTTTCTTGAGAATCACTATTTAAGCAAAAATGTAACTTAGGGCCACTTAATCCCGGGTGCAAGTGGCCCTTAGGAGATTAGTTAACAAGTTGGTTTTCTCGTCATTAGGGAAACTTGTGCCACCGCTTAATTTTGGGATATTATTCCTAAATCTATAATTTAACGCCTTTACATTCCAACTGAATTACTTGACCGTATCATTGCATGTAAATGATTTAAAGTTAGTTGAACCTTTATTTCTGATAAGAGAATATGGTCAAAGTTGTAAGTTTAGTCAACTTGATAAGACCACAGATTCACGAAAGTGAATCTACTGTAACTTTGATTTCCTTACCTATTACGAATTCATGACGGCATAAAGTCAGACAATTCAATCAAATATCTAAGTTTGCACCGCAGATATGTCCAAATTGTTTCTGCCCCGTAACTAATTTAAGTAGTTGTGAGGAACCAAGCTTCACTTATAAATAGTTTCTGAACTTCTGTTTTAGTTTTAATTGGTATTAGGTCAAATAGGCACTCAGTGTAACTTGAATGTTATTGCTATAACTAGCTGTGCCCGCGGCTACGCCCGCGGAGAATTCGGTCTGTGTCAGTAAGCAGCTAATTTCTAATCCTAATTTCTCTCCCTCTCCACAGGTACCACTAAATAAAAGTACACTCCAAATCAATAGTTTTTTTCGCCCTTATTAAAATTTTACGCGTGATTTTAACGACAGAGTACTTAGTAGGTGTATATCGGACGATACAGTAAGGTATACGCGCGCGAGCGAAATTGAAGCGGCCTGTCTGGCTAGAGCGCCACTCACCGTGGTCTTCTTCAGACTCCTGAGGAAGACCACGTGCCCCTTGTAACCTCAATGCATTGCGAGACTTTCGCGAATAATTCGATTTTTTTCGGGAAGGCATGGAAATGCGTATAAAATGCGAGTCCCAAATCATTTGACTCCGCAAACGACCAGTGCCGGATTAAGATATTTTGATGCCCGAAGCATTTCTAGACCATGGTGCCCCCTCTCCCTAGGGTCATCAAGATTACATTGAATTTTTTTGGTAAATTGAGTGACGTTCATTGCCGCATTACAGCTGAGAATGGAAATTAGTCACATCATTTTATCACGAAAATTGACAGTGCTGCAGCAGTACCGTTGCAACAGAGTACCTAATGCTGCTGCAGTCGCCATATCTTAGAATGTTATTGAAAATTTTTCGATAAAAACGCAATTTGATAAACAGCTGTACATTTTTACTTTTAGTATGGAAATCAATCACATAATTTTATCACGAAAATTGACAGTCCTGCAGCAGTAACGTAGCAACAGAGTAATGCTGCTGCAGTCGCCTCCCGAATGTCACCTTTGTCATATCTTAGAAAGTAATTGAAGACGCGAGCGAAGCGAGTGCGAACATTTTTCGATATAAAAAACACAATTTGATAGACAGTTGTATATTTTTACTTTTAGTTCCAACCAGGCGCGAATCCAGGATTTCATACAGAGAAGGGATGGGACAGTTTTTTATCAGCCTAGCTTCGCATAGGGCTCGATATTATTTAAGGGTCTCAGCGAGGTTGTTTGATGCAAGATAGGTGAAAAGATGCAAGAAAGCAGAGCTTGGAATTGACTAACTGAATTGAATTGGCGAAGTGTGAGCAAAGCAGAAGGCCCAGCTGCGAAAGAGGGAAGCTTGGATTTGGATCCACGCCCAAGTGTAATTAAGGCAGAAGATCAACTTTGCCGTAAGGCAGAAGGCCTCGCATAAGACCTAACGCCGAACTGCAAAAGAGTGGCTTGAAATCGAATCTATGCATGTAATCACGACTCTTCTACTGCTCGCTCTTTGGCTTCACTCGAAAGCGCTACTTGATAGAATGCTTTTAGTTTTCGGCTTTCACGGGGCCCCTTATAACACTTTGACAGTTAGGTCTCAGGATCGCGGCTAAGGAGCAACTCCGCTTGGCCGACAAATCTGGCGTGCAAGAGAGCAAAATTCGCTATAAAATCGGTAACCTATGTCGAAAAAATCGGCTGGCCGCAAGCCCGAAAGCAAGATATCTTTCCGTGACTTTAAGGGCCTCCGCGTAGGGTCAAATCGAAAGCCTACGTTGGAGATGTTCTTACGTACCCTCACTCTCTTACTTGATCCCTACGACCCTTCGTTATTAGATGGGTACTAATTGTACACGTATAAAAGTTTCATGTAGTTACATACTCCACGACGACTGCAATGCTGATGCAGCCTGCGCGTTTTTTTGCCTACGGTTTTGGTGCCCCCTAGACATGGTGCCCTAAGCAAGTGCTTATTTTGCTTAAAAGGGTTAATCCGGCACTGCAAATGACAGAGGTCAATGTTTTTTTTTTCAAAGTACCCACCTTCGTGGCCATTATTAAGTGCTTTATACGTATGAATAAGGATTTGATATGGATGCGATATAATTACGATTAGGTATAATTTATGACGGACAAAATTAATAATTTTAAATAATTATGCAATTATACGCGTGTTGATATGTGTGTTTATTTTACCACTACGTAACTATGTAAACTCATTTGTAGTTTTCTTGATTACTTAATTTTTACTCAGTTCCCCAAAAGATGGCACTGTGCAATGAGGGGCAATTAATTTACTGTCGCTTAATTTTGTTGTTTTATTAAATCAACATAATTATTCAATTAAATTTGTTGATATCCGTACCCTCTCTTCTAAAGTTAAAAAGTTAATTTGGCAAAATCCTTCCTCGGTGGCTTATTCATGTCAACACGTATTAAATTCAGCGCCATCTGTTAGTTTACCAGGGTACTCTATAGTGGTAGCACATATTTGAAAAAAGTTCGCCCCTCCTTCCTAAGTAGCGCCATAAGATTCAGGGGTAAACTTAAGTCAATCGAGTGTTGTGGCTACCTCCCCCCCTTTTAGAGGTTGAATTTTTATAGCCTATAACCTGGCCGGGGATGTTCTCGACAGATTAGTAAAGTTTGCATCAAAATCTGTTCAGCCGTTTTCACGTGATGCGCGTTCAAATAAACAGACAAACAGATAAACAGATAAACAGACAAACAGACAAACAGACAAAAATTCTAAAAACTGTTGGAACGTGTTCTGTTATCGATTCTAAGTTAAGCCAACTTTTTTTCGAATATCTTCCATGTACAGACTTTCGACCCTCTTCAGCTTTATTATATGTATAGATAGATAGATAACACCGAGTAGTTTCTACTAGGTACTTGCCTTCAAATAATATTTTACCGATACAATGACGCTACGTACGTAACCCAAAATTTCGAAGTTAAAGGATCAGTTCACCAATTCACAGAGCATCCATACGAATCTCGATTGACAAATTGTAATTAGATTAAAGTAAACACAATACAGACCGATCTGATTTTCCGGAACGAGGAAATCACATTGTAAACAAGCCGCCACGTCTACACAATGGCTGTTACATAAATATTGATGTTTAAATCGATGATAACTATAAATTGTAAATATATGTATTTAGTAGAATTGTAAATATATGTAGTTGTGCCTACCTACACAATATTAAAAATGAACATTCTAATACAAGTTTCTTTATTCTTTTTGATGCCATAGTACCATCATTTCTTTCAACTTTGAAATTGCTTTTTAGTGCTGTTTTCCATTTAGGCTTCAAGCAGTTAAAGAAACCCAAGTCAGTAACAGTTGTTAAGCGCCCTTCCTGAGCTTTTAATCCCGCTTCACACAGCTAAGGGATTACGCAGAAAAGAAAAACAAGGAGATCAGAGTCCTTTTAAAATTAATCTTCGCCATGTTTGAGCGCTTTGTACGTAGCCTTAAGCCATTATAAAAGGAAAACAATGGAAAACATAAAATATTTATGATATTTTTATTACACACATTAATATATGATTATATTTTAAAATATGGATCTCGTATACTAAAATAAGGATTGTTAAAATTGCAGGTTGGAATCACTAATCGACTCGCAGCGTACATGCTTTAACCAACGCAACGCAAATATTTAGCAAGTTAACACATATCAGTGAAAGAATAATGATCAAAGTCAAATGGCGTTCTAAAGGGGCCCACTGATTACCAGTCCGCCGGACGGTATCGGCCTGTCAGTTAGAACAAAATGTTGACAATTCCGAACAACTGACAGGCCGATACCGTCCGGCGGACTGTTAATCAGTGGGCCCCTTAACAGTTTTAATCGTCTGTCGAAAGATGGCAGTAGCTACATAATTTACCATGACAGTAACTCTTTATTTCAAATTCCCTTTGCTTTAACTAAAACCTTTTTTTTTCGAGAACAGAAATTTAATTTGTTTTTATTTCAGCATTTTAATGGTAGTCTATTACGGGACTTGATGCACGCCTCACTTGTAAATTGTAAAAATCACAATAGGACATAAATTGCGTGAGAGTGAACTCCTCATAATTTATACCTAGTTTTATTTTAATATTTGTCATAGTACCGGTACATTAACTACACCTTATAAAACAAAGTCCCCTGCCGCGTCTGTCAGTTTGTGTGTTTGTTACTCAAAAACTACCTAACGGATTTTCATGCGGTTTTCACCTATCAATAGTGATTCTTGAGGAAGGTTTAGGTGTATAATTTGTTAACCCGTGCGAAGTCGGAGCGGGTCGCTAGTTAAAAATAAATAAATCATGGCTAATGAGTTTCTAAACAGGCAGCGTTACAGGAATAGGATTCTTTTTCTATTTGTTCTAAAGGTACTTTAAATTTTTAGTTGTACCTATAATTTGTAGTTGTAATTTTTAGGATTCCGTACCCAAAGTGTAAAAACGGGACTCTATTACTACGGCTCCACTGTCCGTCAGTCCGTTTGTCCGTCTGTCTGTCTGTCACCATGCTTTATCTCATAAACCGTCATAGACTAGACAGTTGAAATATTCACAGATGATGTATTTCTGTTGCCGCTATAACAAAAAATACTAAAAAGTACGGAACCCTCGGTGGGCGAATCCGACTCGCCCTTGGCCGGTTTTTAATTGTTATTTTATTGTACAATCGTCTAATATTTTAAATAATGATACAGGTACCTATCGAATTTAGTAAATGACGACGACATAAACAGATAAATCTTATTAAATTGACCAGCCGTAAATTGAGTGTGTAAATTGAGAGGATAATTGTTTAAGCACAGACCAATGAGGCAGGTAAAATAACAGCAGTCGATCTACGTGTGCCAAGCCAGCTGTATAAATGTTTACAAAGACAACAATGGTGATTTCGAATAGGTTTAGATTTGTGTACTACGCCGAAAATTAACCGTTTCATGAAGCATCACGCTACAGAAGTCGATCATTGACAGAATCAATAGCGACAATTCAATCACGGAGTAATTGGATCACAGTCCAATAATTCAATGAATCATTATTGTAACCAAAACAAGTCATAACGTTTAATGTTTTGTATTATTACATCTATCTATCTATCTGCGAAACAAATTAGAGTCTGTGTAAAAAGAGAAGAGTCGTAGAATGTATTGGATCCAAATACATTTCACAGCTCTTCTCTTTCCGCAAAGACTAACTATAGGTAAATAAAAGTTATTGTAAGCTTAATATACCATAATGACATATTCCACGTTTAGCCAACCATATTAGGTAGGTAATAAGAAATACTATGAACACTTGAACAGGGTTTAAACATACCTAATCCATTGCGATTGTTAAAGGTGAAGTGAAGTTTGCACCAGAATTACTGGCTACAGTCTTCTTCTTCCTATCATGTGAAGAGATCATAACTAGATAATATTTTTCCAATACCTTGCCACTTCTAACTAACCTCCCCGGGGGTAGCTTTTATAAGGGTTTCTGCAATGCATGTAGTTGGGTGGGTACAGGGGACATTGCATCATATGTTGCGTTGTTTGTAGGTCGCCGCATTCGCATAGTGCATCACTTTGTCCAGGGTTGATTCCGCATTTCAGAAGTTTATCTTTGGATCGGCTGGCCGGTGTTATTTAATTTTGTATCTTCTAGTTTATATATAAATTATGTCAGAACCACAAGGAATAATAATTGATGATTATGTAAACAGTTATTTGGATATAAAAGCCTCAGTAACACAACCAACAAATCAAATGTATTATTTATTGACTGGATTGCTCTTCAAACTGCAATCGAAGCTATCAAAAACACATTAGGAATCGGGTGGTTTTGTGCTTAATAGTGTAACTCAGGCTAAAATTTCACGGCTTTGTTTCAGATTTTAGACTCTGGCACTCGTCCAAATGCCACTTCAAAGGAACAACGTCGTTTTTCCACGACTCCTCAGTCAAAAAATAACTTAAGGGAACATCTCTAAGGTTTTCATTCGAATGTTTTTTGTTGGCATTTAAGAACAAATTTTCGAGAAAATATTGAAATTCAGTGACCCATTCATATATTAAGGTGTACATTTACAAATTGTTGTTCAGGCGCGTTGTGTTAAATAGGATGTTTTAAAGCGTGTATCTGGGTAAAACTTAGGATTTAGAAGTAAACTAGCACAATGATTAGTATTATTAGTCTGAGTTTGAATCTTCTTTTTTTCGTGTAAAGGGATCAAACTTCTTAAAACTAAATTTTTGTCTGCCAATGCTTTGCCACTTCCAGCCCTCGGGGTTAGCCCTCAGGAGATCTTCCTCAGTGCACGTCGTTGAGCACAGAGAACACTGTCTCAAGTGTATTGCGCAGGATGTATCACCTTGTCGCCCAATTCCCCATCTCAGAAGATTATCTTTTGACCAACTAACTCCCGTCCTAAGTCTGTTGAGAGCTTTCCATACTGGCCACTTTTCCATTCCCCCTGGAGGCAGGCGTTCCTCAGCTGGCATTCGTAGCGATGTGTCGCTGAGTTGCAAGTTCCATGACTTGATACGAGCCTCCTGAGAAGTTTGCTGCTGGAGAGCTGAATTTGTAACGAAGCTCTTCCGGGACTTTAGCCTTGCAGTAACTGGTTTGTGGTCGTGCAGGGGGTGACGCGGGTCGCGCAGTTGTTTTTCTCGCTCCACAGCCACCGCGATATCTCTGCGTATGTCGGTGGTGCAATTCCACTCGGTATAGGTGGTCACGTTTGGTGGGTTTTAGGCATCCGGTTATTAGGCGGCAGGACTCGTTGAGAGCTATGTCAAGCTGGGCTGAGTTTGAATAAGATTAATTTAAAAACAAAAATCCGTACCTTCTTTTATATTGCAAGTGACCTATTAGTCGCAGCGTAAGATTTAAGATGAAAGTGGAGGACCCGCGCGAAATCGCCTTTTCATACAAACGTAATCCTCATTTTTCTCTTTGGATATTAACCTTATTGAAAATTAATTGACACACAGTTTGTTCTATATCAACCACAGCCCCTATGTTTGATTTTATTACGAATTTTTAATTATTATACGAGTTAGAAATTTAAAATTGTGTATGAAACCTGTTTTTCCCTCCTAATTTTTACCATTATCAAAAAATCGAAAAACGTCAAACGTAGAGGCATAGCTATGGTTAATATAAGTACATCCAATTATGTAAAAATCATATCTCTCGTACTCGCATATTAGTGCGATGCATAGAAGGTAAATTACGTTCTCGATAGCGTTTATGTCAGTGCCAAACTGGTGGTAGGTAGCCACACTGACCTTATTGCTACGTGTACGATAAAATTGTTCACATATTGACATTTAAATTCTCATAAAAAATGGGCTCAAAGCTTGCTCGGGCGGTTCTCGTCTGTATTCTGTATTAAGAAGTCATAATAAAGGCCTAGTATTTTCATTTTATTTCTACAATTTTGGAGAAATAATTTTGCTAGTTGCAATATAACAATTATTCATAAAAATTTTAAGTGGACGGTTGAACATTACAATAAATTTTGCAGTATTGCGGCATGTGACAAGGCTTGTGACACCAAAATAAAACCCAATCCCGCTTCCGTTTGTAGTAGGCGTACCCGGAGGCAAGGACTGAAAACACTGTACGAAATGTCGGCTGAGTTTAGGTGGGAGCATCATGTTTATTAATGGCGCACGAATGGCCTTCCAAGATTTTTTTTATTAAAGGGTAAACGAAGCATTCGTTTTGCAAATGCAAAATCTGTTTTGTATGCAACACGCGCGTTCCGATTCTCGGTGAAAATGGTATTATTTGCGGGTATAGTTTGGATATGATACGTATGTGTGAAAAAATCAACATTATCAGGGACACTAGGTTGTGCCGCATATAATATAAAGCGATAGTGCGGTTTAAAAATCTTTTTATGATCTTGATGATCGCTTACGCCGATTGGTGCGCGCGAGATGCACTGCGAGTCGTTTCAACGTCGTTTTATAAGAAAATTCAACTTTAACTTTAACATAATAGTACGTTGCTTCTGGAAAAAAATATATGGAAAACTTGGCATAATTAATAGAAGACTTTTTTCAATTGGGATATGTACGTTATGGACCGAAGTTATTTTTCATCAACCCTCCCCAACCCTCCCCCCTCTGCGTCACCCCCCCACACCCCCGCAAAGGGCCCGAACCGCGGTTTTTCTAAATTTTTAAGAAAACCGTTCAAGATATAGAAAAAGTGTGTAGGAACGAAGTGATCCTTAGTAAATTTTCTATTTATCTCTTATACACACTATAGTGCTATCACTTATAGTTTTTGTGAAATCGGTCACCATGTATGCATTTTTTTTAGAATTTACGTTTTTTTTCTTTTGTAAGATAACTTTTCTCAAAATATACTTACGATATCGCTAAATTTTGTTTAATTTAAATAAATAGTTAATATGTTCTTTAAAATGGTGTATTATTTATTTCTAAATTCCTTCATTTGACGATGCTATGCCATTTTGAACATACATCGTCTTCAAACATTTTTAAGCTCACCGAAGATCGTTACTATTAAATTAACCACTTGACTGTGAAACAGATCGCACGGTCGCGTTTTTATAGCTCGCCTCACATAGAAGGTAGCCTATAGAAGTGGTGTGCGCGTGCCTCCGTTAGGGGCAAAATATACGCAATGCGACAATATTAAAAACACGTTTTAACATTCCTGACAATATACCAAAAACAATAATCTACGTATTTCGGTCGGGTTATTGAAATGAAATGAAAATTTTTATTTGTTGCCCACCATAACCCATACCACATTTATGGTGGGGAACAAACAAAAAGTGAGATTGTGACAAGGACAAGCAATAGTACCGCTTTCTTGCTACTCCTACTGAAAGTTCTATAAGTGTATCTCGTTCGGTAATTTGGCCCCTTCCCCGTTTCCTCTCTATTATTGTACCTCTACGATGCCTCACCATGCCTATCACGCTCTAACAAGTATGTAAGTGCGAAAGGGACGCGCATAGTGATAGGCGATAAAAATGGAACCGTGCTGCGCTCGCTGACCGAATTTTATACAACACAAACGAGGGTGAACCCACGATTTTTGACCACCACACACATGAAAAGTTCATCATCTTCTTCGCGTTGTTCCCGGCATGTTGCCACAGCTCATGGGAGCCTGGGGTCCGCTGGCAACTAATCCCATGATTTGACGTAGACACTAGTTTTTACGAAAGCGACTGCCATCTGAGCTTCCAACCCAGAGGGGAAACTAGGCCTTACTGGGATTAGTCCGGTTTCCTCACGATGTTTTCCTTCACCGAAAAGCGACAACTAACGCGAGGAAGAAGATGTGTGTGGTGATCAAAAATCGTGGGTTCACCCTCGGTTGTGCTGTAGGTACCTATAAATTTCGGTCAGGATCCGTTTCATATACAGACAAGTGGTTAATAACGATATTAGCGGACATTGAAAATATTTGAAGGCGATGTATTTTAAAAATGGCATAGGATCGTCAAATGAAGTAGTTTAATAATAAATAACACATACATACATATAATCACGCCTATTTCCCGGAGGAGTAGGCAGAGACCACGGTTTTCCACTTGCTACGATCCTGACATACCTCTTTCGCTTCCTTCATTTTCATTACATTCCTCATACACGCTCGCCGGTTTAGGGTGCTCTTGACCTGGCCTTTCTTCAGGATTTCCCCGATCTGATCAGTGAATAATCCGCCAAGGTCGACCCCTTCCAACTCCCACTTCCACTTCTCCCTTATACACTCTCTTTGAGGCTAACAATTTCACTCATTCTTTCCACATGTCCAAATCATCTCAAAATACCTTTCCCAATTTTAGTCACTACATCAACATTCAGTCCACACTTTTCCCTTATCACACTGTTCCTAATTCTGTCTTGCAATTTCACACCACACACACTTCTCAGCGCTTTCATTTCCACTGCATTCACTTGGCTCTGATGCCTCTTCTGCCATACCCAACTTTCGCTACCATACATAAGTGTAGGCACCAACACCCCTCTATGAACAGCCAACCGTGCTTTTTGCGACACTGGCTGCTCATAAAAGCGTTAAGTGTCCCATTCACACGTTTTCCAGCATTCACTCTCCTTTCAATGTCTTTATCATGCTTACCGTCCCTAGTGAACAAGGTTCCCAGATACACAAACTCTTTCAATAAATAATACCCATTTTAAATAACATATTAACTATTTACTTAAATAAAAAAACCGGTCAAGTGCGATCCGTACATAAGTCCGACTCACGCTTGACTGCACATTTCTAATAGGTTTTCCTATTATCTATAGGTAAAGTACTATTTTGTGTATTTTTTCAATGGTCGGACAGACAGACAGACGCACGAGTGATCTTATAAGGGGCTGTCCATAAATTACGTCATCGATTTTTGACGATTTTTGACCCCCCCCCCCCCCCTATAATCATCCAAAAATCATGCTTCAAATGACCCCATTTCCTCCTACTTCATGCTACCGTCATCCGATGTCAAGACCCCCCCCCCCCCTAATTTGAAATGACGTAATTTATGAATAGCCCCTAAGGGTTCCGGTTTTTCCTTTTGAGGTACGGAACCCTAAAAGCGTGAAAGATATCGTAAGTGTTATTTGAGAAAAGTCATTAGAAGAAAAAAAACACTGAAAATGCTAAAAATAGCATCTTCCGTGACGTATTGCGCAAAAACTATAAGTGATAGCAATATAGTGTGTATAAGAGATAAATAGAAAATTTAATAAGGATCACTTCGTTCCTACATCCTTTTTCTGTATCTTGAACGGTTTTCTTAAAAATTGAGAAAAACTAGGTTTTGGACCCTTTGCGGGGGTGTGGGGGGGTGACGCAGAGGGGGGAGGGGAGGGGAGGGTTGATGAAAAATAACCTCGGTCGACAATGTACATATCCCAATTAAAAAAAGTCTTCTATTAATTATGCCATAATTTTAGCTAATTTCACTGAACTATAATGCAATATCAGAATACCGCTTCAAGCAATGTCATTGATAATGCATACGCATAAAATGGAGATAATCTATGAAAACGCGAGAAACAACTTTTTATCCCATACTACTATAATACTTAATACTACATAATACTCTTTTGAATTAGTAAAACTCAAAAACGACTGAATTGATTTTCATGCGCTTTTCACGGAAGGTTTAAGTGTAAAATTTGTTATGGTTTTGTATATCCCGTGCGGAGCCTGGGCAGGTCGCTAAGTGTTGTAATACATAGAATATTCATTATCATGTCAAAGCAATGATGTGATATACTTATCATGTAATAAGCTCGAAATTCATGTATTTAAGTAGTCAATGTTTTAACGTCACTGTACCTGGTGATTGGATAATGACTAACGCAGGAATGTCAGGTAATAATTAAAGTAGTGCTGTGCTTAGGTAAAGTTTTAAATGTAAATATATTATTTGATAATAATTTCTTACTCTTAGTAACTATGTAGGTTATATTTTAGTAGGAAAGTAGATACCTAATACACTTTTTTTAATACGTACACATAATTTGTAAGTATATTGTCTAAATACAGATCATAATCGTTCACAAAATAAAAACAGTCTGGCATCTAAAAATACTAATCAATATAATTACCTCTTATTAGATTTAGAAATAATACCTTGTCAAACTCTCAGACGTGACGTATAATTTAGTTTATAAATAATAATGATGTTTAATTGAATATAGATATTGACACAATTTTCAACGAATCAGCCGCCGAAACGCCACTCCCATACAATCGAAGTTAAGCTCTCATTAAAAAAAAATTACCGTTAAATATTTTAATTAAGTTTACTTCTAATTAAGAACACCCCATCACTAATACAAATAGAAGGTATAAAAGGACATATTATTAAGTTCGCTCCTCACAATTATTTTCATTTCCTAGGGAAAAAACATAAGAACAACGTAAAATGATTCAATATATTTTGAAAAAGTTAGAAAATCCAGAACGACCCTTGCTTGGTCCCAATGTTAAAGCCTTACAATTTTGGGGACTTCTACTCCCAGAAAACGTAACTATGAAATATGTTTACATATGTCTACATATATCTATCATTTACTTTACGGCTACAGAATACGTGGATATATGGTTTATCAAATCGGACATGAATATGCTTTTGGAAAATCTTAAAATAACTATGTTGGCTAGTGTGAGTGTAATAAAAGTATCGACCTTTTTGATTTGGCAAACTTCTTGGCGAGACATAATTGATTATGTGACAGAAGCGGATTTAAACCAGCGAAAAACTACAGACGAAACTAATCTAACCATTATTAGACAAAATACAAAGTATTCGCGTAAAATTACATACCTTTACTGGTCGCTCATGTACACTACGGTTGTAATCGTTATGGTACAGCCGATTATCAAATACGTCTTTTCACAAACATATAGAGATAATGTCAAGAGTGGAGAAGAATCATATATCCAAGTCGTGAGCTCTTGGGTTCCATTCGACAAAAGTCAGATTATTGGATATCTGGGTGCCTGCGCTTTCCAAAGCTACGCGGCTATATACGGCGGAGGTTGGATCACTTCATTTGACACAAACGCAATAGTGACTATGGTATTTTTTAAAGGAGAATTGCAGCTGCTAAGAAGAGACTCTGCTGAGATTTTTGGTACTGGTAATAATCCTGTATCGCGTGAGGAAGCAGAGAAGAGACTCAAGGAATGTCATAGTAGACATGTTAACTTGATCAAGTAAGAGTCATTTATTTGCTGGTCTGTAGGCATTTGTTACGTACGTCGTAAAATGTGCCTACTTTGCTCCAAAATATTCCACAAAATTCGAAGTTTAATTTAAAATTTATAATTCTTATATTTAGGTAGGTGTGTTGAAATGATGTTATGATATAGTTGTCGTATATAAAAAACTGTTGGAGCACAATTACCCAGTGGGGAGCAAAGCAGGCGCATTTAACGGTAAACAACTTTATTTTATTGTTAGTTCGTGATAGCTACATTAGTTATAGTTAACTGAAGATCTACACATTAAATTTCCATATTTGGGATATCAACTTTCATTTACGTTTGCAACACCAAAACATACCAAAAAAGAGAATAAGTACCTACATACGTGTGCTATGTTCACTGCTTTTTACTACTTAGATTTTTTTTTAAATGTATTTCCGTTTTTTCCAGATATTCAAGGCTCTTTGACTCCTGCTTGTCACCGATCATGCTTTTCTACATGTTCGTATGCTCCGTGATGCTCTGCGTAACTGCGTATCAGATAAGGGTGAGAAAAAGCATCAAAAGGCTATGTCCTACCGCCAACAATTAGCGAGAACCTAATAGCAATGAGAGAGCTTGTTTATTCGCGGGCTCGTACTGGGAAAAGTAAACAGTACTCATACCTATACGAAGGCCTTTGGCGCGAGAATATAAGTAGTCAAACGCTACACGCTGTTGCGACGGCGGCCGGACCAAGCACATGATTGGCGCGACAGTATCTCGCCGCGAGATGGACTACCCGTCTTTTTCTAACTGTATTAATTAAAGAGGGACGAGTGGTCTATCTCGCGGCGAGATACTGTCGCGCCAATCACGTGCTAGCCCGGTGTCTACACGCGCGAGCAAAACACGGAATCACTTCACATGTTTGATTTCTCAATTCAATAAATTTTCTAATTTTCACGTCATCCTGAAGAAAAACATATCAAATGAAAGCTGATATTAATAGCCTATCAAAAATTACTAACATTCTATTTCTTGCAGGACGACCAAAAATATTCCTAAAAAAATAAACTCGAATACTCGTCTCGCAATAGGCAATCTTTCCTATTCCAGCAAAGCTTCTGACAATATACGAGAAAACATAAATCTTTTATTTTCAGTTTGGAACTAGTCTGATGCAAACGATATTACAAGTTGAATATCTTGTGTTCGGCGTGTCTCAACTCTTTATGTATTGCTGGCACAGCAACGATGTCATGTACACTGTAAGTAATTTCGTTAAACCATTCATTAATTGTACCGCAGTTAACTAGTAGGTATTTCGCCCCGAATTGTGAACTCTCGGTTTGCCAAAAACTACTAGAGCGATTGAATTTGTTGCACCTCCAAAGTCGTCAATAGATCGAAAACCGCGTACGATTAATTGCAAGGTTTGTGGAGCCCTTAACTAATTGAATTATGTCACTATAGATAAAATATACTGAGTCTGTGATAAGCCGTAATGTTTCTTGTCAAATGCCAAATATCTATTTTATTTTATTATGTTTATTTCATTTGTTTTTTAGGGTTCCGTACCCAAAGGGTAAAACGGGACCCTATTACTAAGACTTCGCTGTCCGTCCGTCCGTCCGTCCGTCCGTCCGTCTGTCACCAGGCTGTATCTCACGAACCGTGATAGCTAGACAGTTGAAATTTTCACAGATGATGTATTTCTGTTGCCGCTATAACAACAAATACTAAAAACAGAATAAAATAAAGATTTAAATGGGGCTCCCATACAACAAACGTGATTTTTGACCAAAGTTAAGCAACGTCGGGAGTGGTCAGTACTTGGATGGGTGACCGTTTTTTTTGCTTTTTTTTTTTCGTTTTTTTTTTGCATTATGGTACGGAACCCTTCGTGCGCGAGTCCGACTCGCACTTGCCCGGTTTTTTTTTCTTTTTGTCTTAAATTGAGTGACTTAAATAGTATTTTATACAATTTAAGTTACTCATTTTATTCATGATTTAGGTTTAGGCCAAAAAAGCCTTGTTAAAATTTTGTTCTTATTGTAGAATTATTAGAAAAGGACGGTGTCTAAGTCCTCCCAGGTTACCGAGGTCCAAATACCCAAAGACCCAACGTTGAATTTGGAACTTAAATTTTGAATTAAGTAGGTACTGGCTTTATGGCGCTCAGTACGATATATTACTCGCAGTGGATACGATTCGCACGCCGTTCCGATGTTCGAATGCGTGCTTATTAGCGTTGTCTCGCTCAAACATCGGAGCGAAGTGTGCTAAGCGCTTACGGAATATGGATAGACTGCAAATTGCAAGCCTGAGCAGTTCACTTTGCTTGTAGAAACATCGGACGAGAGTTTGTGGGTTTTGCACGATTACATCAATTTAACAGAATTCATTCATAAAATTTTGCAGCACGCTTTACAAAAAAAAAATAACAATTATGTTTCATCGTGGTTGTAATATATAGGTACTCTTAATGAAACAGACGACGTGCTTTCATCCACTTCAGACGCGTTTAGTAATTAATTTCGCAGATTAATACTTATTTCAGAGTCAGGAAGTAATCCATGGCCCGTACGAAAGCAGATGGTGGTATCAAAATGCTCTCCGCAAGGACCTCGTCATATTACTGGGGCAGTACCGCAAAGAGATTGTATTTTCTGCAGGGCCTTTCACCAATCTTACTCTACCCACTTTTATAAGTGTAAGTTTTTCTAGACACTTATTTGAAGAGTATGTCTTTACCCATCACGGAACATTGGTGTTCCGGATATTTGGGAGACGTGCGTGGAGCCGAAGCCTACACGTAGATGCCCTTTTGACACTAATGAGATATAAGGTGTACACCAAGTTGGCGCTGCCCTTGCCCGTGTCATGGGACACACGCAGAGCCAAGGACTGTTGAAAGATGATGGAATCTAAAATGAGCTAGGCTATTGGGTGAAAACGATGGACTAAATATAAAAAGTATATTAGGTAAAGGTAAAAGTTTACGAGTATACCAACTACTGTAATTGTACCATTTTTGTAGCTGCTATGTTACGCACTAGTTAGTAAGTTAGGAAATCAGTAATTAAATTTAAACGTTACTAAACTAGCAAATTTTGAGGTTTAGGTACGGATTAAATGCACAACATGCATGAACGGTCCGTCGTCGTCGTCCTAATAGTTCTTTCGTTGTCTTTAGTTTCTGAATCTGAGGTATGTCAGTCAGCCGGTCAGTCAATCGGTCGATATCAGGCCCCTATTTCACCAACGTGACAGGTGCGACAATTCTCATAGTTGCTGACGTCACAGGCATCCATGGGCTACGGTTATTGCTTACCATCGGGCGGGCCGTATTCCTGTTTGTCACCATCATTGTATTATTAAAAAAAACTTTATTATATTGGCAAAAAACAGGTATTTCTCTTGCGATGTTTATAATGACAATGATGACAATGGTCACAAGATTTCAAAGAACTTTCAGTAATTCTTGACAGCAAATGAGTTCTGTGTCGGAATTTCGTGACAATTGTCGTACGTATTTCTTGTGACAATTGTCATGAGCTTCGCAAAATAAATACTTATTAACTGGCGATATAGTGGAGTTTTTTTTTAATTAACATGTTGGTGACAAACAACCACACCGCCCGTCTGATGGTAAGCGGTTACCGTAGTCTATGGAGGCCTGTGACGTCAGTAACAGTGATGTCGACAATTGTCGGACCTGTCACGTTGGTGAAATATGGCCCAGGTCACCACGGAGGTTAAAAGCCCTGACAACGTACATCCCGCTAAATGCTTTAAAATGAGTTTACATAACAGTTATAGTTTAATGAATAGGTACAGTCAACTGTAAAAATATGGGTGCACAAATCATCTCAAAAATATGGCTCTTATGTCAGCGAATTAAGAACATACTTACACGGGACATATTTTTGAATAAGTTGGCTACACCCATATTTTTACAGTCGACTGTACATCAATCAAAACCTTTACATTTGTTTCAGATTTTGAAAGGTGCCTACAGCTACTACACATTGTTGACCAATTCACAAAAGTAGAGCAGTAGCTGTAGATTTTTTTTTAGTTTTAGCTTACACGTTATAGGTATAATAAAACCTCTGTTCTACTTATCCATTGTTACTCTCTTCTACTTGCACTCTAAAAATATTTATATTAAAAATAATTTACACTTCTATCGCTGACTGTGATTTCTCTCCTTTGTATGTCTATGAAATACTTTTCGAGTCTTTTCTAATAAGCCTAAAATGGATTTCTCCCTACTTTCCTACTTAAGAGGGGGCGTTACGCCAGGAAATTAGAAAGAAACAAAAGATATGGTGCGCCGCGCGTAACATGTGACGGAAGATTTAACGATTTTTTAAGCTAGGTACAAGATCTGTAACACCATATATTGTAACATCCCCATACTGTATCAATGCAAATAAATAATTTCTGATTTCTGATTTCTGATTTCTGATCGCGCGTGTTTTATCGTTTTACCTCAAAAACTTAATAAAAATACTCTTCTTTACGCTAGTCATATATGCTGAACCAATTTAGATGACATTTTCCATGACGATTGTTTGAGTACGAAGTTTTTGGCATGGAAATCATCATTCTACGCAGACGAACTCGCGGGTAGAAGCTAGTTTCTAATAAAGTTATACAATGCACACTAAATACTCGAGTCAAATAGTCCCCGTGTCATAAAAAGCATGCACAGTTTCATCATAGAGAATTTATTTGTTTTGTTTTATTTTCGTTATTGGCGTTTTCATGGGTCATTAATTTTAGAAAAACTAGTATTTATTTTGTGAAAATAAGCATCTGTAACATCACAAATACAGATATACGTACACAAAATGGCCCATTATGTCTGTTTGTCGAGGAATTTATCTGATCTCAGGATAATTGAAACGTGCTAAAGCTAATATCTCGCGGATTATATTATTTTTTTCGAATATTCTTCGTTCTCATAAAAATCTGGTAAAAGTAAGATTCGTAAAGTAAGATTATGTAAATAAAGACAACATAAATATTAAAACGGAATAAGGATATACCCGTACACACCTAGGTCTACCCAACGCTGGCTGGATAATGTTAAGTGTTGGTAAAAATAATCAATTATGTTTCTTGAGGAATGCTTAGGAAAGCTGTTCTGTTATTCTTTGTTATATTTTAATTAATTTACATCATTATTATTGTAATAAGAAAATCTTAAAATCTTATGATTGACCTGCTTTTTGTGAACAATTGTTGTAAACAATTTCAATATTTACTTCATTACTTAGGTAGGTACATTAAGTACTACATATAAGAATTATCTCTGGTAAAAATACTCAATTATGTTTATTGTGGAATGCTTAGGAAAGCTGTTCTGTTATTCTTTGTTATTTTATAATTTAAATTAAAGGTATTTCGTTTTCAATTTCACTAATTATTCTAACATGACCCAGCCAGCGTGGGGTAGTCCTATAGTCTGTATCTTTAGGTATTTAAATAAAAGTAAACAAATATCTACCCTCAAATCGACTTAAAATGTACAAAGTGTTTATTTAATTTATTTAAATATCTAAATATACAGAATATAGGTGTGTTTGGGTAAACGCCGAACACAAATTATTTTTAGGGTTCCGTACCCAAAGGGTAAAAACGGGATCCTATTACTAAGACTCCGCTGTCCGTCCGTCCGTCCGTCCGTCCGTCTGTCACCAGGCCGTATCTCATGAACCATGATAGCTAGGCAGTTCAAATTTTCACAGATGATGTATTTCTGTTGCCCCTATAACAACAAATACTGAAAAGTACGGAACCCTCGGTGGGCGAGTCCGACCCGCACTTGTCCGGTTTTTTATTTCATATTCGGACTTTACCTAAAAAGCTAGGGTAATACTAAGTAACCCCGGGTAAAGCAAAGTTTACTTAATATTCTGGATTTACCCGTACATAGGTATACTTAATTTAAGTAAACTTAAGTTTACCTGGGTGTACCGAAGGCTTTTGGGTAAAATAACACTTTAAACTCTTGCGTTTTGTACACATATTTATTTACACAAACGGGTCTACCGCGATATAATGTCATTGTTTTACCTTAAATTCCGACGTTTCAGCTAAGTTGCACCAGCTGTGGTCACGGAAAGACTGACGTCCCAGCAAATGTCAACGGAGATATAAATAAAACAACACTAAACTACCCGAAATTAGTTTATAAAAATGTCCGGGTAGACAAAGAAATTGCAGCTACCCGTTAAAGTCGTCGACGTCGGAATTTAAGGTTAAAAACAATGAAAGCCCGAAAATGAAATCAACTTTTACGCCATTATCCAGCCAGTGTTGGGTAGACCTAGGACCTAGGTGTGTACCGGTAAACCCCGAATACAGATTAATGTTGTTTACATTTTCGGACTTTACCCAAAAGGCTTGGGTAATACAACTCGTAGTTATATCCGGGTAAACTTAAGTTTAATCAACCTTCTAACATTACCCGT
Organism: Cydia splendana; assembly: GCF_910591565.1. NCBI lineage: Eukaryota > Metazoa > Arthropoda > Insecta > Lepidoptera > Tortricidae > Cydia > Cydia splendana. The sequence continues at coordinate 14,384,002 of NC_085961.1, forward strand.
AACATATACATATGAGCATATAGGTAAGTACTTATAACACATTCAGCGCTAAAACGTTGCCGTTTTGCCTCTATGAAGCATTTTTGCTATACATAAACCTATACCAGGAAACCCATGTTAATCGGGCTAGGTTCTACGTAGCGCTACGATGGTGGCTCAGCGGTTAATGTGTTAAGTTTAATAGTCATGTACCTAATATCGACGCTTTGTACCCATAGTACCTATAATTTTATTTTTAAATCATACAAATTAAGGAACAGGTCCGAAATTATTTTTTTTATATTATAGTCTCTGTCCATCACGGAACAATGAGCCCGATTCGGATTTTGAAATAGACATCTATTAGACATCTTTTAGACATCACCAAGATACGATAACGATATGTTTAAGATCTAACCTGCCAAATTTGACATTTGCGCGATTCTGGAGATACTGTTGAACGATTTCCACAAGATATGACTTAGAGATCCATTTCACATCTAATAGATATCTTACTCTAACTATCTAACGTAAAAGTGACATTGGTTGCCCGAATTGCGCTGCAAAAGAGAACTAGTTGATATCTAAACTATAACGTATCTAGAATGGATCTAATACGTGTCGTCTCTTGTGAATATCTTGAAGTTCGAATACGGCAGAATGGTGTTTCGAACATTTAGGAGGCGTGCGCGGAGCCAAAGCCAACACGTAGAGCCCCTTTTGACACTTTAATGAGATGTACCTAAGGGGTACGCTGTAAACTATTTATTATTAAAACATCTGAAAATTCAGACATTCTACATTTTTATAACAATACAATTTTATTTGCTTAGAGGTACAACTTTCGAGATATGGAGTTATTAATAGTTCCTAAATAAAATAATCTATTTAATGAAAAAAAAAAAGATCTCTAGATGCAACCATTATATTTTATTAACATTTTTTTAAATCTGAAATTGTCAAAATGTACTAGTTGAGAAACTTGCATTTAAAGTTTATGGTCGTGAAGAAAGTTACTGCGAAGTTACGGAATGATTGATTCCAAGATAATCTGGAAAGGTCTAAGATAAATAATATATTTCACATTTATCCGCAACATTGATGGTTTAAAAGATTTAGAGAGAAGAACACGGAAAAGTGAGGACAACATTTTTCACAGTTAGTTTTAGGAAATATGACGAGAGCAACTAAATAATCATCACAGTTATTATATTTGCATTTGGTCCTGAATAATTAACAATGTAGTACATCTCGCTCGCTTGCCATTTAACGCGAATTTAGAGCCGCCATAAAAGAAAAAATCACCAACTGTCAAGATGACACTTCATATATTTTGCGCGCGCCTCACGCATCTGTCGCATACTGTTAGTAAATTAAGTTTTATCGAGTATTACTAGTTTTTCCCATGCAGTTATACCTAAAAAAGACGATATGCAGTGCAATGTGTACATGGAAAGTGAAATTTGTAAATATCGCATCATCACAATGTACAGCGTTGTACATCTTTACGGATGATTTAATCAGCATTGGTGTTCAGCATAGTGTTCAGCTGGTAAACAAAAGTAGTCTTCATTTTCCAAATTTTTGCAACTATAAGGTGCTAAAAGTGTTCCCGTGGGGAAACTTGGAGGTCTAATGCAATAGTCGTGTACTTAACCTCACTTTATTATAGAGTACCTATACAAAGTTTTTGCCAAGTTTTTATACATACTCGTGTGACGAGTTTGTCTATGTCCGTGGGACATTGTTGGAGGTGTTGGCTTAAAGATATTCACATGTCGAGTGGCGACATATTGTGCTTCATCCTATAGAGAAGATAGACATAGGTCCGTGGGACATGGTTTGAAAATATTCACATGTCGCGTGGCGACATTGTGCTTCGTTCGTGGAATGAAGGTCAGATCTTTTTCAACTCACTATAACTATAATATAATGCTTATTGCATAGCAACATTGTTTGAAATATTAGCTTGAAAATATTCACATGTCGCGTGGTGACATTGTGCTTCGTTCGTGGAACGATGGTCAGATCTTTTTCAACTCACTTTAACTATAATATAATGCTTATTGCATGGCAAAAAGCCTATCGTCGGTGGGACGAGCAAGAGAATCTACTATTCGATAATAAATGGATTACATGTGAATGATGTGAAAAACATGCCATCCGTGGGATGATAATTTGTGAATTGTTTTGTATTATAAAAAATGACATTAGCACACTAGCATTAGCACAGTCATGGACGTGGTCCTGTTTCATGTACATACTATAACATAAATAACACAAGCATATTCTAATATAGACAGTGATATTCTGTCATTAACAAGCCCGCTAGCGGCATTAAACATTATTCATATTTAATTACACAAACGGGTCTACCGCGATATAATTTCATTGTTTTTACCGATCCGCGGATAATAGTGTCGCTCGTTGGAGAGGACACTATTATCCGCGGATCGTGAGAGAGGCGATTGAAATTAAAAAACACCCTAAAAATTTCAATCGTGAGGACGGGTACAAATTATCGTCTACTTGGGGACCAGTGATTCAAATGTTGAAACCAGCGGATATATCTTCGGACCAGTGTACGGATACTGTGAGTGTTGCGTGTCGTGCCGTGGACAATAAACATTAAACTTTAACGGGTAGCTGCAATTTCTTTGTCTACCCCGAACATTTTTATAAACTAATTTCGGGTAGTTTAGTGGTGTTTTATTAATATCTCCGTTGACATTTGTTGGGACGTCAGTCTTTCCGTGACCACAGCTGGTGCAACTCAGCTGAAACGTCGGAATTAAAGGTAAAAACAATGAAATTATATCGCGGTAGACCCGTTTGTGTAATTAAATATGTGTACAAAACGCGAGAGTTTAAAGTGTTATATTAAACATTATTGTATGCTAATTAAGTATCTACTTACTGTTTACAAATAATAACAATATTCTGGATGCTGTTGGAAAAATGTCTCTGGATTAATGTCTATGCTAAGCATTTATAATATGTGCTGAACCCTTTTAAGGCTTAAGAATGGCCTACCATTTTTATTCTGTAACCTGCACTAATACAATAAAATAAATAAGTGACTTGGCAGTGTATATCACACACATATACTAGTGTACAAAAGAATGGTATTTAACAGCCTTTATAAGGACTAGATCCAAACCACTGCCTTATTGTGAAAGGTCATACCCCGGGGTTAATGGCTTATACTTTTTTCACTAACACTTACAAGTTTACTATAGCTTTAGCTTGTTTCATAATATCATATTGTGTGAATAAAGTTTGGTAAATTGCCATACAAATTTACTAATAAATTCTAATATCATAAGGAGACATCATAACATAACCCTTCAAGGGCTACTAATTTATTTTAGCCACCCTCATAAAAATATAAATGAAAATGTCACAATTATAACGTGAACAAAACTATGAAATGTCCCCGGATAGCTCAGTCAGTTGAGCAATGGAATTTTAAGTTCTCGAAGCCCTATTCGATGAACAAGTGAAAACGATCAAACAAGACATATTTTCTATTTACTTCAGAAAAATGTATTATATATTGAATTAAGTCGAGAGTTTATTATTACTTTCAAATGTAAGATAATGAACAGTATGTTGTATAAGATACAAGACTGTAGGTGAACAAGGATACAATACCAAAACTATGCATATGAAATCTTAATCAGTCCATTGGATGGATATTTAATATCAATTAAATTATAGCACAATGCTTCAAACTCATTTATTTATCAAACTTTCAGGCCTTTATAAGACAGTGGTAACATTTATTTATTTTTTGGAACCCTTTTACAAAATGATAGGGTTCAGTTTAGCACAAGCTCATGCCCATTAAAGGGCAGACTTGAATACATTTGTGATAAGAAAGAAGAAATAGTTAGGTTGGTAGGTAATATAATAAAATATAAGTAGGTAGGTAGGTAGATAATTAGTTAGGTTTATAGGTAAGTATGTAATAGTTATATAACATTTCCCAACTTTTGAACATTAGTGTCCCCATTACCTTGTTGTATTTGTTTTTTAAAGGGTCAAGAGAAAGCTTTATCTACCAAATTTCTATAGCAGAATCCTTGAGATTTTAAAACAGTAACGGTCTTAGCTAACTTTAAGGCCAAAACATAAAATGAAATAATATTATTACTTAGGTATTTATTTATATCTGTGTTTGAATGTTTGATACCTCTTGGTACTGTAAAATTACTTTGAACGGTTGGGGGGCTAATGATAATGGGTCAGGTCCATCAGAGACAATTATCGATAGTAGAGCTGAAATGAAAGAAGGATTGGATTCCGAAAGTAAAATTATGCTTTATGCCCATTTTATGCCATAATGAGCAATAGATATTTTTCTTTTATCTCTAATGATCTAAGTAATCAATTATAATTGTATAAATAATCAGTAGTGAATTGAAACAATTTCACAAGTATAATAAAATTTACAACAGATCATTTTGTTGCATTTATATGCTTTTCTTTATACTCTCTGTACGAATATGATCAGTAAAGACCCAACAGAAAGTGGATAGATAGGGACATCTCTCAGCAGTCTTACGACTGTCCAAGCTGATCTATGAAGATATTTTCACTTAACAGAACATTCGAGACAAACTGTCTATCTATAATAACTCATAAGCTCATAACTATGTTATGTAAATAGTCATATTCTGTTTTTCTTAGTACCTATTTAGAATTCTCGAGGTGTATGCACATGTTGTAAGTGATTTGTGGTTTTTATTATGGGATAGTGCACGAAACGTCACAGACCGATCCACATACATATGTGTGGTTATTATTTCACACAGTCCCTAAATAAATGTGTTACATTATTTGACCTAATTACATGTTGTTTTGGTTTAAATTGCTTATTTTGTTAGATTCTGTAGTGGTTGAGAAATACTAGAACAAATAATTGAAAGAATGATACCCAACAGGATCCTCTTTTTATATAAGTACTTACCTCTAGACATTTATAATAAATAAATAAAATATTCCCTATGCATATGTCCAGCAGTGGACGTCCTCTGGCTGATATGATGATGATGAAATAAAATATTAAAATATAATACAAAGTGAAACTTGTTGTAGCTAGGAAAGCAATTTATTATATTTTAAGTGTAGGCTATATAAATGGTAATACCCCTTTTAGCATAGTTAGGAAGTGACTACTTAGTTAGCTTAGTTAAGTGGTTACTTAACAACTTTTTAAATAAGGATACTTAAATCCCTTCCAACATAAACTATCTAGTGTTAAGTCACCATGTAGTAACAAATTTACTATATTTAGTTGAAACAACTCCAAACATGTCTCAAGATACTCCAACCGGGGAAAGAAGAGTTGTATTCGGATTTTAGAATATGGACATGCAATAAATTACGCTTAATTGCACGCACGAGAAGCAATGCGAATCTATTTAATTTTGAGGGTGTATGACACGAATAATAAATCAACTTGAGATTTTGAAACTAAGATTACAGGCCTAGATACTTCTTATTTCAACAAATAGTACAATTATTTTTATGTTTATTTAGAATAGCAATACTCTTTGAAGACCTGAGATAAAGAAATATGACTATTCAGACACATTTGTTTATGAATAAATAAATAAAAGGAAGGAAATGAAATACGTACTTATTGGAATAAACGAATACAATATTAGAGAAAAATATGGCATCATAATATCTTAAAACCTTGTCTTAGTATCTTAGACAAGTAACAAGAAAGTATAAGGTAAATAGTAACAATTCACATGTCTTCCTTCTTTTATGGAGGCTTTATATTTATATACCATAATATAGGTACATTACTTAGATGCTACTTAGTACTAAAAGAGGGAGTAATAATATTTCTATATTTTCTTTACATAATGGAATTATCATGTCTCACATTGGTTAAGGTAAAGATCATAAGGGCAGGTCTCACCAGTGAATATAATGTTTTATAACGAAGGGATGCTCCAGATAACTAGTCTGCTACTTTTGTTAGATATTTATTAGGTATATTTACATGTTCAAAATTTTGTACACAGTAAATCTCTGATTCTCAAAGTATTTACCTATTAAAATAGCATGATAAGTTCAGACTCTAATTTTATTGTTGATAATTCTCATATTCAGGGACCGGAACCGGTTACCTTAACCGGGGTTTTTCATAGGGTTATTTTAGAAGTGGTTATAAAAACCCCTACCATAACGGTAACCGTCTGATAAGGTAACACTTTGATTCGGTAACCGTATCAGATCGAGTTAACCTCGGTTACCAGTAACCGAAATAAAAACCCAGTCGATTCAGTTACCTCATAATAAGGTTTTGAACCAGTTCAAACGATTGTAATCTTTACGCACACTTAAATTGAACTTATTATTGAATAACCGTGGTTGGCATGGGCGGTCTATTAAGTCTCCAGCACAAACATGTTTCTTTGTCGGTAACTTCGCTTATTGTCAATTCAAACAATATTGTACTTTGACTCCTTAAGCTAAAATTGAAAACATTATTGGGCGATTACAGTATTATTTTGGAGCGACAGCCGCAGCGCGGCCATTCCTTTGTTTATCTTTATACTTTTATACCTGTGTGTTCCTATTGTTTTTGTTAATTTCGGAGCAATTCTAGTTTGGAATTTTTAGAAAAGGGCTTCCTGCAAGTAAACACCATCCTATCCTAGCAATATCTGTTATTGTTTAGTTATATTTTTAATGCTACTTAGATATTATTTTTCTATTTTCGGGTTCAAACTTGGTATGTACCTACAGATTAAACACTGATTTAAGGAAAGAATTTAACCTAACTAGTAATTTTACTGGTAGTTATTGTTTATCTTTAGATAGAGTGATTAAAAAAAATCACGTTGTGATAAAGATACATGCGTTAGCGGATTGTGGTAGTGTGGTAGATATTTAACCATTGTTGACAAATTACATAATACCTAGTTATTATGAGCTTATTTTATAATAAGCAATTACTTTTAAACGTTTTCAGATGCGGTAAGTTGTGTCAGCTAAAAGTCGTAATTTACCTTGTTTTGCTTAATGCAGCGACCAGAAAAAATATATATTATCTATAGCAGTGATAACCTTATTTTAATACTGCAAATCTTTCATTAATACCAGAATTCATTATATTTATTAAGTATCTGTAACATTGGAAAGGTGAAATAATTTTGATTAAATTAAATAGATACATACTTAGTAAGCAGTGTTGGGCATTCAAGAATAAAATCATTATTTGAATAAGAATTCCTAAGAATAAAATCATGTTGATTTATTCCCGTCAAAATTATTCAAATAAAAATAATAATAAGAATAATCTCATTCTTAATTAAGTAAATGTAATCATGATTTTATATTCTTAATAATATTCCTGGATTAAAATGTAGTCTGGGTGCCGTATAGATAGAAGTAAATAATAATAGTTGTCTAATTTATACCTAATTTTATTCAATAAAATCTTAAGAATTTAATTTACTGCCGCATAGTATTTGTATTGGTCGATACCTGTATTGCTTTTAATCTGATAACTAAATCATCAGGTACAATTCAGCTGATCTGCTCGGATGGTGGATAGCGAAACACTTCAATGGCTCACTGTGCCTAATTTAATGTAAAAAAATAAAATACCGGCCAAGTGAGAGTCGGACTCGCGCAGGAAGGGTTCTGTACCATTACGCAAAAAACAGCAAATAAATCATGTTTGTTGTATGGGAGCCCAACTTATATATTTATAATATTCTGTTTTTAGTATTTGTTGTAATAGGGGCAACAGCAATACATAATCTGTGAAAATGTCAACTGCCTAGCTATCACGCTTCATGAGATACAGCTTAGTGACAGGCAGACGGACAGCCGAGTCTTAGTAATAGGATCCCGTTTTTACCCTTTGGGTACGGAACCCTAAAAAATATGTTTTTAAAGGTATGATAAGGAATACCTCGATATGGTGTATTTCTATTTCTCTCCGCCGGGCACAGATGGGAATAGGCACTTCATTTAAATCATTCCCATATGTCCCCACCTCATGTATCGCGGCGGTCACGTTGGGCAGGAACAAATGGGGAAAGTATTCATGATTTTTTGTTTTCGAATTATGTTTAGTATGTAGTTTCAGTGTCCGAGTTACTACCGAGACTCATTGTGTTTTTAAAAGTTCAGCTGATATTTAAAATTTGTACTCATTATTAGACGGAAATGAATAGGTATTAATATCGTTTGACACACTGCCTACCGCACGTGTTTAGCAAATGCTGACAAAAAATTCACCACGCCACGACTTAATCTTATTGTTATTGCCAATGAGTAATAAATGACGGTCTAAAGTGGAAACACAGCAAATAATACAATACAATTCATGCTGCGATCTGCGACATTCTGCAAATCTAGTGATAAGCGTAGGACTATTTTCTTACCTGCTGTAATTTGCTATCTCATTCACTTTCCGTAGGTGTGAAAGAGATAGCATACGTAAAGACCTCAAGGCTGATAAGAATAATAAACAAAATACATACTTAATTGGCAAAGGAATATACATTGAACCATCATAATTATAATTTCGCAGTTTACTTTATATGTAGTTTCATTATCAAATTATCATCGCCGTTTCGAAGGCTCCAAAAAAATGTACAATACTATCACAATATAATCTTTTACGCTAAAAAAAATTCAAATCAATCCGACCGTTGAAAAGAGGGGTGAAATTCATTTTACTAACTTTATACATTGTACTACAAAAGTTAAATTAATTGAGTATAACATTCTAATTTAATAAGACGTTATTTAGAATAATCCCACATTAGGAATAAATATTCCGTTTTTTATTTTTCATTTAAATAAAAGTGACATGATTTATTAACTTTCATTTTATTTTAAAATAACGAGTGCAAGAATTATTCTAATTCAAATCTATTGGATTAAGAATAAAATTTCTGTGTTTATTCTTCTTCGTATTCAAGTAAATTTTAGCCCAACTTAGTATGCTTTCTACATTCCAACAAAACTTTCTTCTACAATTCACGGGATTTTTTTTTAAACCCGAAAGAGTAAAAGGAAATAGGTAGTAGTAGGTAGTAATGTATGTAGTATTTTTTTAGACTCCGCTGTCCGTCTGTCTGTCACCAGGCTGTATCTCATGAACCGTGATAGCTAGGCAGTTGAAATTTTCATAGATTATGTATTTCTGTTGCTGCTGTTACAACAAATACTAAAAACAGAATATAATAAATATATTAAATAAAAAAATAACAAAAAAAAAAATAAACAATATAAACAAAATATACAAAATAAACAAAATAAACAAAATAAACAAAATAAACAAAATAAACAAAATAAACAAAATAAACAAAATAAACAAAATAAACAAAATAAACAAAATAAACAAAATAAACAAAATAAACAAAATAAACAAAATAAACAAAATAAACAAAATAAACAAAATAAACAAAATAAACAAAATAAGCAAAATAAGCAAAATAAACAAAATAAACAAAATAAACAAAATAAACAAAATAAACAAAATAAACAAAATAAACAAAATAAACAAAATAAACAAAATAAACAAAATAAACAAAATAAACAAAATAAACAAAATAAACAAAATAAACAAAATAAACAAAATAAACAAAATAAACAAAATAAACAAAATAAACAAAATAAACAAAATAAACAAAATAAACAAAATAAACAAAATAAACAAAATAAACAAAATAAACAAAATAAACAAAATAAACAAAATAAACAAAATAAACAAAATAAACAAAATAAACAAAATAAACAAAATAAACAAAATAAACAAAATAAACAAAATAAACAAAATAAACAAAATAAACAAAATAAACAAAATAAACAAAATAAACAAAACAAACAAAATAAAAAATAAACAAAATAAATAATGTAAATAACATTCATAAAATGAATATTATTAATCAAATAAACTACTTACATTAATAAAATGAATATTATTGATAAAATAAATAACATTAATAAAATAAATAATATTAATAAAATAAATGAATTATAGCAAATAAGTAAAAAAGAAAAAAAAACTAAATTAAGAAAATTAACAAAGTTAACAATTAATAAATTAACTATTTTTTTTTGTATTTTACTGACGGCACATCACTAAATACGGATGTAGCAAACCTATAAGCAACCGATAATAAAGGTTACCCTAACTGAATAAAAACCTGTTAAAAACCCCTAACAAAAACCCTATCGCGATGGGGTTTTGAGATTAACTCGGTTAAAGGTTAGGGTTACCGTTTCAATAAGCTTACCATTACAATCAGGTAACAGCATGATAGGGTTACCGAATGATACGGTAACCGAATCGATTGGGTTACCGAATGGATAGGATTAAGCGTAAAGAGAGGTTTTCCGGTCCTTGCATATTATAGGAGGGAGAATTCGAAACATTGATCTACTTTAAGATTTCTCATGGCAACTTATGTTTAGTTTACCTTTGCTGATATATAGAGATAGGTATCCATGATAGATATATAAAATATATATACATTCTTGCCAAAAATACAAGTGCTTGTTTTTTGGGTAGTTTTTTGAGATATTTGGTTTTAACAAATTATTTAATTCTCTTCTCTAAACATCTACATTGTTAATTATTCAGGACCAAATGCAAATATAATGATAGGATTAAACGAACTTACCTGAAGTGAAGTTCAATCCTGATTATATGAAGCATTTGGTCCTGAATAAGGGGTACCCCCACCCTCCTCGAGTAACCATGAATTCATGGTTACTTCCCAATCAGTGTATGTATGCTCTAAACTATATGAAGTGTCATCTTGACAGTTGGTGATTTTTTTCTTTTATGGCGGCTCTAAATTCGCGTTAAATGGCAAACGAGCGAGATGTACTACATTGTTAATTATTCAGGACCAAATGCTTCATATAGTCAGGATTGAACTTCACTTCAGGTAAGTTCGTTTATTCCTATCATTATGAGTGTTTACCTGTTTAAGCATTCGAGGAGGAATAAAATAAAAATATGAAACTTCGTATAACGTATGCTTTTGGAAATAATCGCTCCGAAAGTCAAAAATATGACTAGAATCCTGAAAGTTGTACCTATTACTAAATAATATGACATATCACATACAAATAGGTAATAATTAAACCACTTAAATCATACGATTTAAGTGGTTGCATTGCATACGCAATAACAATGGATCAGGGCATAATAAATTCCGATACAAACATTTGCAAATCTATTTTAACAACCACCGTATATCCCGAAAATGTTTGCCAAAACAAAGGCACAGTGCGTTCAATCCCGCGTTAAAATTATGTAAATAGCAGGGACAGAGTGCTCAGGTGCCAAGTTTTTGTTTGTACCCGAAGTAATTTACATAGGTTGGTAAGAAAAATACTTGACACTTACTACTGAACACGTTTGGGTAGGCTTAGAGCTTTTTGCTTTAATAAAAAATAGTTTGACCGACAATACATGTTATAAAAAGTGTTTTTATTCGGATTTAGGTTAGTTCCTGAAAGCTTCCATGATTCGCAAGGTTGCTTACGACAGCCAGCTGTTAAGATGAGTTCTTATTTGATAACCCTTTTTCCGGCATAGTACGATTTATCGACCACAAACGCGCCAAAGAAATTCAATTTTAGCATTCCGATTTAAGTCGTCTTCAAAAACAAGATTCATTGCAATATATTTGGATTATTTAGGAAAACCTTGTAGATTGGTGCGACCTGAAAAAGGGTTACATTTAAGTTATCAACTTTCTTGAGAAAATCTAATCATATTAGTGTTCAGAAACTACAACGTCGTATGAAATTCATTGTATCTTTTCCTAAATTAAATGTGTTATTTCGTGTGATGTTTAATGCGTTGTTCAATGTGATGTTTAGTTTGACGTACCTAGGTATTGAAAAGGAACTATTATATTGTACTTAATTACTGTTTCATGCCCTCACAAACAATAGTAAGATGGTTGCATCAAGATAAAACCATGAAACTTGGCATGCGTGTAACTTATATACACGGCTATAATAAAAAACGGAAGTCAACTATAGCCCCTTCCACTCTTCTAATACATTTGTATCCCGATTTGATCACTGGCATGTTTTTGATAGCCTGATGAATTAAATACGAGCTGAGGCCGCAATGTAACTGCGCTAAAATCATTTCGAATTAGCTCTAGGGTAATCTCTTTCAATCAATCCTTATAGTTCATCATTTACTTCAGTGTGAAATGCTTCATAAAATGAACCTTAACCCGAATTCATTGAGATGCTTGTAATTAAAAATACCAACAAACACAAATTTTCTAATCGTCTAACCGTAAGTAATAAGTAGGTAATAACCGGGAATCATGAATACCTTTTACTACTTATGTACGTTCCTACGTTACCATATTTTTTTATTAAAGGAGTATTTTCTATGAACGTTGTCGCGGGTAACATTCCTCCATAATATAATATAATGTTATTAATTCCACACACACCCCTCACGTTATGGTATGAATTTTTATAGCCACCGCTTATGAATTACCTTTTGTTGTACTGTGGCGACTAATCGTTACGGCCTTTCCAGAGAAAACCGTTAATTGAAATTCTTAGTGAAATTGCTATTCATGATGATTAAGGATTCTTTTTGTTGTTATCAGATCTTGACTTGACGATGATGACAATGGGATGGGACCAAATAGAAAATATGATACTCTTTAATAAAATATTTTGGAATCGATTTTATAAATAAAATTAATATCCGACGAATTTCTCCTTTTTTAAGTATGTTAAAAATCTACTTTTCACATAGGTAACGTTCACGAGTGAACCATAATGTATAAATTGAATTAATGAGAAATGAAATGTAACTCTTTTCATTCATATGTAAAAATATCAACCTACGAGTATTGACCGAGTAAAAGCGAGCGAGTTTCAGCTTGAGTAAAAATTCTTTCGTATGTCCGGCTTCTGCTACAGGCTGCATTTCTCAACCGATTTGAAATTTCGTGTAGGTTCTTTAGTTACATAGAATTTATCGTTTCGTTTTTGAACGAAATCGGCGGCGTTAAAATGGTAGAAATCGGCACAAAGGACTAAAGCCTGATCAGGGTATTATGACGCTTAAGACCATTGTGAGTTTGCTGTTATAACGTAGTAAATATTTATTTTTATTTTTTAAGATTATCGCTTGGTCCTTGGTGTACTCTACAGTACACAGAGCTACAAGTTTTAAACAAATTTTAATTTTACACTGATACTCATCGTTTTAATTTATCCCGATTCGTTTTTACAATATTTATCACAGCACAAAGTTTGATAATATTTACGAGTATACACCTAATATTTAACACACTTATCCCTGAGTAATCATTTATCTCTGAAAATCCAGGTATTCCGGTAAAACAGTTTTAAAGGCTTATCAATCAGATTATGTAGCTCAGTTTATATTCCATTTATATTTTTAACGTCACTATTTAACTTTGATAACTATTAAGCAACCAAATTTGTTGGTGAGGAATTGTTGTTTTTTGGAAAAAGTGAACTAGGTACAATCTAACAATAAATTATATAAATTACTAAAAGAGGCGCTAAAAACCATACCTTGCAATACTAGTTGCCTTGTTCAAATCTAACTATGGACTAAAAACGACAATTTTACTGGATAATTATAGCAATATGGATGCTAATAAGCAATAACGTGTCAACCCACAAAAACTAAAAAAATTAGATTATAATGCCATATTGTAGCTGGTCCGCTCGACTTCATTTTGCAAAAATGACCTTAGTGATTTGAAATTTATAAATATTCCAAAATAAGGAAAAAAGGTTAACACAAATCCGTTAACACATGTTGTCTGTTTTGCATTATTATTTTTTTTTATTTATTTAAGAAGAAACAAACAGTCGTTTACAAATAGGTTTACAAAAATATTTCTTAAATTAAGACCTGGAGTTTCCTTATTATATGTATATAAAAATTGCAGTCTGTAAAATAAAGTAACATAAACATAAGGTACTAGATTAGTTTGAACATATAGGTATACTCACGAGAGTCGGAGTGAAATTAATGGGTATTGATTAAATTACCGGAAAGAGACATAAGTAATGAAAAATTACATACTTAACTAATTACCGAAAAGCACGTTTTAGTGAATTTATGGAACAGTTAAACAAATCTAAACTATAAAGTTTTTCATTTTCGTTAAAAAGTTTACAAACACGTCTCATAAATACATTTTTTACATAGCATGTTCTACTATAGGGAATGGAAAACATTTTTTTCTTCTGACATTGGCGCTGACGTCTATGAGGAACTCTCAAATGTATTTGATGTAGTAGTGAGGGGACATCTAACACATTATTCAATATTTTGAAAAGTAGGACAGAGTCTACACAGTCTCGTCGACTAGCAAGAGTTTGGAGTTTATGATGTGTCAGAGATTCATTATAGTTAAGGTGAGTATGACCAGTTCTAAAATCGAGGGTTCTAACAAACTTCTTTTGTACTCGCTCCACTCTATCACTATGAACATTATGGTAGGGTTTCCAAACTGCGCAGGCAAATTCGAGGTGGCTGCGGACAAAACTGTTAAAAAGGATTTTGTAAGTGACACTATTTTTAAATGGCTTTCCTAATCGTAAAATGAAACCTAGTTGTTTGTACGCCTTTTTTATAACCGAGTCTAGATGAGGTATAAACGATAGTTTTGAGTCCATAATAACTCCAAGATCGCGAATTTGTGTTACTCTACTCAGACGATTGTTGCCTAATGTGAAATTATAATTAAGATTATTTTTTTTCTTAGAAAAACTTATAACATAACATTTATTCAAGTTTAAAAATAACTTATTTTGGGAACAAAATGTCTCTAGATTTTTTAAGTCATCTTGGAGCAAATAATAATCTTCAATAGAATGAATTATCTTATAAATTTTTGTATCGTCTGCGTAGAGCAGCACTTTCGAATTTTTAATATATTTATCTATGTCATTAATAAAAAGCGTAAACAGTAAAGGGCCTAAATGAGATCCCTGTGGTACCCCGGAACTAATGGACTTCCATTGAGAGGCGTAACCTGCTAGAACAACACATTGGCTTCGATTCTCTATATATGATTTAATCCAGCGGAATAGGTCTCCGTGTATTCCAAGGTGCCAAAGCTTGAGTAAAAGTGTATTGTGACATATTTTGTCAAAAGCCTTGGCAAAGTCTGTATACACGGCCTCTAAACTTGCGCCTCCATCCATCGCTACTAAGATATCACTAGTGAAAGTCAATAGGTTAGTGTCTACCGAACGACCTTTGTAGAAACCGTGTTGATTAAGGCTAATATGATTTTTGACTACTTGGGACAGTTCATTTGTGACTATCTTTTCGAAAATTTTGTTAAATTGGCATAATTTTGAAATCGGCCTATACTGTTCAATATTTTGGCTAACTTGACCCTTGGGGATAGGAGTTACGAAAGCTTTTTTCCAAATTTCAGGAACACAACCAGTTTTAATTGATTTTTGGAAAAGAATAGTGAGTGGGGATGATAAGTTCGCTGAGCATTTTTTTATAAAAATTGGATGAATACCATCAGGGCCTGCACCTTTGTTGGTATTGATTTTATTCAATAGTCTATGGACAATGGCACGGTTAATATATATGTTACTTGCGTCAATTAAGGGTTCAGTTGGTGGCACCAAAGTATCAACTCGAAAATGAGTATCTGACTTTTCAAAAACGGAGTGGAAGTGATCATTAAATAAGTTACAAATTTCTGCACCGTCTGAGGACGTGCGGTCTTTATATTTCATAGTCTTTGGTATTTTATTTTTAGTATTAATCGACTTAATATACGACCAGAAATAATTCGGGTGTGATTTAATTTTGTTTTCCGCGTATGATATATAACCGTTGTAGCACTGTAATTCCATTTTTTCTGCGCGTTTACGTAATATTTTAAATGTCTCGTAGTCCAAAGGATTACGGTATTTTTTCCATAACCTATGAAACTTACGCTTTTCACTAAGCAACTTTCTTAAAGGTTTGGTGTACCACACCGGGACAGACGATGACATATTAATCCTACGCCTAGGGATGTGAATACTAATAAGTTTATTTAAAATATCGTAGAATTTAGTAACACAGCCAGTCAAATCACTATTTTCAAAGAGTGAGTACCAATTTATTTTAGATAGCTCCAAGTTAATCTTGCTATAATCACCACAATTAAAATTATAAATAAAACTAGGAATCGGCTTAAGAGTGGGTTCAAATCTTAAAATTACATCTATAGTTAACGCTTTGTGGTGATTATCTTCAAGCGTGAGTGGCTGGTCGCAAGCAGCGACTGTACAATCTGTACTGCAAAAAATAAGGTCGAGAATGCGATTGTTAACGTTATGTACACAATTAAATTGTTTTAATTCAGTGAATGACAGAAAGTCGTGCATTATTCTTGTCGTGTAAGTGTGTCCCGTCATTAAAAGCATTCCCGGGGACGAATGAGCCAGCCACTCGGCCTCCGGTATATTAAAGTCTCCGGTAATCAAAAATAAATCATTCGGCCTTTCAACAATAATGTGACTAGCTATTTCAAAAAATGACTTTAGTGTGTCCCTATGTCCAGTACCTTGAGGGATATAAATACAGGCTATATGAAAAAAGGATTGTTGTTGTGTATTGTGAGCGCTTCGTTTACATGGGTCGAGCGGGACAGACACCCATACACAATCACAATAGGCTCGCGGCGGCACGGGCCAATCGCGGTGCACCGGCTGGCAGCGCGCGCGCACCGCCACCGCTGAGCCACCGCCGCGCATCGCGCCACTTTCCTCCGCTGACCGGTCGCATCGAAATACGTTAAAACTCGAATCAAAAAATTCTCCATCAAAAAAATCTGGAGTTAGCCAGGTTTCCGTCAAACAAATAAATTCATAGTCTGACTGAGCCACTTTAGAGAAAAACTCACTAGCTTTTGTTCGTAATCCCCTCACATTTTGGTAATAACCAGTAAAAACCGTATTAGCCATTTTCAGTTAGTAAAAAAGTTTCTAAACATGATATTAGATTTATTGAGTACATAACGCCAGTCAGAAGTAATAAATTAAAATATGGGTTTAATTATGACACATTGTTATAGGTAAGGAAAAATATATTATAGTGTTGAATAATATATTTAAAAGACGTGCATGCATTGTATTTACGTAACAGAACACAAAAAATATATCGACGTAGTAAAATGTTTGTAGTGTTACTAGTGTTATACAAACGTAGCATTAGTGTAAATTTAAATTTAGTGTAAATTTAAATGCGTTAACGTGCGTTAATGCGTTTAGTACCTTAACTTATTGCAGTAATAGGCAGAACGTATACTAAAATGTCAACAATGATTTAAGAGAGGTTAACTCATTATTGCGGAAATCATATTCCATTAGTTCTGTTTTACCAGAAGTGCTATGAAGGTAAGTGTACGAAAAATTGTGTCTATAATAAGTGATTTTACGAATTTAGTCTACAAATCTTTTAATTCTAGCGGTTTTCAAAAGGTAAATGCTAAAGATGATCGAAATAACGTATTTATAAAGCGTAATCACACTAGTTTTAAAGGATTTTGTTTTTGAGATAAGTTTGCTGAAATAAATTAAACAAAACCGCAAAATGCTGTAGTTTTTCTTAGCAATTCATTTTAAATGCCAAGTTCAACAATGTGAATGTATGCACAATCGTAAAATAATGTTATTTTTATAAGTATAATGATTTTAAATAACTTGTTAGACTTGAATCATTCTTGCAAATCGAAAAACTTATCATATCAATGCTTTATGAGGCTTGATTGATTATTGCAAAACATGTATATTAAATTACATAGTATTAAACAACAACATGTTAAGTGCTATAACATGTTGATTATAAGTTCAAAGGCAGATTAACACAATTAGCAAAACTGTGTTAAGTATAATGACACGTTCTTGAGAAAGTTTCACGTCTTCATGCAATTCGCAATAAACAAAAAGGGGATTATTGCGAAAAATCTAAATTTATTTCGAATATTATAATTATAAATAACTAGTGTTCATTGTATTTAAACTGACAAATTCAACAGTTGGAACAAAATCTTTAATTTTTAGAACAAACACCCAAAAACTAAGAAAAAATCTTTGGACGCCATTTTCTCAAAATGGTGCATGTGGGTTAACACATTATTGCTTATCTGCATCCATATAATGAAATAAATTTAACAATGTTTGCCACCATCATGAGAATTCATTATTAAATAATGTTGCCTGGGTAAGCTCAGTGGCGTCCTTAGTAGGTATGTGTATTACCTATCATAGGATGTCGTCGGCCTAAATCGCAAACATCGTAACTCAATCTGACCAAATTTTACAGGAGGCACAATAAACTTAATTACCAAAAATTTTGCATGAAGACTTGCTTAGTTTTTTTTACATAATGTTAATTTAGCCGTCAGATTGTTAAAACCAATTTTTGTTTAAATCACCTGAACCTGGAAAATTTGGAGTTATGAGTTTTTCTTGAAAATTTTCGAAAGTTAATCGGGAGTTAAGAGTTTTGCTATAAAAATCCTTGAAAATAGAGGATAATCGTTTGATCTGAACAAGGTAATTGTGGATCAAAAAATATATTATTTTATTAAACTTTAAACAGAAAAGCCTCTTTACGCAAAACTACGTGCAGTCACAACGCCATCGCAGACTGTACTGAAGGGAGTGGCGGGGGGGAGATACGAGTTATTCCTTTTCAAAATGGCGGTCGGGAGTTGCGAGGTTTTCTATTTTGCTTATAACACGTTAACGGTTTCTTTTTGGTACCTATTTAAGAGTTTTGGCGTTAGATGCGTTCAGAAGGTAATTGTGGATCAAAAAATATATTATTTTATTAAACTTTAAACAGAAAAGCCTCTTTACGCAAAACTACGTGCAGTCACAACGCCATCGCAGACTGTACTGAAGGGAGTGGCGGGGTGGAGATACGAGGTATTCCTTTTACAAAATGGCGGTCGGGAGTTGCGAGGTTTTCTATTTTGCTTTTTAAACGTAAACGGTTTATTTTTGGTATTTAAGAGTTTTGCCGTTAGATGCGCTCAGAATAGTACTATATAAAAGTGTCAAAACATGATTTTCAAAAAAAATGGAGTTACGAGGTATGCGATTTAGGCCGACGATGTGGGAAATAGTCGCTTGTAGCCAGTCCAAGTTATGCATTATCTATAACACTTTAACTTACTTGTTATCGTGCCTGGAGGCTCGTGTAACGCAGTGCCGTGCGGTCGAGATAACCCAATCTTGAGGAAAAAACTACCCAAAACAATGTTGCAAACACACACCGGTTTCACCGAATATATACTTACATAGTGTTAGTGCGATATACGACTGTTTAGGTTAAACAAAAAAGTTGTGTCGAACTATAAATGTAGCCTACATGTAATCTCATAAACAAACTGTCAAACATTCCACTTCAGGATTGCGTCGAATTAATAAACCGACTGTGAAAACGAAGGCCGCCCACGGTCGTCTGCGGTCCAGCCCAAAACTTCCAACGCCCCATGATCTGGGTTTGATGATCTTTTGTTTGTATGTTTAAAGCTAGGGTAGGCGTATTTTATCCATATAGAGCAGAGAGGGACAGGGTCGCTGGTAGCCTAGTGGTAAGAACAAGCTACTTTCAATCCGGAGGTCGCGGGTTCAAACCCCGACTTGTATTACCAGTGAGTTTTAGGAACTTATGTACGAAGTGAGAGTCCCACATCTCGCCGCAAACGTCGCCACCATACTGATATCGATAAATACGTACAAGAAAAATGGAACAAGTACTATCCACACTCCACGAGATACAAAAAGAGCTAAACGAACAAAAAACAACGATTCGGGAGAGCGGAAAAAACGTTACTGAACAAGTGACCCAAAATATCAATACAATCATTGATGAAAAATTCGTAAAATGGGAAGAAAAGTACGATATTCTTAAGGAGAAAATGAACACACAAGAAAAAAGGCTATGTATTTTAGAAAAACAGATAAGTTCGCCTTTGTACTTCCATTACTGTAATTTATTTTTGTAAACCTGTGTTGTGTACAATAAAGTGATTACTACTACTACTACTACTACTAAAACAGGCGAGGCAAAGAAACCTAATATTTTTCGGAATTGAAGAAAACAATTTACCATATTCTGAACAGGAGAACGCCATCATATCATTTATCGAAGAACACTTCAAAATTGAACTGGACCGCAGGGATATTCAGGCATTTAGAAGATTAGGCGTAAAAAAGGACAGACCTCGCCCCATAGGGGTAACATTCTCAACCCTTGGTACAAAAATCAATATTTTGAAAAACAAGAAAATGCTAAACAACACTGGATATTACATCACTGAGGACTTCCCACCAAACATCTTAGAAAAAAGGAGAGAATTACAAACTCAACTAAAAATGGAAAACGCGAACGGGAATAAAGCCTTCATCAAGTATGACAAATTAGTAATCGTTGAAAAATCAAAAGACACATCATCCAACAAAAAAAGGAACCTCCAAATATCACCAGAGAACAATCAACGCCAGAATGACTATAGAACACAGGTTTCAAAGAAAAATAAAACCCAACCTATGCATTCACCATTACAAAGACCACAAAGTGTATCGGAGACAGACAATCTAAAACCAGGAATATTAAATTATTTAGTAAATAAAAATCCAAACAACAAAGAAAAACAAGACACGAACTTATAGAATTAGTACCCTACCCCTCCTCTACACAGAAATTACTTAACAAAAATCAAGAATAGAAAAAACAAAATACATCTTCCAACACGGCTGGTCACCGGGGAAGATTATGACCAAAACCCTCCAAAGAACAAAGGAACACACACCGAATACAGATTGCAACATACAAAGTCAGAACACTTTCGTTAAGTATATGATTGATTAATAGAAATAGAAGAATCAAGAAAAGAAATCAAGTACAACATATGGTATAATAATATACTCCGCCTGGTACTCTATTCCGAGATTCGCGTATGACCTAACTGACACGGGCCTACGTCATCATGCTGTTTACAGGTTCTCAAACTTTAAAATGTGGGAGAATTTTAACCAACGGTGAAAATCACAAGCAATCTCATATTAATCTTTTTCTCTATAAACTTGAAAATTTGTTACATTACTTAGCTTTAAAGTTTCCTAAGAAAAGGATTGTGGTTTGTGGTGACTGGAACTTAGACACATTAAAACACAGCTCAGTTACAAATGAGCTGATTAGTCTACTAAGGACCCATAACTTTACACTGCACATAAAAACACCAACTAGAATTAACGCCTGTATTGACCAGATCGCCAGTAATAACCTATACACTATTGTTTGATTTTATTTTGTTTTTTTTTTTCATGCAAGAAATAATAAAGGCTTTTTTATTTTATTTTATTTTATGTATGAAATATGATTTGATATTTACTAGTCGCTTTTCGGTGAACAAAACCGGACTAATTCCAATAAGGCCTTAGGTTCCCCTCTGGGTTGGAAGGTCGGAACGCATTCGCTTTCGTAAAACTAGTGCCTACCAATTCTTGAAATTAGTTGTCAAGTGGACCCCAGGCTCCCATGAGCCGTGGCTAAATTCCGGGATAACGCAAGGAATCTGAAGGAGCAGAGAGGGACAATCCGAAAGAAAAAAAGAGATATGAAAATTATGAGACAATGATGAACACGTGTTTATTTTATCGGTAGCTGTAGAAAAAGTTGTTGTACAGTAAGTCATTCTTGTAAAGATTCAAGCCCTCTACAAAGACCTACTCCCACTTAACTGAATAAATTCAACTGCAGCAACAAAGAGCCTGTATCTTTGCGTTTTTCTTTGTGTCATATTTCCTTTTTTGCACTCATTAGCATTTTCTGACAAAAGTAAAGGCAAGTATCAGTTGGGTGACCGACTGCAACGTTCAAAGAGGACGTCGGGATAAATAAAAGAAAAGAAGCTAGTTATTCGAATAAAGGGCTTAGTAAAATTATCAGTCAGGGAACTTATTTGAAAAAGAGAGCGCTCTTTTTAATGGGAAATAAAGCTCTGTCTCTAAGTACAAACAACCTTTCTAACACTTTAAATTAATATGCCGTTGGTAATTTTATGCAAAACGACCAACATTCACACACTTTTAATATACCTATTTACCTAATTTAAATATAGAAGAGCGGTATTCGAACTTCCGACTATCGGTATTAGACAGCTAATATTCTCAGTGCCGGCGAGATTTTTTAAGAATATCAATGTGATGATTTACCGGTTCGAATTTTTATCAATAACTAGTAAAGTTAGGTACCTAATACTAAAAACTTTATTTTTAGGATTTTAAATTAAAAAAAATACTTTTTTTATCAAAGTTATTTAAAATATTTATTATAACACAATTAATTAAATATAAAACATTTGCCTACAGCAAATAACAAATTATGTAAAATTACGATATTAAACTATTATTAACAATGAATAAATCTTAAATAGCTAACAATTCCACAATCAACACTTCACTTCATTTTATATAACAAATAATATCTGAAACCCTTGTAAATATTAGTAATAAATCCAACGCTCAAAGTAAAATTTAAACTGAAGTATAATTCTGTGTTATTTTTTGCTCCTAAACAAACTTACTAAATACAAAAGACATTTACCTCGTTTAGTCAAAGCTCTAGGAATATTTGTTTAAATCGCTCTTGACTTTACGGTCGTTTTTGCAGACACTCGACTGTCCACAGAATACTCAGCATTTTTCGAACAGTAGTTTCAAATCTCTAATTAACTAACAGAAAAACTATAAATATTTTCTTCTCAAAACCCAATAACATAATATACGAGTAACATGCATTATCAGAGGTACCTCTTATTTCAGTAGGTATTTGGCCAGAAAGCCTGTTTGTGGTTCTGTATTGTTTACGAATTCTACTAATGATAATATCAAATAGATCGGTATAATAAGAAAAATAAATAAATTACGCATAAAGCGTAAATTATTTACCGTTTAATTATTATTAAACGTAAATAACGTTTTTTTATTATTCAGCGTTTGGAAGCGTAAATTTTTCCATTTTTCCTTTAATATAAAATTTGGAATATATCTGCATGTTTAAAAAGGTGGTATATAATAAGTGTAGGTAATAATTGCTGTGCGACTGTACCTACCTTATCCTTGTTATTTTAGACACAAACCTTTACACATTTTACCCGTATAGGTAATGTGTGTGTCAAGTGAAGTTTTATTTCCTATATGGCTGTTTTGTAAATATTTGTGGATAATTTCTTTTAAGCTACCTGGTTACGATTTTTTATTTATTTTTAGTAACCCTTTACAATAAATGCACAAACATAAAATTTTAAAGCAGTCATACAACTTTATTTAACTGTACTTCTAGGTACTTTTGTCTGTGACCAGTGCTCTTAAAAGTTGGATCAGATCCTGTTGTATATGTATGCAACTACCTATGCATGTGTGTGTGGCTGCGCCCACCACCCATCTTACTTACGTGAATAAAGGAGTGTGCTATTAACCAACGCTTGTATCACTCGTCTCCTCGGCCCTATATTTATCAGTGGCGACGTTTACCCACGTTTTAAAAAGATGAGTGCTGTTTTCGGTGTCCTTCCGACTTTTGACCATAACGTGCAAGTTTGGAAAAATTATAAAAGTCGCGTGTGTCAGTGGTTCATCGCTAATAATATTACAGCGGCTACAGATGCACAGGGACAGAAACGACGAGCGATTTTGTTAAGCGCACTCAATGACAGCTCATACGAGCTCGCAGCGCATTTGGCGCTGCCCAAAGACGTCCAAGAAGTGCCGTACGAGGACATCTTAAAATTACTGGACGACCACTTCACTCCCAAGTTAACCGGGTTCGGCGAGCGGCACAACTTTTACTCGGCAACGCAGCAACGAGAGGAGTCATACCCGCAGTGGGCCGCTAGACTGCGAGGACTGTCAGTGCATTGTGCGTTTAATAACGTAGAAGAAGCATTGCGTGACCGTTTCGTTATGGGGATGCTGCCGGGCAGGGAAAAAGAAAAATTGTACGCTCAAGATTTATCCGCGTTAACATTAGCGAAGGCGGTAGAACTTGCTGAAAACATTCGTCGCGCGCGGGCAGGCGCGGCCGTGGCCGGCGCCGGCGCCGGCGCCGCTGCCGCAACTCCGGGATCGTCGGAATCATCAGCCTCCGAGTTATTTAAGATCGCGCGTGGTGGTAAAAACGAGGGAAGTGCAAAGGTGAAGTGTTCGGTGTGCGGCTACACCAACCATAGTGCGTCACAGTGTCGTTTCGCTAAGTTTACATGTAAAAAGTGTAATAAAAAAGGGCATCTCCGTAAGATGTGCACTAGCGTAAATTACGTTAATGTAGCGGCAGATTGTCAGGGCGATAACGACGACGACGGTAAGTTATATTACATTCGATCTTTTAGGGGCGAGCCTATGGTTGAAACGGTAAAAATCAATGGTCGAAAGTTGAAATTTGAAATCGACACTGGTTCCGCGGTGACCGTTGTTTCTTACATTACGTACAAAATGCATTTTAAAGACGTACCATTGTTACCTACAAAAAAAAGATTAGTCACTTATTCAGGCCAACATCTACAATGTAAGGGTAATGCACGGTCGAGGGTAGAATACGCGGGTAGCACTCACGCATTAAACGTGTATGTTGTTAACGACGACGGCCCGCCGTTGCTAGGCAGAGATTTTATTGCTTTGTTTCAATTGCAACTTGCACCTGTGCAATCTGTGCATTATTGTAATGATAAATTACCTGTAGGTAGCACTGACTTGGAAAAACAGTATCCCAAACTATTTTCAGGTAAATTAGGGTTATTCAATAAGTATAAAGTCAACTTAAGGCTTAAAGAGGACGCAAAACCTGTTTTTTTTAGAGCGCGGCCTGTAGCGTTCGCATTACGTGATACCGTTAGCAAAGAAATTGATAGGCTTGTCAATTTAGGGGTTCTGAAGCCAGTTGATCATTCCGAGTATGCCTCACCTGTAGTGCCAGTTTTAAAGAAAAATGGTTCAGTGCGTTTATGCGCAGATTATTCCGTCAGCATAAATAAACAGTTGCTTATCGATCAATATCCCTTGCCAACGATAAACGAATTGTTTTCAAAGTTACACGGGGGGAAAACATTCACAAAGTTAGATCTGTCCATGGCATACAACCAGTTCGAGTTAGACGAAGATTCACAAAAGTTGACTTGCATAAACACGCACCGTGGATTATTTCGCTTTACACGTCTCGTTTTTGGCCTGGCTTCTGCGCCAGCAATATTTCAGCGAGCCATGGAATGTGTGCTCGCAGGCCTCGACGGCGTGCTGTGTCTGCTCGACGACGTGCTCATCACGGGCGCCGACGCCGCCCAACACCAGGCCAGGTTAAAGGTAGTGTTGCAAAGACTACAGGATGCGGGACTGGTATTGCAGCGCGAAAAGTGTGAGTTTTTTAAGGACGAGATTAGCTATTTAGGCTATATAATAAATAAAGAAGGCTTAAAAAAATCACCAGACAAAATTAAAGCTATAGTCGAAGCCCCGGTGCCAACAAACATTAATCAGTTACAATCATTTTTAGGGCTAAGTAACTACTACCGAAATTTTGTTCCGGGCGCCTCCACCATACTCAGTCCGCTATATGACCTACTTAAAAAAAATACAAAGTGGGAGTGGTCAGAGTTGCATAACGACGCTTTTAACAAAATTAAAAGTCATCTGGTGTCTGATCAGGTTCTTACACACTTTAACCCCAAAGCAAAACTTTTTCTGACCTGTGATGCATCACCTAGTGGCCTTGGGGCTATTTTGTCACAGATGGATTCGGACGGAGTCGAGCGGCCGGTCGCATTTGCCTCGCGCACTCTAAACCCCGCTGAGAAAAGGTACGCGCAAATACAGCGGGAAGCAACCGCAATAATCTATGCAGTGCGACGCTTCCATCAGTATCTGTACGGCAGGGCAGAGCCGTTTGTGTTACGAACGGACCACAAGCCTTTAACTTCAATATTTGGGCCCTACAAAGGTATCCCCGAGGTCTCAGCTAATCGTTTACAAAGGTATGCACTATTTCTCAGCGGTTATAATTATACAATAGAATATGTGCGTAGTGCAGACAATAGTGCAGACTTTCTGTCTCGGGCAAGCCTGCCGGGGGAGCGCGGGCGGGGCGCGGAGCCGGCACTCGCCGATAGTGATAAGGCCGCATATGTTTGTTTTGTTACAGACGGGGCTAAACCATTAACTCTAAATGAATTACAGGTAGGTACCAAGACAGATGCAATATTAAATATCGTAATTGGGTATATCCTCAATGGTTGGCCGAATAAAATTACCGATGTGCGTCTGAAGCCTTACCATTTATGTAGAACACAGTTAGCTGTAGAAAATGGTATTATTATGCGAGGTCACAAAGCGGTAGTTCCACAGTCGCTACGCGATAAAGTTCTGGCAGAACTACATACGTCACACCTGGGAATAGTTAAAACCAAAGCTGAGGCTCGGGCTCGATTCTGGTTTCCAGGTATCGACAGGGCTTTGGAGATGTTTTTGGGTTCGTGTGAGGTATGCCAGCAGTTGCGGCCGTCCCCGCCCCGCGCGCCGCCTGCGCCGTGGCCCCAGACTGCGCGCTGTTTTGGAAAGGTTACACATTGATTTCCTCGGACCGCTATATGGCCATACGTATTTAGTAATCGTGGATACTTATAGTAAATGGCTCGAGGTATATCCCATGGTTAGTACGACATCCACGGCCGTAGTAGACAAGTTATGCGATTTTATTTCCAGATTCGGGTTACCAAAAACAATAGTGAGTGACAATGGTACTGCTTTTTGCTCACAAGAATTTATTCGATTTTGTGACCTTAACGACATAAAACATGTTACGTCACCGGCCTACCACCCCGCCAGTAACGGCCAGGCCGAGAGTTTTGTTAAGATCACAAAAAAGGGTATTAAGTCGAGTATGTTAACGGGTAAAAATGATAGACAGAGGCGGTTACTCTTATTAAGATATTTAATGGATTATCGCAATTCAATACATTCAACCACAGGCTGCGCTCCGTCACAATTAGTATTCGGTCATAAAATAAGATGTAGGCTTGATGTGTCGAATCCATCCTCGGAGTTATCGCCCTTACCATCTGCCGAGTCCGCGATTAATAAACCTGTAAAAACTCAACAGTGTTCACCATGTAAAGAATACGAGTCACGTAATTTTAAAAAAGGCGAGTTAATACTATACAAAAAGTATGTAAACAAATCTCAATTTAACTGGTGCAAAGGGACAATAGATAAAAGAATTGGTAAAGTTTTATATTTAATCAAAGACTATTATACAGATAGTATTGTGAAAAAACATAAAAATCAAATAGTCAGATACAATGGTACCATAACGAATGACAGCCCAGGGGACCTAAGTTTAACAGATTTGGATGAGTACTTACCATCTGCAGACCCTCCTCCGCCGCCGCCGCCGTCGCTTCCGCCGCCGCCGCCGCCGTCGCCTCCGCCGCCGCCGCCGCCGCCGCCGCCGCCGCCGCCGCCGCCGCCGCCGCCCTCGCCGACTCCGTCTCCGCCAACGATCGATGGGGGCAGTGGTCCCCCTCCAGATCCGTCGTCTCCGTCTGGTGACACTCCAGAGCTCTCGCGGGAGGGGAAAGGGTCAGTGCCAAGTGACGCCGAGTACCAAGAAGCGGAATCTTTTACGGACAGCTCTGAAGACACAGACACAGAGATGGTCCCCACTGAGGCTGAGCAACAAAGTGCCCAATCTGTGCGCTCAGATGCGCGTAACAGATTACGACGCCGATCAAAATTAAATGTAGATTTTAAGAAATATTTTTAGGATATTAGTAATATAGAGGGAGGGGTGTTGTATATGTATGCAACTACCTATGCATGTGTGTGTGGCTGCGCCCACCACCCATCTTACTTACGTGAATAAAGGAGTGTGCTATTAACCAACGCTTGTATCACTCGTCTCCTCGGCCCTATATTTATCAGATCCAATGGCTCCGTGCAGTTCAAAAAGCGTATTTAGTATTTCGGTAAGGCTCTCATAATGCGCTTGACTCGCTTCCTTTGAGGTATTCACGAGATTTCATTACTTTATTATGTATTATGTATTTACGGTTAAGAGTTTTAGTTAGGTAGGCATACTTAAATAACTTTAATATTTATTTACCGCATCAATTGTTGCCTATAATAAAAAAAATAACCTTTCGTCGTCGTCTTATGCCGCAGGGAGCAAAATATTATGCTCAATGGAGCAAATAGCATACAACTTAACGCACTCAGATGCAAGGGTTTGTCCCTTCTCCTTATTGAAGTAACAAACGTATTATATATACATATATATTACAATGCAACTAGACGTCATATACTTATACGAACAATACATAATTATACTAATATGTATGTATAAAATAAAGAAAAGAAAGAAAATAAATACAAACATGTAAAACGGAAGACAATATTTATATTATTCTTTTCAGAAACAATAAGACAATACCGCGAGCCTCATCATTGTTTAATTTTTGCATTTTAGGTTTCTGCTTGTAAAAAATTTAATCTCACAGCTCTTTACATCCATCCAAACGTAACATCCAAAACGTCTAAGAATTTTGCTTTAAAACATCCATTTTTTGCTTTCAGATATCGGTCAGTTTGAAGACTATACGAAAATGACATTTTAGTGGTCCTTGTACCGTTTCTGCTCGTCAAAATAAGTGTTATATTGTTACGTATATTAGGTATATTTTTCTTTAAGGTGCAGTAAGTTCTTGTTCTTCTCTCTTAGAGCATTTAAGTCTTCTCTCACTCTCACTGAGCGTTAGAGTGAGGGAGGTGGAAGTGCGTGCCCGGTAGCGTGGATACCTATCATGTTTTTTTAATATTCATTATTTGTGTGTTTTAACTTTACACTATACACTATACTATATACACTATATACACTGTATATTCTATATACTATATATTGTTAGTCTCTTTCAGGAACAGGCAAGACAAAGAAATCGAGCGCCGTGTCGAAAACGCCTGGAAGAGCTACTGGTCCATGAAAGAGCTGATGAAGCCTTCCATTGCTTCCTTCACTGAAGCGAAAACTCGTCGACATGTGTATCCTTCCCGTCCTAACCTACGGTGCTCAAACATGGTCACTCACAGAGAGTCAGAAGTCCAAATAAGATTTGCCAACGGGCTATTGAGCGCAGCATTTTAGGTGTGAAGAGGACTGATCGTATCCGGAATACCACGCTGCGCGCAAAAACCCGTATTGCTGACGTCGGCAAAAATACTGCTAGGCTCAAATCGGACTGGGCCGGTCACGTCTGCCGCATGCATCCAGACAGATGGGCTAGTGTAGCTATCAAGTGGATGCCAGAAGGAGAGCGCGGACGCGGCAGGCCCAGACGGAGATGGCGGGCCGACCTAGACACCTTTCTCAGTAACTGTCCAGAGCAGGCGCTATGTCGGGAGTCGTGGAAGACAAGGGGAGAGGCCTATGCCCAGCAGTGCACAGTAGGACACCTTAATAGGCTAGCAAAAAAAAGTGTGTTTTAAGATTAAAAAGTAATAGCTGAGTTCTCTCAAGCATAATATTGCTCATTTTTAGAAATAATTCTCATATATTTAACTTTTGTGCAAAATTTACAATAATTGTTCAAAGTGCATTTTAGACCTATGTATGTCTGATGTCTGATTGATTCGTGTTTTTTTTCTATAGCGCGAAAGTCAAAAACTCAGAATTCGAATCGCTGAAGTCCCTAGAGAAAGACCTTTAAATTATTAATTAAAATCATGGCAGCTGGGGGCCGATTTTTGAATTTCGAGCGCTCCTTTTCGTCACTCGAAAATCTGCGGAAAAAGGCGAATACTAAGTAATTTTTGAAATACGAGCGATAGAAATTGGGAATATAGGGTAGAATTTAAATGCCTAGTAGTAGAGATAGAATTGAAGGAAGCCACACGAAATACAAAAATAAAAATAAAAAATCGGGCCCTTGTATTGTGAATATTGTGATCCAAAGGAGCGCTACGATTTTTTTATCCGTTTTCTGAACCTACTGCACCTTAATGTTAACATCGTAGCAAACGACGAATACAGAAATAAAAGATAGTGATATAACTATTGAACAAAGCTAAAAACCATACAAATCATAAGTATAACATTTACTCCCAAGTCTCCCCGCAGTGTCCGGGGAGTCATAAACGTTTACGACGCAACTTACTGATGTTTAACCGTCTGTCTGTACTGGAAGTGTGTGATTTTACCCAGCGGCGTCGTTATGACGGATTTTAAGATAATTAATTCATAGGATTCCAAGTTCCGCAAAAGTTGCAAGGGGATTGATGCCATTCAGAGAAGCGAGTAAAGAAAATTATTTTGTGCCTTGGTGAAATGTGTTGAGAGCCATTTTGGCATTTGTTTTTATTGCGATTGTTAATTTATTTGTATTGATTTTAGAAAAAAAAGTTAAATTTATAATAATAGTATATTTGGCACTTACTCTTAAGTATTTTATAAAATACAAAAAATAACCAACAAAACAAAATGAAATTAAAATTCACTTCTAACTTAATTTCGTTTGGAATGCGTAATTACAACAATAAATTGAGTTAGCCTTTGCGTCGGGGGCAGCCCGGGACGGGCTTCAGTAGGCATTTTTTTATACTTATTTAGTTTATATTTATATTTAAGTTTAGTTTTTAATTAGTTTTATGTTTAGTTTATGTATTATTTTAATTATGAAATAAACAAATTCATTTGTTAGTGAATTAAGTATGCTAATTTACATATTTGCCATACACTTTTGTGGGTTTTCAACAATGTGTACCTACATCCGAAAAATCTTGATGTTCCGTCCATTCAACCGACATTTTAGACTTTCTTTTTCACACAGCTCGAAAGGAGTTATACAGTTTTATAGATTTAGTATTAGGTATCTCAAAATATTAAACCTGAGGACCTGGCTGGCCTAGTCGGTAGTGACCCTACCTAAGGTCCCGGGTTCAAATCCTGATAACTATTAATTTGTGTGAGGAGTATGGATATTTGTTCCTGATTCATGGGTATTTTCTATGTATTTAAGTATTTATAAATATTTTTATATTATATAAGCGCATAACGCATTTAATACCGTTGACCATGACATTCTCCTTGCCTTGCTCAAACATATGAGAGTCTCTGAAATAGCCCTTCACTGGTTGGGTGCCTACTTGCGGGGGCGCCAGCAGGCAGTCCGAGTTGACCGGTCTTTGTCTGACTGGTATGATCTGGCGACTGGCGTGCCTCAAGGAGGTATCTTATCCCCACTTCTTTTTTCCACCTTTATTAATTTTATTACACCTGACCTTCGCTGTTCCTACCATCTGTATGCTGACGACTTGCAACTCTACGACCAGTGCTCCGTGACTGACCTCCCAACTTGCATTGATAAACTTAACCTGGACCTTTTTCATATCCAGAAGTGGTCTGAGAGGTTTGGCCTCTTTGTAAATCCGTCAAAGTGCCAGGCTATTGTTATAGGTAGTTCCAAACAGCTTGAAAAACTAGACTTGGACGCACTTGCACCTGTAAGCTTTAACGGCTCCCCAATAACATTTAGTCGGAGCGTTAAAGACTTGGGCGTTCTTTTCGACAACACCTTGAGTTGGAGAGCACAGGTTACTGAAATCAGTCGTAAGGTCATGGGCTCACTTCATTATCTGAACAAACTGAAACACTTCTTACCGGTCAAAACTAAAGTTGCATTAGTTAACGCCCTTATACTACCCATTATTGACTATGGTGATGTCTGTTATCCGGACATAAACGAAGAGCTTCTTGATAAATTGGACCGCCTGCTTAATAACTGCATTCGCTTTATTTTTTGCCTCCGCAAATATGATCACGTTTCTTCTTTTCGCTCTCAGCTTGGCTGGCTTCCCATTCGACAACGTCGCAATATTCGCTTGCTTTCCACTCTTTTTTCTGTGCTTAATGATCCACTCTCTCCGGAATACCTCAAGTCCTTCTTTCAATACTACGGCGTTTCTCGCGTCCGCCAACTTCGCTCTTCTGGCAATATGTCTTTGTCCATCCCTCCTCACCGAACCGGGTTCATGTCGAATTCGTTCACTGTGCAGGTGGCGCGTCTATGGAACGGACTTCCTTTCAACATAAAAAATGCGCCTAATAAGTTCGCTTTCAAAAAATCCGTACGTGCTTTCTTTGCTAGCAGAATGAAAAAATCTTAGTGTATTATTAGTTTCATAATATGTTTCGTCGTTATTTATATATATATATATAGGTATATAATATATATATGTACATATATATCATAGTATATTTGTATACGTAATTAATATGTTATTCGTAATTTATTGATTGTTTTTGCTGTTGTAATTGTAGCACCGCTCACAATCTCTCTGCTTAGCCTTAAGGTTGACTGGTAGAGAATGCCTTATGGCATTAAGTCCGCCTTTTGTACTATAAGGTTTTTTTTTTGTGCAATAAAGATTAAATAAATAAATAAATAAATATATTATCGTTGTGTAAGTACACACAATACAAGCCTTATTGAGCTTACTGTGGGACTTAATCATTTAGTGTAATAATGTCCTATAATATTTATTATGTATATAGGTAAGGTATTTATTTAAACCAAATATGTATGTTTGAATCCTCTACATATCTTGTAGCTACTTTTGAGGTTACAAGATGATACCTATCACTTCCACTATTTAAACAGGATGGCCCTTTTAGATATATGCAGAGACGAGCATTGTATGTGTGACTCTTAAATACTCATCTTTACGCTGAATACAGACCTCGACTGTAGTGGGAGCAAATACGTAGAATGGGTATTTCTACTAAAACTACCTATATGAATTCACGTTTGACTATATTCTATGTATACGAATGCAATTCTATATGTTTCTAAACATCCCGAGGTTCCTATGATATTACTATAATTATTTTGTTATAACTTGATCGTTTAATTGTACATCTTTTCATTGACCGTAGTTGTTGTACCTATGTTGGTTTTCCAACTGTTTTGTCACTGACCGACCAGTATCGTATCGCTGTGACATCTTATAAACATGGTTTCGAATCAGGCCGAATATCTGATTAAATTTTGGTTTGCATTCAAACATCCCCAGAGAAAAAATTAATCTACTTTATTCCAACTTCAATCTAGATTTACATTCGAAATTTGTGGCATAGTGCAAGCGGGTGCTTGCGGTCAAAATATGGTTTCAAGTGCAGTTCAATACGTAGAATTTTATTACAGATTTACAGATCACCAACACCAGCTCTGACCTACATAATATTTCATCAACAGGTCAGTATCAGTAGATTTACCCATTGTTTTCACGTCGTACGGACATTTTTGCTTCTAAGAGTATGAAAGCCAGCCACAATAATAAAATCTAATAAGGGTCCGTATATAAATAAGCGTGAATTGACTGTCAGTGAGATGGCGCACTTCAATAATGCGAAGCCGTCTCGTAAGAATAGCTACCGTAGATGCTTCATTTCTGTGATAGTAAACATTAGTGACATTGACGTGGCAATAGGCTAGATCAGGGGTCTCCAAACTTTTTTACCTGAGGGCCATATTGTGCCTCAGAAACTTTCGCGCGGGCCACCGTCGGTTTTTGCGCCGGGGGACGGTGTCTGGTTGCTGCTGTTAGGAACAGTTCCACTCTCAATGAATGCTCAACCCCTGGAACCTGGCTTCGCGGGCCGGACAGTGGGCACTCGCTTTGGGTGTCGGCGGGCCGGATTGGAACGTGTCGCGGGCCGGATGTGGCCCGCGGGCCGGGGTTTGGAGATCCCTGGGCTAGATGACCAATTAAATTTATGGTATCCATAGATCAGGTTTGTTTTTAGGATCAAATGTCTACGAGTATATGGGACCCATTGCATTAAAGCAATACAAAAGTCAGAAATGATAGTCAAAGTCCGACAGTCGTACTTCACTCGCGAAACGCTCCTAACAAAACGATAAGTGAACGTGACGGCAAGGTCACTGAGAGTCCACCTTGAAGTATGGACAAAATAAGAAAATTGCGTTTTTGTCGATGAAATATTGCGTTTATGTGTATAGTAGCTATACAATATTTTTTTGGATAAAATGTAAGGAATCGAATGGTATCCTTTTTTATTTCCTTTTTGGAAGAGTAATAAAACTAAAATTCTAAAACTTTCAGGTCTTGTATTTTTGTATTATTTCCATAAAGGATAACTCACGTTAGACCGGGCCGTGTCCGGACCGGAGCTTCCGGGCATCGTTTTTTATGGAAAGCATCACGTGATCGCCTTTCACGTCATAGAAAAGTAAGCGCCGGAAGCTCCGCCCGGACACGGCCCGGTCTAACGTGAGTCATCCTTAATATATTATTTTAATATCCACATTATTGTGATAAATTGCTCATTTGCTATCTGTTTTACTAGATTTTGTTATAAAATTCATCATGTGTCATCATCCCTATAAGGCTTACTAGGACGCACTGGGATTAATTTCTTGCGGTTCCAGAACCGCAAAAAGTGTAACACGTAGGGCATGCTGGTATGCTTCATAAGCGCACGCACTTGCAAGACTAAAACCGCAAGAAATTAATCGCAGTGCGTTCTAAGCCTAAAATGTGATAATGTGATGCCATTTGGCATTAAGTCCGCCATTTGTACATTTTTGTATATACTTTGTACATTAAAGTTTAAATAAATAAATAAATAAATAATCCTCAGGTAATATTAATTACGGACTATCAACACACGGACTCATCATATGCGCGAGTGTGTATACAAATAAATAAATTAAAGCAAACGAATCGAACGGAAAACGGAAATGGAGAATGTTTTTCAAGTAGATATTTTTTTATATTTATTGGAGTATTGAATATTAACGAGTACGATTTCAGGCCAAAATCAATTTGCAAAACGTACTAGTAAAAATGGGGTGAGAAGGGACAAAACTGACATTCAAACTTCGATAAAACTTTATTTTTACATGTGGCAAACTGATTTTATACATAATAAATGTTCCGGTCCTTTGAATTTTAGTTTTTTTATGATTTTGTGTAGTTCCATTTCATAACTTTAAAGATAAATACGAAATTTATCTTTAAAGTTCTCTCACTTCGTAGTAGGGGTGAGGGAGGATTTCCTACTAAGGTGAGTTTCGAAAATTGTTGGATCGACATTTTGAGATTATGGGCATAATAATAATAGCTTGATTTGTTTTTAGAATATAATTTACAACAGCCTGTAAAAACCAACTCACCCCTTTGTCATCCCTCCTCACCCCATTTATAACCCAACTGCCCTCGTAATCCCTACTCACCCCATGTTACGGTACATATCTCGTCAACTTTGAGGAAAAGGCATAAAATATGTGATGTTATATCTACAGAGTTATGACTTATTCTTCCAAAACTCAATAAAACCTTCTCACTCCGCTCACGTCCGCAAGATGGTGTGCCGTATGGCATGAATATTCAGTCGTAAGGAGTTTTAATTAACCTTGCCGGGGTGGGCCCAACTATGGGATAATCCCCTTGGAGGGGCTCGTAATTGTTTTTGATACAGGTATTTGGGTGTAATCTGGTTGTTAAGGTGTCATTATGGCGGAAGATAAGACGGTGTGAAATATCTCTGGAATATCTTTAGGAGAGTGTTCATAGAACCAAGAAAAGTCTGCAGCGATTTTGATAGCCCACGCAGTGCAAGTGTTATTAAACGTCATAATTTCATAGAAGTATATTATATTGGAGCAAAAATCTTAGGAACTAAAGCTTAAGAACCTAACACTCACACACGTACACATAAGTACTTGCCAATTAAGTAATGCAGCTTACCGTTTACACGGGCACTTCCATGCTCTGCCTACGAAGGTATGCTTATCTAACAAACTCCATTTGAGTTTCCAGCCTCTTGTCCTAACACTGACTAAACTAACTAACTTTGCTAGCTAAGCCTAACTTAACTACCTAGGATTGGACTGGATGGAGAACTGGATTAAACACAAGCCCTAAGTTAAAATAATTTTAAAAAATCCAGGTGTATCTGGATTCGGACACGGACACGTCGATATGTCACGACGTGAAAATCATTAAAATTAAATACAACTTAACAACATTTCGATTTAGTAAGTTTTCGGAACCATATATGTATGTATGTAACTAACTGTAATGGAATCTAAGGTAACTAATTTAACCATCTTCCAAGGATCGTAGCGTCATGAATATTGGCAGCTGTATGTAGTTCTGATGACAATACAATAATATGGTACTGTCGAACTAATCTGATGATGGAGACAGGAGGTGGCCATAGGAACTCTGTGATGAAACAACGCAACCTAATTGTGTTAGGGGTTTTTAGAATTGTCTCGATGAGTATTAGTTGTCTGTCGTAATAAAAGTACAGTCAGCGATAAAAGCTTGTACCAAAAATGAAATTTTTGCCAAAAACTTATTTTTAATATCATAACAACTGAATTATTCGGAAAACAAATTATCTAGTTTAAAACTGTATATCTTTAAGTAGAAACTCTCATTGAATTCTGGAAGCATTACGGTAAAAAAACGACAATCTTGCTAGAATAAATTTGGACCACGTTTCAGTTTAAGAGATAAGATTAATAGGAAAGTTAACAAGAGTGGAGTTGCGATGCGAGCGGCGTTGAGCCAAAGTAGGAACACAGTGCTGGAGTAAGCGGAAGCGGGGCATAGTTTTAAAATTGTTCATTAATGTGTGCTAACATTTTTAAGATACACAATTCAAGTGGCTAACTTGAATTGGCTGGGCTGATGATCTTTGCTGTTTGTTGTTGTGAGGCAAGATAACCACGGCTGGAGTCCCAAAACTCAAACCAAGAAACTGGCAGACCTCGTCGGTGACGGAAAGATTACTTAGACTCTTTTTTGAGAGACTGGCCATACTTCTTCTTCTTCTTCTTTAAGTGCCTTCTCCATCCCGGAGGTTGGCGACCTTATGTCTATACGCCATTCTATCTGAAGTCATGCGAATTAGCCATACCTACTGGAATAACGCAAAACCAGGACGAAGGGACATGTTTGTCCCGTCGTCCCGGTTTTACGGTGTTCCACTGTTCCCCGACCTTCCAATGTGTCCTTATAAGCGCACTACAACGTGTTACGTACACAAGTATTATAAGAAGGTACGCATTCGTAACAAACCCTGACCCTTATTTTGATTAATGCTCACAACACGCTGTTACTTTCACTAAGAGTACTAAGACTTTATAAGTAGATATTCCTTTTCGTTGAGACTTAATTTGGAATTAAGAAAAGTTTTAACATACATTTTTTAATTCATAAAATAAAACTTTTCTTTTTCAGTTGCGTAATCATTTGTATTGAAACAATTTTATTTTATATATCCGGTAAATTTTCATAAGTAGTCGTCAAGCGTTTAACATTAATTGTAATTTTAACACACATATACAAAAAAAGCCCTAATTTTAGAAAACAGACAAAAATATCATCATTTGCCACCATAGTACTGAATCAAGATTTGCCTTAGGCTAAAATAATTGTTTTCAAGATCTTGTACAAACTTGGTTTGTTTTGAGCATACCTGACGTTGCACAAAGGCGCACAAAAAACTTGTAATATTCTGGATCTACATACATGCAGTGTGGAGAACGAACAACCGTGAGGTACAAGAATATTTGCCAAGGCTGTAATAATACGTAGACTGCTGATGCTGGCTACTCTGGTAAAACAAGCATTACTACTACTTAAAGGTCCTAAAGGATGCGACTGATCGAGTCATTTATGATGATGCTCTCCTGACCGATTTCGGCCACAGCGACTCTGTGCTCTGGAGTAGGCAATTTTTAATTCGCGCTATGAGAGTGTAGTTGATCTACTCTCTGTACCCTATCTTGACTTGACTTCTTATTGCTAAATACTCGAGCGCATTTTGGGCACGTCAGTACACCACCCACATAGTTGTAGGAAATTGAGTTTGGAGGCCGAGCCTTAAGCTCATCTTGTTTTCTGTCAAGCTCATTGCGGCGTTCCGCCTCAAAATCGCTGACTCGACCATGAATGAGGAATCATCATATATTATACATATATAAATAAATAAATAAATAATGTAGTAGGTGTATGTGCATATCATCATTAAGTAGGTACCTATTGTTTTAAAAAACCAAACACCAAACATTGTGACATACATCTCCGCCAAAGATATTTCTCTCATAATTACATCGAAACTCAAGTTTTTCGTCGAAATTTTGTATTCCATTCATACCCATCAGTCAACATTGCAAAGTTTTGTCGAGTTTGGCACAACTCGCGATTTTACTGATTCTCTGGTATACTTAGTCTTGCGTTGAGCTGCGTAAATATGGAGAAAGTGTTTGATTTACATTTAAAACTAAAAAAAAAATTATCAACTAATAGGATTAAGGATGACACACGTTAGACCGGGCCGTGTCCGGGCCGGAGCTTCCGGCGCTTACTTTTATATGACATGACAGGCGATCACGTGATACTTTCCACAGAAAAGATGCCCCGGAAGCTCCGATCCGGACACGGCCCGGTCTAACGTGAGTCATCCTATAGTTTTACTTCTTTTCTGTTTGAAAATTCTAGCTTCGGTTACCTATAGTTACTCTTTTTGAGTATTGTTAAGCAGTTACAGACGTTAGTTTCATGAGTTCTACTATGGTAGAGTACAGAAGGTTTTCAACTCAGATACCGATTAACGATTTTCAACTCAGCAAACGTGAGTTTTAAATGTACATTTAATTTGTCTGAAAGGCGTATTCTGATTTTAATGACAGGTTAAGACTCTGAGTCAGAATCTATATCACGGAGCTATTTCTATGAAATTTATTGCCCAGGGTATGTCTACGATACCTCAGGTAAGAGGCAATATGAGCAGTAGTTACACCGAAGAAAAAGTCGATTGAGCGACTTAGTTGTCGTTAATAACAAAGAAATCGAAAGAGTTTTGATTATTGCAATGTCATGTTTTAGCAAATACTTAAGTTATCAATAAATAAAATAAATATGCTTTCTCCACAAAGACAACGGACTAAAAAAGCATCTCGTTATTCAAAAATGTAAACCTGACGGAATAAACTTGTAGCAGGCGAGCGAAAGTATCTAAGACTTTAATGTATTAAAATGTCAACAACTGTCCAAATTCTGACTTGCATACATATTTAATCATGATGAAACTTTACTAATGTTCTACTGTTACTCGTTTCGTCTTAACCATGTAAACTTGCGTCAATATTTGTATAAAGCGACATAAAAAATAAGGGATAATGTTGGAGTGTTAAAAAAAATCAGTTAAACATGACGGTGTCACATGATTAAATTTTATTTTTATCAACTAAAACAAGACTTAATTGCGTATTAACTATGCTTGAAAATTATCTCGTTGTTACAGATAATGATTGGCTAACGTTGACATCATCATATATGATAAAATATATTTTAGCTGCACGAGGTTAGAACTGCGGCCCTTTGCAGAAGCGAATAAAAAAGCGTTTTAAGTATAAAAATAGGTTATGTACCTATACTAAATTACCATTTATTAAATCAACCATAAGACGGGGTAACTACTTGTTGGATTGGATTAATTAATAATATGTTTTATAATATGTTTATTCGGTCTTAAAAAAATAGCAGTACGAGAATTTGCTGCTGACCTTTAATGAGCTTCAATAAATCAGAGAGTGAAATTTGAGGTAACGAGGGAAAGGATAGCTGATTGACATATGAAGTACAAAGAGAAATTGTTAACGTCACTGAAATCCAATATTTCATGCCCGGTGCTTTGATGTGTGACTTTGAGATGTTGAAATATAAAATAGCGTATTTTGTACCTAAACTGTAATAGTTGTGTTTTTGGTTGGATAATTATTTATATCTGTTTAAAATTTTCTTCAGATGCAAATTAGCTTGGAAATTATTGAAAACGTGATTAATACAAATTTCTCTTATGAACTCAGTGTTTTAAAAGTCAAAAGCCGATTGTGGAAGTGATATCATTTTAATAATTCGTGGGCAATAACGACATGTCAAGCGAAGTCGAGAAACTTCGCTTACCTAAGTATCTGGCGACTTCGCGCGACTTATGTCCGTAGCGGCATCAGGCGAAGTCGTGCAACTTCGCGAACTTCGCCTGACATATCTGGCGACATCGCGCCACTTATATACGTGTCGCAGAACATTTGTCCCGTAGTGTACTTATACCTGTCATTCTTTTAGGTTTTTGTGTGACCGCCTTTCAATGTCAAATAGACGATTTAGGGAAATATTGTGTCGGCATTTTCTTTTCTTCAATTTTCATTTATAATATCGACTTATTATAAATGACATTTAAAGAAAAGATTGATTAGCTTCTTAATTCAGAATATAAAATTAAACACCACGCACAGTGTGATCATAATCATAATCATATTTATTGGTATATAATATCATATTACATGTCACAATAAATTTAACACTTGTACATATGTACAAGTGTATATAATACATAATGTATATAATATTCATAATTTACAATTTAACACAATAGTTATTTGTTTTACAAGGGGGCAAAGTTGTTGTTTAACCGCTCGTGCTAATATTGATACCCGAGCAAGCGAAAGATTTCAAAATTGCGTAGCGAG
This sequence comes from Cydia splendana, assembly GCF_910591565.1. Taxonomy (NCBI): domain Eukaryota; kingdom Metazoa; phylum Arthropoda; class Insecta; order Lepidoptera; family Tortricidae; genus Cydia; species Cydia splendana. The sequence continues at coordinate 14,424,639 of NC_085961.1, forward strand.
TGGTTCGAAAAATTGAATCTTGAGCGTTGCGAGGGTTTCAAAGCACGAGGGTTAAACAAAATTTGCCGCCGAGTGAAACACAAAATTTTTCGCCACACCAACCCGAAGAAAATATTAAATGTAAAATATCAAACAAAATCAAATCCAAATGAATGTTATTAAATATTTATCATCCAAAATCATCATTTAAAAGTCAATTCTACCAGCAAACATAAGAAAACAACTCAAATTTTGCATTTGATTACTTTGCCTCGGTTTACTAACGAATGGGCCAAAAACGTTTCCCAAAGCATCACATCCCAAACTATGTTTCCCAAATTATCATTTCCCAAAAAAATTTTTGGCAAAACAACTTATCGCAATTTTTCAGTTAGCAATAGTCTTTTTTGGCAAGTTATTGTTTAGCAAATAATTACTTGGACAAGTTTCATTTTACCAAGTATTATTTAGTCAAATGTATCATTATATCATTAAGTATAACTTACTTGCATAAAGGGAGCTGGGATTTTATTATAAAAAAGTCGGTTCTGGCGCTTCGCCGGCCGCTGCCGCGGCACGCTCGCTTCGCTCGCTCGGCTCGCGCACTGTAAGGTCGCAGTTCTACCTAACACTCCTCCTCGCTTCGCTCGTCGTCGTACCTACACCGACCTGCCTTTAAATAGTGTTATGTTAAACGCTCTATCTCCGCCATTTTCAATTTTAGAAAAAAGTTTTCCAAGTAAAAGTGTCCTCCTATCTTGACGTGTTCGTTACAATCATTTAAAATATATGTCATAATGACACCACTCTGAAAATTTTCCAAGTCCCAGCTCTCTTTAAAACATCAATCTTTGGAGGCGTCTAACTTGTTTGTAACGCCCTTGTTTATTTTTGAGAAAATATTTTTCAATAAAAGATGCTTATTTTGACGTGATCTACACATTACAATCATTTAAAAATAGTGTCATAGTGACACCACTTTGTCATAAAAAATCTAAGTCTCAGGCCCCTTTGCTCCAGTCCAACCAAAACGTTTGCTAAATAAGTTTTTGTCCTAATAACATTTGACAAAATAAAATCTTACCAAATAATAATTTGACCAAATAAATTATATGCGAAGTGTAACTTTGCTAAAGGTTCCTTTGGGAAATTATACTATTGCGATAAGTTTCTTGGGAAGTGAAATTTGGCGAAAGGTATTTGGCCCAAACGAAAGTACACCCTTTGCCTCACATGTGAATAAAATGCAACTTTGCTATCAGTTTTTGAAGTGCAAAGTAAGCCTTTCCGAGTTGGTGTGGTGAAAAAAAATATAGTACAACAGGATATGTATAATCTTATCCTACATTAAAGCAAAATATATTTTGCTTTAAACTCGTTATGATTATGGAAGGCCTGCTCGACAAGCCAGTTTTTCAATTTTGTTCTAAATACTGACGCACTAGGACCTGCAATTATTTCGCTTGGGAGGTGATTATAAACCTTGCGACCCATGACGTGCGCGAGTTTTTTTGATTTCGCAAGTCTGGATGGTACGAGGGGTAGTTTTCCGGCGCGCGCGCTTCGTGTTTCGTACCTTCGATGAAACTCGTTACTAATCGGGGTGGACTCCACTTCACCTCATGTGGTCACAGCTATTTGTAATATTAAAAGCGAAGGTTGCGTCAAAATACCTAGGTTTTTAAATATTGGTTTCGCAGAAACAGTTTGTGGGACGCGCGCTATAGCACGTACTGCACTCATATTTAAACAGAAGACGTCTGCCGAGTACGCGAGTAGGTTAAATGCATCAAAGCGTTTAAAGTTTGCTACTCTTGTACCCCATAATTGCCAACCGATACCGAAACTTCGTTAGGTACGGCATTGGTGGTCACCCAGGCGAACCGATAGTAATTTAATTAATTGACCGTTTCCTCATATTAGTTGCATGCTGCTTTACCTCATTGATAGTGAATATGTGGTAAGGTCGACCTGTATTATTATGATACAGCAACAACCAGAGGAGTCGTCAAAAAATAGTTAGATATGCCATTAAAAAAATGTACGACCACAGTGCATCTCATAACAATTACAATTAACCTCAAGACATAAAATTCTTATCGTTAGTATTTCATTCTGGTCTTCATCAGCAGTTCCACTTCAACAAACATCACTTTTTGAAATAAATGCTGGATTTGTTGAAGAAAATATACAAACATCACTATACTATTAGAATATCAAAGGCATCAGGTAAGGGATTTGCATATGTAGATCTTCTTCTATCTATACATCTATTACATACTAGCTGTGCCCGCGGCTCCGCCCGCGTGGAATTCGGTCTGTGTCAGTAAGCGGCTAATTTCTAATCCTAATTTCTCTCCCTCTCCTCTGGAGGCGGAACTTGAAGTAAAGTTGACAGATGGATATGCTAGAGGACTGTAGTCCAGATAAAATATTTTACAGTTAGGTACCACTAAATAAAACTACACTCCAAAATCAATAGTTTTTTCGCCCTTATTAAAATTTTACACGTGATTTAAACGACAGAGTAGTAGGTGTATATCGGACGATACAGTAAGGTATAAGCGCGCGGGCGAAAGCGAAGCGGCCTGCCTGGCTAGAGTGCCACTCACCGTGGTCTTCTTCAGACTCCTGAGGAAGACCACGTGCCCCTTGTAACCTCAATGCGTTGCGAGACTTTCGCGAATGATTCGATTTTTTTCGAAAAGGCATGGAAATGCGTATAAAATGCGAGTCCCAAATCGTATGACTCCGCAAACGACCGTGCCGGATTAAGATATTTTGATGCCCTAAGCATTTCTAGACCATGGTGCTCCCTCTCCGTAGGGTCATCAAGATTACATTGAATTTTTTTGGTAAATTGAGTGACGTTCATTGCCGCATTACAGCTGAGAATGGAAATCAGTCACATAACTTTATCACAAATATTGACAGTGCCGCAGCAGTAACGTTGCAACAGAGTACCTAATGCTGCTGCAGTCGCCACCCGAATGTCACTTTATCATATGTTAGAGAGTTTTAGAAAACGCGAGCGAAGCGAGCGCGAAAATTTTTCGATATAAAAAACGCAATTTGATAGACAGTTGTACATTTTTACTTTTAGTATGGAAATCGGTCACATCATTTTATCACGAAAATTGACAGTGCTGCAGCAGTAACGTAGTAACAGAGTAATGCTGCTGCAGTCACCACCCGAATGTCACCTTTATCATATCTTAGAGAGTTTTAGAAAACGCGAGCGAAGCGAGCGCGAAAATTTTTCGATATAAAAAACGCACCACCCGCGTGGAATTCGGTCTGTGTCAGTAAGCGGCTAATTCACCCCTAATTTCTCTCCCTCTCCCCTGGAGGCGAAACTTGAAGTAAAGTTGACAGATGGATACGCTAGAGGACTATAATCCAAGTAAAATACTTTACAATTAGGTACCACTAAATAAAACTACACTCCTAAATCAATATAGTCTTTTTCTCCCTTACTTATTCAAAAGTAGTAGGTGTATATCGGACGATACAGTACCACTTTTGTATTTTTACGTTCTTGACTGTACCTATCCAAAACATGTCCATGGCAAATATCAGTCAAATCAGTCTAAGGGCTGATTAAGGGTCTCCCCAGATATATCGACGCGCATTCGGCAAAAGCCGATAGGAAAAAGCTTTATGTCCACGCAATAAGAGCGAAAAAGCCGTCGACGCGTCGGCAGGCGCCGGCCGATGCGAGCCGAGCCGAACGACGACTTTTTCGCTCTTATTGCGTGGACATAAAGCTTTTTCCTATCGGCTTTTGCCGAATGCGCGTCGATATATCTGGGGAGACCCTTAGACGGCGCGCGAACTCGCATGTGATTTTAGTTATATTGTAAAGTAAAGTAAAGTAAAGTATTTATTTATTGTAAACTGTGTACATAAGATGACATATACAGGAGATATCGAATCAACAGTTGCCCATTTCAAGCATACAATATGATCTTAAAACTACTAACTATACTAGCTTACTGACTAACTTATACTTAACAAACTGGTGATTCCAGAAAAAACTCATTTAAATTGTAAAATATATTTTCAATTAACCAGTTTTTAAATTTAAATTTAAAACGATTGCCCTCTAACATTTTTATTTCAACTGGCAGGGCGTTAAAAACTCGTATTGCAGTATTGAATGTACTTCTGTAAAACATTGAGTTGTTTGATTTTGGACATACAAGATTAAATCTGTACTGCTCTCTGAGATTATCTCTCTGCGAGGATTTTTTCCTAAAATAGGCGTCATTATTTTTCACAAAGAGGCAGAGTTCTAAAATGTATATTCCAGTAAGAGTAAGAAACCGCTTTTCTCTAAACACATTACGTAAGGATTGTTCAGTATGCATGCGATATATTGTACGTAAGCATCGTTTTTGGAGGATAAATGTACTCTGGATGTCTACCGAGTTCCCCCAGAAAATGATACCGTATGTTAGCAGCGAAAACACATTACCATAATAAGACTTTTTGGCAACATCCTCAGAGCAAGTTCCTGAGAGTATTGACAGGGCATAACACTGGCTGGAAATTAACTTATTTATTTTAGTAATATGCGCCTTCCAATTTAAAAAAGTGTCTATAGTAATGCCAAGAAAAGATATACTATTTACTTCTTCAATCAAAGTCCCATTTTCTGCAACATTCAAACATAGAGAAGGTGTTTTATAGTTTCTGAAACTAATAAGTTTTGTTTTGGTTAGGTTAACTTTTAGATTTAGAGTTTCAAGCCATTTGATCACTTTGTGATTGCGGATTGCGGACTGTTGGTTACGTCGAATTCAACCGACCGATCAAATACCACAATGTAATGAAACTCGCATGCGAGTTCTCGCACCGTCTAAATGAGCCTTAAAAGCATGAAACGTTAAGAAATATACACATAGAAATCCATACGTACTTCCTAAGAAACTTTCGAATTTAGAAGTAAGATTAGAGGAAAGGAGAATAGATATCAAAAACTTGGGGCCGAGTATTTACATTTTATTTACAGTTATGTTATATATATATATATATATATATATATATATATATATATATATATATATATATATATATATATATATAACTATAAACATATCTACAGTTACCTATATACATATATATAAAGTATATTTACATAATATTTACATTTTTTTACAATACTTCCTTGTAAACCACATTGTGAGTCTCCCCGGCGGGCATTAGCACGAACAGCTCCGTGCAGCTAATGACGCGCGAGCACGCCACGTAGAGCTGCCCGTGCGAGAAGCAACCCGTGCGCAGGTCCACGCCGGCGGCGCGCAGCGTCTCCCCCTGCGACTTGTTGATCGTCATGGCGAAGCAGACGCTCACGGGGAACTGTAGACGCTTGAAGTGGAACGGGACGTTGTTCGGAATGAGGGGGATGCGCGGGATGAATACGGCTTCTCCGGCGCCGCACCCCGTCAGGATCTGCGCCTCAATGAGGTTTCCCTGCAGCTGCACTACCTTTAACCGGGTTCCGTTGCATAACTTCGGAGGCGACAAATTCCGAAGAAGCATAATTGTTAATTGAATTATATACTGCCTGTTCACCTTCGATTTCCGCCAATATCCGCGCATTAACTGCTGCTGCCTGTTCATTTTTTTGCGTGAGTATGGCTCTCTTACAAACCCAAGAGTTCTCACGCTGCGTCACCTAGCTCAGGTCTCCGTATACGCTCCAAATGAGGTCTTCAACGGACGGAACGATCCTGCATAACGTCTCTGGTAATCGAACCAGGCCGTTGGTTTCCTCCAGAAGTCCTTCTCCAACCTGAAGCAGTACCCGGGCTAATTCTTGGACATGTGAGCCTCCTCCTTGTTGGACTCGCATATTCTCAGTCAGGCGCAGCTTCTGCACGCTTGGCCACAACACCGACCTCTTCAGGCAGGCATTTACCTCGTCGGCTCGAAGACCACGCGTCACGACCGGCAAAGTCTGGCGGAAGTCACCGCAAAACAACATTGTAACGCCACCCATTGCGTGCGCCGTCCTTCTTACGTCTTGGAGCATCCGATCTACGGCTTCTACGGCCTTTTTATGCGCCATAGTACACTCGTCCCAGACGATCAAACTGCATTCCTGTAGAACTCTGGCTTTATCACAGTTTCTTGATACCCCGCAGACAGGAGTTTCCGTGCTGTCCAAATCTATTGGCATCTTGAAAGTTGTGTGAGCCGTTTTGTCACCAGGCAGCAACGTAGCAGCGATTCCCGAAGACGCCACAGCTAGCGCGATTTTTCCTTGTTTCCTCGCTTCTGCCAGTAGGATACCAGTAAGGAACGTCTTTCCGGTGCCTCCTGGCGCGTCCAAGAAATATATTTCGCCCGATTGCTGTTCAACACTTTGGACGACTCTGTCGAATATGTACCGTTGCTCTATATTCAGCCTGGGGATGTTGGTACTGACGACAGCTGCCATTTCTTCTCGGTCGTAATGGGTTGCTTCCTCATAGTCTTAATTTATATGGAGCTGGTTCGGTCGTGTCGGTTGGAGCAAACCATAACTATCCAGAGAATTACCACCGATCGTAGTGACCACTTCCTGAAGTAAAGTGAGGCAACCATTTAACACCCTTTTGTCAGCCTGGTCAACTTCTTGCTCGTTACTCCTCATACGATGCAGAATATCTTCGGTAAAATTATTTTGATATTTCTGCCATAGTTGCAAAGGATTGGATATCCCGCAGAATACCAACATGATCGCAAATAAGTGGCGTAGTCGACTGGGGTTATCACTGACGACGGCCTCTGCCAGAGTATGATCCCAATTTTGGTCGTCGTCTAAGAGATGCAGGGCGCTACAGGCGGCATGAAATGTAGGGTGTTCCACGCCATCGACCGTTCTGAGGGCCGTGAAGGAGGTTGGTCCACGAACTGTGTGCAGCAGTAACCTCAAATAGTAACATTCTCTGTTACTTGGGTGTATCGCGCACACCCTACCTAGGGCATGGCCTTTAAAGATCCCCAGCGCCGTATACCTGTACAGTTTGACCGCGAGTTCTGACCTCGGCCGTGAACCCGCCATCTTCAGCAGATCGGCGCCGATACGATGGGTAGCCGTTTTCACCAGTAACGGTTTCCGCGACTAAACTCTTAGGGAACCGTTTTGTGCAGCGGCCGTTCTTCATGCACGGCGAGTTCGGGTTTATGGTGCCGCAAGGTCCGTGAATCATGTGGGTCTTGATTATGTTGTAAAGGCGAGGATCAACTTCGGGATCTGACAGCTCGGCGCTGATCACCAAATCAATGTCGTTTGGCCTATTTTTTTCCTCTAGCCACAGCAGGGTGTGCGAGTGTGGTAAACCGCGTTTCTGCCACTCGATGGAGAACATGAAGCAGCGCACACTACCAAACACTTTATCTTTTGTAAGTAGGTCAATTAGGCGCTTTTGCTTGAGGTGAAAGACTCGCGACACGATGTCGTACCTGTCGGTTGGTAGCTGACCAGCGAGGAGCTCATTCGTGATCTCAGGCCACTTCGGATTGCAGGTAAACGTTATGAACAGGTCGGCGCCACCGTATCTCCGCATAACATAACGCGTCCTGCGTGCGCTCGGCCATGTATCGATCGCTGCCGACGAACGATGAGGGAAGTATGACCATGCGGCCCAGATTTTCTGCATCCGTGTCGCGCTGCAAGGCATCACGCAAATTCACATAGTTTTCTGCTCGTAGTCGTCTCTGATGCGTGCGGATGTATATCAACCTTTCTGTTTCTATCTTGGCATAGAGATCGACTATAAATTGGCTAAATAACCCTTTGAAACGGTGCAAGTAGGGCCATTCATCCTGCCGCAGCTGCAATCGGTAACTATAAAACTGCAAAGCTGATGTTTTTTGGTATAGTTAGGTGCTCCAGTTTGAGGATCAACGTGATGAATGGAAAAATTGTATCCGTCTTCTCCTCGGCAGAACATCAGCGGGTACTGGAGAGAGTCGTACGCGCGGTGCGTCTCGCTGATTCTCTGGAGGCGGTCGTCACGCGTGCGAAGCACGACGTCCCTGCGGTCACACTCTTGGTCCACCAAGACGATGGCGACTTCGTTCGTAGCCGGGGCGTTGTAGCGGCCGCGTGGCCCGCGGCGGGGCGACGGTCGGCGCTGATGACGAACTTGTAGTTCTCGCGGTCGTCACGCACCGATTCCAATGCGGCTTTGAAACTATTTACGTAGCAATTTACGTCGTGCAACATAATATACTTTGTAGTCCAGTGATTATTTCCGGATTTAAGTTTGGAATATGTTGTCCACGAATATTGGCCTGCTCCAAGTAATGCGCCACGAAGTATATGTGCAGGAATTTTGGGACATCTTTTGTGGGTAGCAATGCGCCAATGCGGTGGTACACCTGTCCCTGAATTTTAAAAGTAGGCATGTACCCGGGTTCTGGGGCTTGTTTCGCACCGAATGACGTCATTTGGAATGCGCTGTTATAGGCTCGGATGGAATCTAAAAAATGTTTTGACAACGGGTGTTCCCCGGTTAATAGTGATTTTAATGGCTCCGGTGGTTCCAAAATCGGATCTAATCTAATTTTGCCGGCAGAACAACACATTCCATTTGGCCTCACCATTCCATTTTAAAGCGTTGCAAAATTCGCATATTTCCGTCATCCGACCGATGTTTGTGTCATCTGCGTATTTAATAAGTGGATTGTACGTCAACCCAGAACCCTCCTTCGGATCCCAAGGAACTTCTTCAGGCTCGTATACTACAGAATCGTCGGACATCCCTGACAGTCTGTAAACAGCGTGGCGTACGCGGTCTGCCTCGAGCTGTGCGTCCCGCTGCTCGGCAGATTGCGACGACCGTAAATCGCCAATACGTTCACGCTCTTGTGAACTGTGAGCCATCGCGTCTAAACGTGCTTCGTTGTATCTTTCCAGAACTGACTGTACCCGAAGTGCCCGTTCTGCGTCGGTTTCAGCTTCGCGAGAAAGACTGTGGCGTTCACGGTCTGTAGCTAACCGCCACTCGCGTTCTTTGTCAAGTTCCTGGAATTAAATAAAGTAATCTCAGGTTTAAGAAACTTTATTTCTCAAGAAGCTATAACAAAAAAACTTCAATTTACCTATTTATTTACTGTAAACATTGCACATGACAATGTATAAAATCATAAGTGGCTGTAACTTAGATTCGTAACGATTCTTGTATTGTATAGTTTACGTTTTCATACAGAATGAGAAAACAAAACCTTTTATAGTCAGTCATAAACATGCCCACATCTTTATAAAGAATAATGAATCCCGTATTTTTAAAAAAGAAAGTGTATTACATACCTGAGACCGCGCCGCAGACGTGCGCGTTCGCTGTGACGCTAAGCGTTCATTGCGTTGCGTGAAAGTCTCAGACCTAAGAGATAGAGCGTGGCGCTCCCGGTTGGCGGACAGCCGGAGATCACGCTGCTCCTCGTTTTCCTGAAACAAAGTAAAACAGGTAGGTAAGTATTTCGCCTTATCATAGTCGTCATAAAAAGTGTACGGTCGGTGTCTGGCTACTACCTATATACAGTTTACATTTTCATATGGAATGAGAAAACAAAACGATATATTATAGTCAGTCATAAATGTGCCAGCGTCTTCTTGAAAAATAAATATTCCTCATTTTTGAAAATAATATGCAATACATAGAGTCTGTGAAACAGAAGAATCGTGGAATGTATGTAGCCCAATACATTCCACGATACTTCTCTTTCCAAACAGACTTTACATACCTGAGACCGCGCCGTAGACGTGGGTGTTCGCTGTGACGCCAAGCGTTCATTGCATTGCGTGAAAGTCTCAGACCGAAGAGATAGAGCGTGGCGCTCCCGGTCGGCGGACAGCCGGAGATCACGCTCCTCCTCGTTTTCCTGAAATAAAGTAAAATAGAGTCAGGCCGAGAAAAGTCTGCAGCGATTTTGATAGCCCACGCAGTGCAAGTGTCATTTTAAACGTCAAACTTCGATGAAATTATGACGTGTAAATAACACTTGCACTGCGTGGGCTATCAAAATCGCTGCAGACATTTCTTGGTCTAACTATAAGTATGTTCACCATAAGGTGAACTATGATAACATAGTCGTCATAAAAAAAAATGTAGGTACTTGGTGTTTGGGTACCGTAGAGTTTCGTATCTTCGCCTGGATTTTGACACTTTTCTAAAAAAATCTCTCAAATTTGAAAGCATTTTAATCCGTTAAGACGAAAAAATGATTTTTAGTACTCCCAACTATCAGTATACACCACTAAAACTTAGAATTTTGGGTATTTTTCCCAATCTTCACCCATGGCATGCCTTGCCGCTAATACTTACTTTTCTGTGACTTACACATGTTAAGTCGTATCTCCTTGGAATGTGCTAATATACTATGAACCTTAATTACACCAGACTAGGCATATTTAAAAAAAACGGGGTAGTAGGCGAAGTTTGGTGACAGTCTGAAGTTGTTTTCATACATTTTCTATTAATAGTGATTTTAATGGCTCCGGTGGTTCCAAAATCGGATCTAATCTAATTTTGCCGGCAGAACAACACATTCCATTTGGCCTCACCATTCCATTTTAAAGCGTTGCAAAATTCGCATATTTCCGTCATCCGACCGATGTTTGTGTCATCTGCGTATTTAATAAGTGGATTGTACGTCAACCCAGAACCCTCCTTCGGATCCCAAGGAACTTCTTCAGGCTCGTATACTACAGAATCGTCGGACATTTTATATATTTTTGTTATGTTTTGTAAGTGTTTTTATATTTTACTTTTATACTCACATTGTAAAATCCTAACCTAAGACCCTAATTGAATAAAGTTTATAATAAGAACACACCACACAGGTAGGTATAAAGATAAACAAAGGAAAGGCAAAAAAACTTGTTTGTGCTGGAGGCTTCATAGACCGCCCATGCCAACCTCGGTTATTCAATAATAAGTTGAATTTAAGTGTGCGTAAAGATTACAATCGTTTGAACTGGTCAAAAACCTCATAATGAGGTAACTGAATAGACTGGGTTTTTATTTCGGTTACCGGTAACAGAGGTTAACTCGATCTGATACGGTTACCGAATCAAAGTGTTACCTTATTAAGCGGTTACCGTTATGGTAGGGGTTTTTATAAACACCTCTAAAATAACCCTATGAAAAACCCCGGTTAAGGTAACCGGTTCCTGTCCCTGGAGCTAACACTGATAATACAGCAAAGAGAATAGGTAGTATAGAGGGGTCCTGTCATAGTAAAGTTTGTATTCACAGTAAATTTACTGCCATCTATCGACACACGACTAAAACTCAAAATGAAATCGTATGAAATTATCAAAAAAATTTATATATGTGGATAAATGATTTTATTATTTTTATATCATTTTTACCCATGTTCATTCACTGATATCTCTGTGTTAAAATTGTTAAATATGAAACGGTGTCGTCACGCTATCCGAGAATGACTTTTTCTTGATTTCCGAGGCACGTTTTTTCCTTAGACTTTATTCATCTTACACGAAGTTACATATGTCTTTGTAATACAGTAACTGTCAGTATCACAGATTACACTTTGAGGCACTTTTCTGGAAGATTCTGAATTTCAGTATCAATACAAGAAAGTAAATAAACTCGTAATGGAGCAATTCATAACAATGCTTGAAATATGGGCCCATTTGGCACTGCTTCTGCGTTGTTTTCATGCAGCTATTTTTTAAATAAGCCAAGGGTATTTACTGTAGTCCCTTTCTCCGCATTTAGTAATAATGTGTGAAAAGTTTTTAGAGTTCGTTATAAAGAACCACAAATCATTAAATGTAGAAGGCATCGTAATAGGTACTTGGATTATTCGTGGCTTTATTAAGATTATTTATTTTCCCTCCTTATCTCAAATGCCTTAACAACACCTTACAAACTTTACTGGATGTGAAGGTATTGTCAAAATGTAACTTACACAAGATGTCTTTGATGAGTCGTAGGCGAATAAAAGACACAGAACAAGTAAATAGTTTTATGATAATTGCACAGACAAAACATCCTCCAGACTTAGCATAGTCGCGCTACCCCCTCTGCCACGCATACGGTAATTTTACTCCATGTTCGAGTCGAAAGTGTATTTGTGTGACGTCCGTGTCTTTGAACGGACCAATCACGGCACGGGACTTCGCTCACCTCGTCCCGCGCACCCCCACATTTTTGGCATCATCGGTTGCATGAAATAATTGCTCTAAGCTCGGTCTAGAGGATTCTTAGTCTATGGATAATTGTGAGAAAATCGCCAAAAAAATTGTTAGTCACATAATATGTATACCAGCGGTTGCGATTTTATTACTCAAACATAAATTAATTTAAATATCGGACACTGCATTTCATTTCTTCTTTTTTCAAGTTTTCGATCAATAACATTCAACATGACAATAATAATCCCATTCAGCCAAATAATCAAAAACTATTTTAGTCCAGATTCTTTTATTAAGTAAATGTTAAATAACTTTTAAATTGCGTTTTTTAGTAAAAACTGGTCGTTACTAATAACATTGATAACGCATTTTAACGAAGACACTTCTGCAGACGAGTTTAAAAAAAGTCCTAAAGACATAAGACGGAAATCGGCTACATTATTAAGTAACTTTACAGTTATATACTTAAAGGGATAACTTTTTTTAAACTAGTTGACCAAAGTGAAGTGAAGGTCTCCGTTTTGACTCGAGCATTTTGCTTTCGTATATCCGGATGTTTTCCTCTACAGGTCGCAATTCAGAAAACCAATTCTCGTGAAATCTTGTAACCAGATTCTATGATAAATAAATAAATAAATATTATAGGACATTCTTACACAGATTGACCAAGTCCCACAGTAAGCTCAAAAAGGCTTGTGTTGTGGGTACTCAGACAACAATATATATAATATATAAATACTTAAATACATAGAAAACAACCATGACTCAGGAACAAATATCTGTGTCATCACACAAATAAATGCCCTTACTGGGATTCGAACCGAGAACCATCGGCTGCTCAGGCAGGGTCACTACCCACTAGGCCAGACCGGTCGTTAAATAGATTTTTTTGACGATCCAGTTTCTGGATTTTTTGCAAAATGCGGAAATGGGGAAAAAGGACTTAAGCGCCAATAGCGTCTATCGCGCTTAAAACCATTGTAAGTTCACTGTGATAAGGACTCCACGAACTATTTTTTTACTTTTACATTTCCTAAGCTTAACACGAGGTCTACAGCTCACAGAGCCACTAGTTAATTAGTTTTGATTTATAGTTATAACAGAATTCTTGCTAGCACCTAACTTGTTTATTTCTGTGTGAAGCCAGTAGGTACATGAAATAGTAACAGAGGACGAAAGCAGAAAAATGATAATTGTTTTAATCAGCGCAGCCACAGACCGCAGCAGGTCAACTCGTTGATTTATCGTTATGCTGCGTCGTCAATTTACCTCTTATTTACTTTCACACGGTAGTTATTTACAATATTTGACGTGAGTTCGCTGGGTGAACTGTGCGATAAAACAGGGAGTATGCGCGAGGATGTAGATAAATTAGGGACCATCAATAAAGTTGTCCCAGCTGAGTACCGAGAGCTTAAGTTGCAATCAACGTGTTCTGTACAGGGTGCCTAGCCAAGATACCAATCGTTTTCTCCGTAGCGAACGATACGCTAATGTCACTCGGTCACACTAATATGTAAGAGTGATAGAGAGAGATTACCGCGTGGTTTGTGGTTTTGGTTTGGCAGGTGAGCGTTAGATACGAAGTTTTTATCTCTGTTGCTATTTCATGGAAACTCTTTGCTTGGTCTGTTCATGTAAAAGCTTGTGTTTCCACTTCGTAACTGTATATTCAATTTAGTTGATAATTATTCAACGTGATCTCAACACTATTCATTTTGCATTCAGAGAATCTCTGGTAAAATCAGCTACCTACTAAAGTATAATGTCTAAAATAAAGAACCCTTTCCACGAAGAGGTGATGAAAGAAAAACTGTCGTCGTAAAGATTTTCCCCCGTAAGACTTTCTGCTATATGTGGAACTAATTTTCTCGTTCACGAGAGACCTCTTAATACCTGGTTCGTAATTCAGGAAACGACACATTGGGAACGGTGTTCTGTAATATGAAAAATATTTTTATTTTTTGTTTCTGTATTTGACACTATTGCTATTTGTAACTTGTACATATTTATTAAATTACGAATAGGGAGTATTAGACAAAGCTCTGCGTAGGTGGCACCACTAGCACATACAGTAAACAAACCTCATTGACATCATCAATGACACATCATGCGTCACTAGGTCAAGCACATGGCCTACCGTGAAACACGACAATCGAAAGTTCGGTAGCTGCCTCTCTATTACTCTTGCTTTATTCGATCGATAGAGAGGCAGATAAAGAATTATCGATTTTCGAGTTTCGCGGTAGGCCACCTGTAAACAAACCGCCTTGGTGCATCAATGTCATAGTGAAAACTTGTCAAAAAACTGTTTAGAGGCCTAGTATGTATAAGTTACTCTATGGTTTACTAAACAAATTAGTGCTGCACTCTGGCGGCAGAACATTGCAGTAATACTCCCTATTGACAGCGGTTGCTTAAGTACCAAATATTCGGACAGTTTATATTTAAAAATAAAATATACTTATACCGGGTGTGGCCTGTAACACGAGCAAAGAATTAAAACATAGATTGTACTCCTCAAACGGTGACACTTTTGTTCAACAACTTTTAAAAATTATGAAGTATATAGAGTCCCTATTTTTCATACAAAATAAATATTATCTTCAATGGACGCCATCGCCACGCCATATCATTGTGATTGACGTTGCTTGTCACGCCTTAAACATAACAAAATTCGCAATACATTGCGTCCTAGAATAAACTTTAAAGTGTATTAAAAATCAAACCACAAGTTATTTTTAAAAGTCGCTGAACAAATGTTGGTCAGTATGAGGAGTACAGCCTACAGTTTAATTTTTTGCTCATGTTACAGGCCACACACGGTATAATATATGTGTTACCTATTTCTTTAGCTTATTTAATCTAGTTTTCCTAAATGTCATTTAAAACGCGTTTTCACTAGATAAAACGAATGGCTTGGTGAAAACGAATTTTAATTGCATTTAGGCAAAACTTAACTGGTACGTTTTGCCAAACTTTTATTGTTTTTTAGGGTTCCGTAGTTAAACTAACACTTATAGTTTCGCCATGTCCGTCTGTCTGTCTGTCCGGGGCTTTGCTCCGTGATCGTTAGTGCTAGAAAGCTGGAATTTGACATGGATATATAAATAAATAGGGCCTATTTTAGATTTAAGCTAGTTATTATTTTATTTTTAATACCACTGTATATATCTTGTTTATAAATAAATAAATCCGACAAAGTGGTAAAATAGAATCTAAGACACATTTTTTTAGGGTAGGTACCTCTCCTACAAGTAATGTGGGATGAAATTTTTTTTCGCCATATGATGTGGAGTGTGTTGGGTAGGTCTTCTTAAACGAATGCAAAATTTGTTTTGATAAACTGAATATTTGAACTTTAACTCTTGAACCACAAGTCCAAAAAATATGAAAAATAATAGTGAAAATAGAGTTAGGCACTAGTTTTGTTGAATACAAAATGTAATCAGTCATTTGTTCCTGAGTCATTGGTGTTTTCTATGTATATAAGTATGTATTTATCTATATAAGTATGTTTATATCGTCGACTAGGACCTATAGTACAAGCTATGCTTAGTTTGGGTCTAGGTTGATCTGTGTAAGATGTCCCCAATATTTATTTATTTATTTATTTATATATTCAATAAAATAGTCAAAAATAGTCATACAAAACCATATAGAATCTGTTGGGAAAGGGAAGAGTCCTGGAATGTATGGGGCCCAATACATTTACTCTAATGTCAAATTATATAAAAGGTTATGCATTAAGAACTTAAATTAGGTTGTCAGTTTGATATACAAATTTATTAAAATATATATAATTTATAATTTAAGATATTTTAGGTACCTGAAATTTGTGTGAATTTTGTTAAATCACTTTAATGGACCTGTTTAATTATCGTTCTCATTATCGGTTCAAAAGCGCTAATGTGTAGCTGTAGACAATTAATTGCCCACTGGGAGAATGAAATGAAATTTATTGCTGACATTTATAAATTGTTTGAATTCAAATTTGTTACCGATAAAATAGAACAAACCAACAAAAGGTGTTGCATGTATTAACGCATTCACTGCCAGGGGGCGTGGCCTAGGAACAAACTTATATGACGCTGAACGCACATGTGCGTTGAGGGCAGTGAATGTGTTAATTGAGTGTATACTTAGGTACTCGTAATATTATTGTTTGAGAGCTAAACATGTACACTAAGCTGCAGAGATAGAGATACTTGACCCCCCCCCCCCCCCCCCCCCGCCCTGCTAAAAAATCATATGCAGGGGGTTAGTTATCTCTGCATTTGACTGTACATGTAATTAGCGGAAAATCTGCCCACTCTTATTACTTTGACTTGCATGCTAACTTTTGTATGATTGTAAATATTTATTTTGGAAATTGGTATTGGATTGTGAGTCGTTTTTTTTCGGTTTGCATAAAAACGATCATATAAATAAATACGATATCGACTAAAAATATAAACGTAATAGTAGGCCAAGACTGCAACAAAATCACTGTGTGTGCACTAAAATGAGTCTAGCTCTAATCTACAAATCAAACTGCAAATAGAATGCGGCTTATCGAACCCTTACATTATACCTAGGTCTTCTTAGAAATCCATTTCTAATACCTTTTACTTTCTTATTTCCATAAAGTCACAAGAGTATTTCCGCTGTATTTGGAAACTAGACTTTATTTGGCATGACGTAAGATCTATTTTTCAAAAATAAATTTTCATGATGAACCAACGTAAGCTATATACATATACATATATAGTTCCAGCGGATGTTAAAAGTGTGCCGTTTCTCACAATTACGTACCTAATCGATAATTTCATAGAATTCTACCGACTTATGTACATTCATAGTTTTCATACTTATAAGTACTAGATATGTTCGTGATTTAATATCGGGTGGAACAGAATAGGGGATTTTTATGCAAACGGGGAATTGTTTAGGCTTGTACTGTGTGGCGCTGGCGGGAACGGAATATGAGTGAAAACAACGTGTTAGGACTACGTCTCTTTAATCACTGTCTTACATGGAGTCGTGCATATGCTTAAACTATATCTATACTTAACTTACTAGCTACATACCACTACACCTCTGGGGTGAAAAAGAAAAATAAAAAAAACAACAAGTTTTTTTTTTTTTTTTAACATTAAGAAAATGCTACTATTCGAAATATTGTTTTATTCTATTTTTATGAACTAATTCCACTTTACCGTCCTTCAATATTTTAATATTAAGTCCACAGTCTTCGACGACACTGTATGGTCCTTGAAACACTTTGTCCATTTTTGTACCTTTTTCACTTCTTAACAATACTAAACTGTCTTTTTCGTACACATTTGATTTAGCGTTTTTGTCATACACTTCTTTACGCTTAATTTTATCTAAAATTATTTTTTTACGTGCGTCCTTATTAAGTAATTGTATCCTATATCTTAACTCTATAGCATAATTATCAATATTGTAAACCGGTTCAACAATATCATTACTTAATCTACTTGGTAAAATACATTTCTTATCGAAAACAAGTTCAAAGGGTGCATAGGATGTTGAAGTATGTACAGTATTGTTATATGAAAAACACCAAAACGGTAGCCATTGTCCCCAAGTATCTATATGTTCATCGCATTGTATGCGCAAGAAGTTACGTAAGCTTTTATGAGAATTTTCGAGGGCACCCAAAGATTGGTGGTGATAAGCTGTGGAATACTGTTTGTCAATATTCAATAACTTACATACCTCTACCATTACTGAAGACATGAATTCTGCCCCTATGTCAGTCGCTATTGCCTTGGGAACACCGTATCTTAGTATAAAATTACTTACGAACGCCTTTGCGACGGTCACGGTGTCCTTCGCGGGTAATGCATACGCCTCCACATACTTACTGAGCTCACATTGTATTGTGAGTATATATACATTACCATCAATATCCTTATCTAAAGGGCCGACGATGTCTAAATATATTTTGTCAAATGCCGATTCAGCTGTTGACGTTATGGCCATTGGCTCCTTTAAAATAGGTGAGTGTTTCATTATTTGGCATTTGGAACATTTTTTTACAAACATTCTTACATCGTTCTCTAAAGTAGGCCAAAAATACTTCCGTTTTATATTATTCGTCATTCGCCTTACACCCGCGTGCCCACTCGTAGGCAGCAAATGATAGTCTTGTAATATAAATGTTTTCTCATCATTGTCGACAATTTTCCTAACACCTTCACTCTAAAAAAAATTTGGTTGGCCCTATCAATATTTTGATAGTCGTAATCAAGCATCTTGATTCCATACGAGCCTAACAAGGACTTCGACATTTCAAATAAGGTAATTCTGATTGATTTTACTATTGCTATGTAACTGAGCCAACTAAGATCTTGTTCAATATATACATGAAAAATAATTATGCTAACTAATTGACCCTAGTAAGATCAACTAAGCTTGATATTTATTGAATCAACCTACGTTACATAATTATGTCACTACAAGGCTACGTACATTAGTTTTCACTTATTAATCACGTTTCTAACCGTTTCTGAGATACAGTTTGACATTATTGCAAACATCGGCATGTTTCAACCCACCCTAGCAAGTAGATATGAGCATCGAAATCAAATTGAGGAGTACAGCCTAGTGTTTAATTTATTGCTTCTGTTGCAGGAAACACCCGGTATATAGACAAGCTAACGACATGTGTCAATTTAAAATGTAAATAACTTTGTGTAGTAGTAGAGTTGTATATTTCATTTTAATGATTTTGTTTTACTTTTTAATCCAGCTTTACGATTATAATAACTCGACCGTAGATCACTTCGATAACACTATCCTTTCAGCTCAGTCTCTAGAAATGTTCCAGTCTGTATATCAAAATTAAGCTATAATAATATTTAGACTAAATTTATTAGACTTTATTAATTAGGCTTAATAAAGACTTTAAATGAAAATTGGTCGAGCTTCGTGAAAAGTCATAAAAGCAAACATTTTGCATTTGTGACTTGATATTTTCAAGACGTATATGTGGTGCACTAAGAACGTTTTTATCTGAAATTCAAGCAAAAATTCGGAAGGTTTTTATTGCAGAAAAAGCATAAGGACCCTTCTCTGATGGAAAGCCACATAAATAAGTTTAAAAAACATGTCATTAAAACTGATAAAAAAACCTATACTTAGAGAAAACCACATTTTGAGTCCGCTATAAATCGGTAAGTAAAGGCTTGGCCACATACAGAGCGCGACGCAGCGCCGCGTCCACGCCGCGCGACCGCGGCACATGCTAACAGGTTACCGACGTCAAACAGACTGCGTCCCGCCGGTATCACGCCCCGCTTCTGTCGCGCCCCGCGCCGCGCGGCCCATTGCGTCCGCGCGGCGCGTGCGCAGCGCTGCGCCGAGCGAACGCGGCGGCCCGCCGCGTCGCGCAAGGTCACGTCAGTAGGATCGGACGTAGGCAGCGAGCGGTGCGCCGCGTTCCCGCGCGGCCGCGCCGCGTTCACGCGCGCCTTGAGGGCGTGTTGAGAGCGTGAGGCCGGCGCGATCGGCGCGCGCCCTGTTTGACCAGGCTTCGCGTCGGCATCACGCGGCGCTGCGTCGCGCTCTGTGTGTGGCCAAGCCTTAAGCAAAACTAAGCACGATAAAATATTTATCCCCTTTACATGCATTCCTTTAGCACAAGAGTGCTTAGGTACCTATTTATATCCTTAGCTAATCATGATGGACGGACAACTAACAGGCCTATTCGGATTTCGAGATAATCACAAGATCTTGAGATGATTTAGAGATCAACTAGATATCGACTAGATGTGACTTGGATATCTAAGTAATAACTTGTCGAAATCGTTCAAGAGGACCTCCAGAATCGCGGAAACGTCAAATTTGACATATCTATCTTACAAATATCTTTAAATTATCCGTATCGTAACTTGTTGAAGTCTAGTAGAAATCTAATTCATTTTCCGAATCGAGCCGTAAGCAATCTCTCACTGAACACGGCCCAACACTCTCTCTCAAAGTTAACGCGCGCATTGATCAGTCTAGGTATCATGCAACTTGACTTACATATATATGTATGTATAAACTCTTTATTGTACAAAACACAAAACACAAATTTATGGCACAGGATAGGCAGTACAAAGGCGAACTTATCCCTTTAAGGGATTTCTTCCAGTTAACCTTTGAGTAGATGAGAATTGAAGAAGAACGGTAGACAAATATAGCACTGAGTACAATAGACTAGAGGAAAGTCAATAAAATTATAAAAGAGGGCAAAAATAAATAATATAAGATAATAATTAGAAGTAACAATATAACAAATATATAGAATACCTACGTTAAATATAATAATATACAGGGTGACTTTAGCCATTGGACAAACCCTGAAGTCCCACGTAGGGTTACTTCTCAGAAATGCTCTAACGGTAATATTTTTTTAATAATAGAACAAAAGATAAAAAACTAAATTATCAAACAAAAGTTATTTCCAATAATCGACAACAAAAAGAAACATACAGTATTAATCATTGGCAGTGCTTTTGAAAATTTGTTTGAAAATGTGCGGCAATGATGACATTTGTCAAAAGTCGGAATCTTATTAATGTCATAAATAAAAAAGATAATCAAAACGGTCGAAGAAGGTTTCATACTATTTATTACCTCAGGAGCTACTAACACATACAGGTTGCTCCAAAGTAAAAAAATCGTAATTTGTTAATTTCTTCGTAACCGCTACACCGATTGTTATGATACTTTGTATACTGGTTCTAAATACCCTAATGCATATGTACATTTCGGCTTTGTCCAATGGCTAGGGACACCCTGTATAATATCTATAGTCACGAACAAGTTAATTCCGGTCCGATAGCCACAGCTTTTTTAACGGCCCCTTAAGCGACGCAACGGACTGCGATTGCCTTAACCATAAAGTAAATATATATAGAGTCGCCAACCCATACAAGCCTCGCTTAGTTCCACAGAAATTCAAGAGATGTCACTCAGAGCACCATTGGGCCTAAATAGATATTTGTGTCATTTGAAATCTTGCCAATTTTTAAATTAACATGTATAGTTCTAATTTATTTACTATATTACAACAAAAACCTTTTAAAACATCCATTTACACATAGTAAATCGACGTAGAAAAAAATAAATAAATAATGGCATGAACTATTCTAAGCGCCATCTATCGCATTATTAGACAGTTAGTTTCTTGTCGTTGTAACACACTAAATAGCTCGATTGTTTGAGAAAAACTATCAATAGATGTCACTGTAGTAAATCCCATAGACCTAGTATTACATAGATGAGCTATACGCGTGCATCCGTGAGGGACAAAACATACGCAAAGCGACAATATTAAAAACACGTTTTAACATTCCTGACAACATACCAAAAACAATCTACGTAATTTGGTCGGGTTATTTGTTGCCCACCATAAACCATACTAAATTTTTGGTGGGGAACAAACAAAAAGTGCGACTGTGACAAGGACAAGCAATAATACCGCTTTCTCTGCTACTCCTACTGAAATTTCCATAAGTGCATCTCGATCGGTCGTTTGGCCCCTCCCCCGTGTCATCTCTATATGATTGTACCTCTATGGTAAATCCTCATACTTAATGATCTTGATCATAAAGTTCGACCACAGAAACTTTGCAGCGCTAGATAAAAAATAGTTTTTAAAAATCGGGCAAGTGCGAGTCGGACTCGCGCACGAAGGGTTCCGTACCATATAAAAAAAAAAAACACAAAAAAAAGCAAAAAAAAAACGGTCACCCATCCAAGTACTGACCACTCCCGACGTTGCTTAACTTTGGTCAAAAATTACGTTTGTTGTATGGGAGCCCCATTTAAATCTTTATTTTATTCTGTTTTTAGTATTTGTTGTTATAGCGGCAACAGAAATACATCATCTGTGAAAATTTCAACTGTCTAGCTATCACGGTTCGTGAGATACAGCCTGGTGACAGACGGACGGACGGACGGACGGACGGACGGACGGACGGACGGACGGACAGCGAAGTCTTAGTAATAGGGTCCCGTTTTACCCTTTGGGTACGGAACCCTAAAAATCAGTATGCGACAACACCACAGAAAATGGATTAAATAGTCTTGATACTTGTGAAATTTCTACCATATTTACCGTCTATGAAAAATTTAAGCTGTGCATTTATGGTTAAATAAGTTTAATTCCAACAATATATGTCACTATTAATATGAATACATATACTAAATGTTGATAAATAATATTGAGAT
The DNA here is from genome assembly GCF_910591565.1 of Cydia splendana. Taxonomy (NCBI): domain Eukaryota; kingdom Metazoa; phylum Arthropoda; class Insecta; order Lepidoptera; family Tortricidae; genus Cydia; species Cydia splendana. Next base: position 14,447,005 of record NC_085961.1, read on the forward strand.
ATTTGTGAGAATATGACATTTGGCTTCATCAAAATTATTGAGCTTTTGTAATATCCGCGACGGCCTAGCAGTAAATAGGTAAGTACAGAGGGCCAACCGCAAACACCAACGTTCGCAAATTGCGAGCATCTTTCTCTTTTACTCCCATTAAGGCGTAATTATATTGACAGAGAAATTGCCCGCAATTCGCGAACTTCGGATTTCGGAAAAACTAAACCATTAAAACAATAAACAATACATTCAAAATAAATTTAAGCTTTAACTAGTAGGCCACCCATGCCGTAAGCATAAGCATGGAGGTTGTGGGTTAGAGGACTTCGATCTCAAAACCCACCTCGAACCAATGGGTTTTTCGAAATGTTAGAGAAAGTTCATAAGGTAATGCCTATACCTACTAGGTGTGTTCAATTTGGTGTGAAACCTTAGTCTAAACCAATATTATAATATATTATCTATTTATGTAATATAGTCGCACCAATAAAAGTCTGCAGCGGATTTGATAGCCCACGCAGCGTAAGTGTTATTTATACGTCATAATTTCATAGAACTTTGACGTTTAAAATGACACTTGCACTGCGTGGGCTATCAAAATCGCTGCACACTTTTTACGGTCTGACTTTAGATATGGTGCAAGTATTAAAATGTTTCATTCCACTTACCCGTCATCAACTCTAAATTTTGTAAACATTGTCGTTTTTGAGCTCGAATTGCCTAGTGCTGATTTTTTACTAGTGTAAAATTATTCGTCACGCGGAAAAGTAATTCCCGCACGCCGATTTTGTAAGGTTTCACCATGTTTTTCCCGTTCATCACAAAACACAACGAATATTTACCTAAACGATTTTGACAAACACATACCATAGAGAATGACGTTTACTGACTATTGCGCTGCAAAGTTTCTGTGGTCGAACTCTATCAACATTATTAAATAATAATATAATTTTTGTTCTTAGAAACGTGATAATAATTAAAATAAATTAAACCTACATGGTACCATCACCCACACTGTTAATTGTACATTGGTGGACCTTATGCCTTTTGTATTAAGCTAATAAAGTCCACCGATGTACAATTAGCAGTGTTGCTGTTTGTACATTTATTTACTTAACCTTACGCATTGCAAAATTGTCCTCATATATACATATATTTTAGGACAGTCTTACACCTTACACTAACCGACATACTTAGTAACAAAACATTGTAAATTCTTGAGCAGTTTAAATAGCAGGGCAGGTGACAAAAACTTGCTCAAAGAAAAGAGACATCCGACACTAAAAACATATCCGTATATGTATGAGAGCAATAATACAATGTGTAAATGTAAATAGATACTTATCTTATACATATTTTATGATCATATCAAAGCCATACAAGAGGTGTGGACAAATGGGAATAGACCATTAATATATACACACACAATTAAAAAACAAATAAATGTCCTATGAGGATTTGTACCCGGGACCTCCTACTTCATAGGCAGAGCAGGGTCACTGTCACTAATGACTAGCTAGGAGGCCGTAGAAATAATATACAATTTATTTCATTATATATTTAAATTAAGTACAGACAGCGTCGTATAGTAAATAGCATCCAAAGTATTCAAATAGTTCAGTACGCCATACAAATAATATGGTGTACCGAACTATTTGAATACTTTGGATGCTACCTACTATATGACGCTGACTGTACTTATATAACAATTGACAAATCAGACTGGTAGCCACACTCTAATGGCTAATCTAGGATTAAAACTTTTTAGTGGCTGGCCATCTTTGTCAAAATATAGAGCCTCAAACCACATCAAATATTTAATTTTGCCCGCCAGCATTGAACAAATTGGTTATTGGTGGGTAGACAAAATAAAGTCACTATCATGTTAAACATTGAATTTATTAATTGTATTTTATTATTTTTAAGAGAATCTTCATAGCATGTGTCTGTCTGTCGATACAGGAATCACTCTCAACCATCTTCCACTCAAAATATTTTACTTGTGGTACAGAGATGCATTGACTATTTCATCTTCACTCTCTTGTTGCATACATTGCTACTTCTAGTGGCTAGAGGCTGGGTCCTGAAATCAGAAACATATTTGTTATATATAAAATGTAATATCACACTAAAGTTAATACACAGTCAAAATAAGGTGTCGCTGCAGGGCAAGCGTGGCTGGCCTTCACATTGGAGTCTGTTTGCAAATTGATTACATACATTTGCTTACTTTCACTTGCATTAAGTGGCAAACACTAACCATTGTATATTTAGACCAAGAAAAGTCTGCAGCGATTTTGATAGCCCATGCAGTGCATGTGTTATTTAAAATAACACTAAATACTTTGGAATCTTTCGCTAATCAATATTAGCATGGGGGGTTAAAATAAAACTTGACAATAGTTATTCGTTTTACAAGGGGGCAAAGCAGTTATTTAACCGCTCATGGCGCTCATGCTAATGTTGTTTCCCGAGCAAGCAGAAGATTTGAACTATGACAGTAGCAAGTGGTTCGAGAAGTAGAATCTTGAGCGTTGTGAGAATTCAAGGCACGAGGGTTAAACAAACATTGCCACCTAATGAAACACAAAATTTATCACCACGCCAACGCAGGGAAAATACCAACTATAAAATACCAAAAAAATCAAATCCACATGAACATTATAAAGAATTTATAATTCAAAATCATCATTTAAAAGTAAATTCTACCAGCTAACATAAGGAAACTGAAAAGTTAGATCGGATTACTTTGCCCCACATGTGGGAAAAATGCAATTTTCGCATTAGTATTTGAACAATCAAGAGCCTTTACCAGTTGGTGTGGTGATAAATTATTTAATTAACCTTTGTATTCAAAACAAACTTACCTGAAGTGGCAAACAGTAGACACTGTCAGATTAATATGTAGATTTTAGGATTAGTAGTGTTCCGTTACTACATCGGCAATTCACGTCATCATCACGGGTCTTTCCGTCTATTGTAGACGATTTATTCATTGCTGTTTAGACAACGGGTTTGGTGACTGTGGAGGCCGATGCGTGAGCGGCACGACCTCCCACATTTTGGGCAGAGAAAGCTCATGCCACCTGAGGTTCCAGTCCTTTCTTTCTGCGACACCTTCTGCTATCTGCTATCTTAAACCAGGCTTGGTCGCATAATCTTCTCCCCTCCACTATACGCTTGCGCCATCCATCACGGTCTTTAGCTAAGGTATGGTGGTCGATTTCAAATGCAGACATGTCTCGCTTAGCACAGTCTTTAAAGCGCCGCATCGGTCTTCCAACGTTCCTTTTAGCATACCTACGTAACTGCACCAAGCAAGACACGTCTAGGTATTATATTTACGTACTTGTACTATATTTCAAATGAAGCTATAATATAAAATTAAAAAGTTTGTATAAACAGAAACAAAGCAAAGCCATCAAACGCGATGCCGGTTCGTGACGACTTTGTGTGTGTGACAGTTTATTTTTAGTGTTGCCGTTGAAAATTCTTTCTTGTCCCTAAATAGAGCTTTTATGATTATCTTTATTTATTTTTCGTCTTAAGTTAGGGTTTTTATAATATGAATATAAAAGTAAAATATAAAAACACTTACAAAACGATAAAAAAAAAACATATAAACACATTATAAAAAACCTAACCTAGGGTACCGCCAGCAGCGGGGCAAGGCCCAAGCTACCGGTGGTCAGGGCTGCAGAGAGAGGAACCGGCGGACTATCCGCGCCGTGTCCAAGATCACCGCCTTCTGCATCTGACCCTTGATCCAACCACCTAGCGAGAGTCTCTCAAGATGTTGGTCGAGACTCTTCGCTATTAGACCGTTCACTGAAACGACTATCGGGACAATGATCGTCGAATCAACATCCCACATGGCGGTTATCTCGTGAGCCAAGTCTAGGTACTTACTGGACTTGTCCTTCTCGGCCTTCACGAGATTCTCATCATGGGGGATGGTGATGTCAACGAGCACGGCCCGACGTTGCGATCGATCTATTATCACAATGTCAGGCTTATTGGCTACAATAGTCCTGTCTGTGATGATAGATCGATCCCAATAGAGCGTGGCATGACCATTCTCGAGAACAGGCGCAGGTAAGTACTTGTAGTACGGTACTTCGCGGTCCACAAGGCCATATAGAAGAGCAAGTTGCTGGTGAATAATTCTGGCTACGAGATTATGTCTGTGCAAGTACTCGCCGTTAGCAAGATGAGAACAACCGGAAATGATATGCCTGAGTGACTCTCCGGGACGGCGGCATGCCCGACAAATGTCGACCGTACCGTCCTTCAGGATATATTTCCGATAGTTGTTCGTCATCATCACTTCGTCCGCAATTGCACAGGCAAAACCCTCGGTTTCTCCGAAGAGGTCCCCGAATCGTAACCAGTTCACCGACGCGAGCAGGTCCACATCGGGTCCCGTGAGGGCCTTGTAGAACCGCCCGTGTAGCACCTTACTCTCCCATGCCGCCTTGCGATCCGCAGTACTTAGTACCACAGGTTTGCGCCAGTTCTCGTTTGCCAAGGAGAGCGGCGTGAGGTTCCTGTCTACTGCCACCACATCACGATGCATCCCACACTCGTTGTTAAGGAAATAATTCCTGAGATTGTAAACCTCGCGGTTGTGGAGATCCTTGGCGTTTAGGAAGCCTCGGCCTCCACACTTCCGTGGGATGTACAATCTCATAACTGACGAGCGTGGGTGTAGCATGCGATGTGTGGTGAGCAGTGACCGGACCCTCCGATCCAGGGCGTCCAGCTCGGTCTGAGTCCACCTTAGTATGCCAAAGGAGTATGTGAGTAGGGGCATTACCCAGGCGTTGAAGGCGCGCACTTTGTTGCCTCCTGACAAAAGACTGTTAAGGACTTTTGTGAGGCGACTGAAAAAGCGCTCCTTCACCGACCGTCTAATACCCTCGTCCTCAATACCCAACGACTGTGACATACCAAGGTATTTATAGGTTTCTGATTCAGAGATAGATCTGAAAGACATTGTCTCAGAGAGTTGTAAATTTGTTGAATTTACAACCTTCCCCCGCTGTACATGCATAACCGCACATTTATCGACACCAAACTCCATGTGGATGGCACTACTGAAGACTTCCGTGGTTTTCAGTAGCTCCAACAAGTCTTGGCTATTTGGTGCAAATAATTTGAGGTCATCCATGTACAGAAGGTGAGAAATGACTACACCCTCTCTCCGAAGCCGGCAACCTAGTCCCAAATCCTTCAGCAGGGTGCTGAGGGGATTCAAAGCTAGGCAGAACCACAGGGGACTCAGACTGTCGCCCTGAAAGATTCCTCGCTTAATCCTTATAAAATCCTGCGGGCCAGGGCGGTCATCTCCGCCTCCTGGTTGACGAAGGACTGTGGTCCACTGTCTCATACACGCGCTTAGGAAGGCTCTCAAAGCTGCATCAACTTTATACAGCTCTAAGACCCTCCCCAACCATGAATGAGGCACCGAATCATAGGCCTTCTTGTAGTCAATCCAAGCGGCTGAGAGGGCCCCCTTGTGCCGCCGGATTTGTTGGCAAATGGTCATGTCTATGAGGAGGAGCTCTTTAGTACCACGGGACCCAACCCGACATCCATTTTGAGCGGAAGCCAGAATATTGTTTGCGATAATGTGCGCGTTGATTTTTGCTCTCAAAATGGATGTAAGGAGCTTGTAGAGTGTAGGCAAGCATGTAATGGGTCTGTAGTTCTTCGCTTCCGTGGTACTACCGGACTTATAGAGCAGAAAGGTGACACCAGTTGTTAAGGAAGGTGGGAGAGAACCAAGCTCGAGGGCTTGTTGAAATTGTGCTGCCAAGCGCGAGTGCGAGCATCGGAACCACTTTAGCCAGAAGTTGTGCAATCCATCCGGCCCAGGACTTTTCCAGTTCTGGGCCGTGCGGATGGCACAACTGACGTCATCGGGGCTGATGGTGACTGCCCCCATAGGTTCGATGGACTCGCACTCACGTTCGACAACACTCATCCAACCCCCCTCGGTGTGTCCGACAGGCACCGACCAGATGCTACGCCAGAAGTCGGTCATGGCAGTAACATCCGGCGGCTGCGTGTCGGGCGTACGAAGGTTGGTTTCCTCCCACTTTCGGTACACCTTCCTTTGGTCACTTTGAAAAAGGCGATTCTGCTGAAATCGATCCACACGCTCTCTGTAGCGGCGAATACGGTTTGCCCATGCATAGACTTTCTGCTTTAGAAAGTCGATGCGCTCTGTGACATTGGCCATGTAGTCGCGGGGCCTGATATCCGTCCCCGCGAACGCCTGGTTCACAAAGCGCATTACTCGGGGGCGATTGTTGCCCTCCCTGAAGCAGATCAGCTTTGCGATGAGAGTCCTAAACGAGCTGATACGTCGCTCGATCCGCACTTGCCATGCAGGGACACCTCCGGCGGTCCTAGGTGCACGTTCAGCGTCCGGGAACTTGACGCGAGCAACACGGCACGCCGCGATGGCTCCGCAGTACATGATCGAGTGCGTATCATCTAAATCTTTACTAGTCCGCAGATGTGGTTCTAGTAAAGCGTTTAGGGCTCCCATGAGCGCTAGATTGCGTCTATTCATAGGCAGACGTGGTAATCGGGGCCTAGAGTTGGTTGTGGCGCGATACTGCGTAATCGCCTCTTCCAAAGTCCTCCTCAGTTGCTCATTAGCAGTTGTACTCACATTCTGACTCGCGAAGTCCCCCTCGTCGGTACAGAAATCAACCCGTGGCGCCGCCGGTGCCAGGTCGGGTGCGGGCACCGGATCCGGCGACGTGGCGGGCAGATCCCGCACCGAGGTGGAGTCCGCGCGAGCAGAGAGAGCCTCCTGGCGAAGCCGATCAAGTGTCGCGTCATCCAAGCGCTTTAGCCGCTGAATGACGCGCACCTGATCCGATAATCGCTGCTCCGACACGGTGATGGTAGGTTCAAGAGCCTGAAACAGAGGCAGTATTCTCGAACGATAGGCGGATAGCTGTGTTCCCCCCTCTGTAGCCCCATAATAGGCGCGCATGACATTCTCGTTCATGTCTCGAGTCCATCTCATGCGTCGCACTATACCACCGGCAGCGGGAGCCGTGGGCGGGGCAGGATGTCCCGCAGGCCCCAAGCGTGCCGGCAGCGGTGGCCGCCCTCGTCGCGCAGGTGGTCGTGGCGGCGGCGGCGGCGGCCCGCCCTCGTCACTGGATCCGTCTGTGTCAGGCGCCGTTGCGAACTCGTCGCCTGACGACGATGTGGACGAGGAACTGGACGGGGCGGGCGGGGGTGGTGGTCGTGCGTTGTTGGTCGACTCCGCTGCACGTCTTTGACTCCTCGTAATCATTCTTTGCATACGTTATTACTGTTTTGCCGTAATGTTGTGTTGACCGTTTTGTCAAACAAATGTCAATGTAAGTGGTTTGTGTATGGGATTTGAGTCACACGTATTGTAGTCGATTTTTATGTTTCCACATAGCCAGGTCAAAGGTACATTAGATGGCAAAATACACAACAGTTTTAACAATAAAAACGTATAAAAATATAATTATAGCAAATAAAATTTACGAGACGTCTGTCATTGTCAGAGCGGTTTTTTTTTTATGATTTATTATTATACAATATTATTAGTTCAAATAAAATATGATATTCCAAAAGACTACAAATAATATTATATAGTACTTACATTCCAAAATAATGAAATGCCTCAGTGTCCATTTCTGCTTTTTTAAGGAACAGGCGTATAACATTACCCTGAAGTATTGGACTAATTTTAAAATAGCAATAATCAGTACTTTATGCCGTTTTTGACGTTTCTGTGCACGCTGTTGTCTGTCTATACTTAAAGGTCACATAATTAGTGATACAAACACCTGCCTGGTCGATATAAGCAAAATTAGATATATTTATTACCTATTCTAATTACAACAGAAAAAGTTTATAAAAACAAAACTTAAATGCTTTTGTAATAATTTCCGGTTTGATAGGTACGGGTTTTGCCATGGTAGAAGTTGAAAAGGAACGTTATGAAAACATATATTTGTATGTATAGGTACTAAATACAATGGTACAAATCTGTTGCTTAAAAATAAAAGCAAGACGCGACGTTGCCAAACTGCTGCGAAGCGAAAGTTTGACTTGACAACGTCGCATCCTATTGTTACAATAGGGTATTTTCGAACTAGTCAAATCAGTTACTTTTTTATAGTTATTGCAATGCAACTTGTATCGTAATTTTTTAGAAGGCACGATAAAGAGTGAATTGAGCATGTATTGAGGTATTTTATCCCATTAACTCCAAAATCGTCTGAATCACACATTTTTATTTAATAACTTATGCTTTCGTGGCAAAAAGGCGGAAGGGAATAAAAAAGTTTTACTTTTAATTGCCATTTTTTTCAATGTGGATTCTGTTGTCACTGTTGTAAGCATATGCCCATTGAAGAAAAATTGATTATTAATTCAGAACATATAATTATGTAAAAAAACAATATTGATACATTTATACCACGGTCATTTATATTAAGTACAGTGTACGAACGACGGCTTCATTCAATCGCGCGTTATTCAAGTAATACTAATATTGGGTCTCGAATAATACACCTTTTTGCCCAATCGCGCGTTGTTCAGGTGGGTCATTTATAAGCGGGTCTCGCAGAATACTCATTTATTTAAAAAGTATCAATCAGATTACTTTTAGGCACTAGTGTAAAAAAATCAAACTTTACGCACGATTTGCAACTACAAAAACTGAACTTTTTGAGCAATTGTATTAAAAAAATCGGGCAAGTGCGAGTCGGACTCGCGCACGAAGGGTTCCGTACCATAAAAAAAAAAAAACAAAAAAAAAGCAAAAAAAAAAACGGTCACCCATCCAAGTACTGACCACTCCCGACGTTGCTTAACTTTGGTCAAAAATCACGTTTGTTGTATGGGAGCCCCATTTAAATCTTTATTTTATTCTGTTTTTAGTATTTGTTGTTATAGCGGCAACAGAAATACATCATCTGTGAAAATTTCAACTGTCTAGCTATCACGGTTCGTGAGATACAGCCTGGTGACAGACGGACGGACGGACGGACGGACGGACAGCGAAGTCTTAGTAATAGGGTCCCGTTTTACCCTTTGGGTACGGAACCCTAAAAATATAAAGAAACGCTCAAGTACCAGTGGCATGGTGGTAGGGAATGCAAATCGGTTATAATCGAAACCGAAATATTCGGTTATAACCGAATATTTTGACAAAATTTCATAACCGAATATTGGAAACTCGAATAACCGGTTACGGTTATTTTCGGTTATTTATTTATGACTTAAATTGTATGTTTTTATCATCAAATGACTACAAAATCCTGCCATTTTTGGCTGTGACGCCTGTGACTATAATTTTTATCATTCGTGGACTTTAATAACAAAAATATACCAAATTTACTTCCCTTATTAATGAAATATTTTTATTGAATATTGTATCACGTTCAAGGTCATATTTTACTTTTACTGTATTTGGTGTGTTTTATTAAAAAACGAAGACTTTTACTCACATTCCCTAATACTGTAGGTACTAAAACAAAGATTTTTGTATTTTTTTAATTACTTCATTGTAAATTTATAATTTTTCGTCTAAAATAACCGTAACCGATTATAACCGATATTCGGTTATTTTTCGGGCATAACCGTAATCGAAACCGGTTATGAAGTTTGGCCGGTTATTGCATTCCCTACATGGTGGCAAATACACGGACTTTCGCTAGTAGTAATGTCTAATCCTTTTGCCATGCACCAATGGTAGCATGCGCAAAATTATTATGACAGGTATTTATTTTCAGCCGGTTTAAATAGTTTCGGCAAGACTTATGTAGCATATAATATATAAATATTATCATCACCACAGTATCGTTTGGCTACGCTATTTCTCTGTACCCTGCCTCTCCCTTCCCTCCCTGTACTCCTTAAGTGCCCTAACTCTCTTTACTCCTACTGAAAGATTCATAAGACTATCCTGTTCGGTCATCTCCTTCCACCCCTCATGCCTGATCCAGTTTTAAACTAGATTCATGATTTTTTAAATTCACTATAAAGCGACATCTGTTGATTATTCCTAATCGTTGGCAACGGCATATGTCTACTAACTTTCAATGAAGATGTATAGATGTCGTTAGGAGTTCTATGATTTGGATGTGACACAGCGCCTTCTCGTGTCCATGATAGGCAATAGCGCATTTTCAGTGACGCCATCTGGTAACGATGCGCTTTTAGGCGGTCGCATTTTTAATGTATGGGATGGCGGCGTCTGTATATATGTAGTCTGTGCCTTAACCCATTATGACCTGAATTATTTTAGGATCCCAGAAAGTGATGATTTTTAGATATATTGTTGTTATATATCCCCTTAGTAATTTTTGATCATTAAAAGTTGAATTGATTTACTACTTCTGGAAAAAACAATGGGTGCCAAATGGCACCGCTAGGCTAATAAGTACCCTGAACCAGTTAGCGCCTAAATTATTTTATATTCTCAGAATTGGATATTTTTTAAATATATTATTAATAATGACTATAGAACACATTTTAATTAAGTTTTAGTGAAATTTATACTTTTGGAAAAAAAATTGGTGATGCATAACGGCACCGCTAGGTGTTAACGTTGTATTTTCAAATTATGTATGTTGCGTGTAATATTTTTTATTTTCCCCTGTTTACTGATGTTTTTCCTTGATTTTGGAACTATATTATGTTATTTAATAACAACTAGCGGTGTCCCTAATGAAGAGACACCCAACAAAGTGGGTGGACAAACCTTGATAAATTTTATGGAGTCTAGGTTCATCATTGCAACAAAACTCAAAATTCTTACTTGATTAACAGTAATTGTACTTGAGATATTTAAATAACCCTATGACATTCTTAAATCATGATAAAAAGGCAAAGAAATATGGGAAAATCAAACATAGTATATGTAACATATGTCATATAAGACTACATAAGCGCCTAGGGGTGCCGTATGGCACCCGCAACTTTTCTCATGCCATGTACAAAACCTGAAATCATAATTTAATACTCCATGTGTATCATCGGATTAACCATATGTACCAAATCCTAATAAAATATATTTCATTAATATTTTACTAGAATAAAAACGATTTCTGATCCATTTACTTAGGATGAAAGCTAAAAATTTGCATTTTTTTTCAAGCCTCATTTTTGGGTACCTGTGCCAGTAGCAACTATCCAAGTTGCTTAAAAATATGTGATTATTGTGATAACTGGTACCCTTGACCATCTAATTAAACACAAATCTCTTTAATTTTCCGCTTATTGTGAGCATAGAGAGAGAAAAACTAAGCACAGATAAAGCGGTGCCGTACGGCACCGCTAGGTCATAATGGGTTAAGGAGGGAGGCAACTCATTCCAAAGTTGAACAGCTCGTACCGCAAAAGATTTACCATACGCACGAGGAAGGATGAGGTGTTGCCAGTGCACGATTGGTACTCGATCGAAGGCGATGGCCACTACCATCATATGTATTCATCATCTTCCTCGCGTTATCCCGGCCTTTGTCAAGGCTCATGGGAGCCTGGAATCCGCTTGGCATCTAATCCCGTGAATTGGCATAGGCACTAGTTTTTACGAAAGCGACTGATATCTGACCTTCGGGTTTGAACCCGCGACCTCCGGATTGAAAGTCGCACGCTTTTACCGCTAGGCTAGCTATACTTATGTATTATAGTGATTATTTAGGGTGACTACGTACGTTAATGAAATAGCATTAATTAGTATGGTAAACTATGAGGGTAAATATTCGTACAGATGATTTTATTTAGGACTTCACTAATTGCTAGGACTATTATTTGCTTAGGATCTGTACAATTATTTGCACATTTATTTTGTTAAGGATTTGTTACACAACCTGAGGTTGTGGTAAAATACAGGGTGTTTATATCTACTGAACAACAAATCTTTGTTTTTAGTATCATATTCATTCCATAACGTAGCTTATAATATATTTAGACCTCAAATAGAAGAACTACTCTTCTCTAGTAAAGGAAATTAGTACCAGCACTTGAAATCCGTAACATGGCGAGGGTCCAAAACAAAAGGTCGTTCTCATATAAAACTTGTAAATTTGAAACTCCAATAATTCGTAATCACATCAAAAAGGTTAAGGCAAAGACATATGTAACTTCGTATAAGATGAATAAAAGTCTAAGGAAAAAACGTGCCTCGGAAATCAAGAAAAAGTCATTCTCGGATAGATGGCGCACACACCTTCGGCCTATGGTCGGCTAGATGGCGTGACGACACCGTTTCATATTTGACAATTTTAACACATAGATATCAGTGAATGAACATGGGTCAAAATGATATAAAAATAATAAAATAATTTATCCATATATATACATTTTTATGATAATTTTATACGTTTTCATTTTGAGTTTTAGTCGTGTGTCGATAGATGGCAGTAAATTTACTGTGACTACAATATTTACTATGACAAGACCCCTCTATACTATCTATTCTCTTTGGTTAAGGGCAAGATGGTCTCGTGCCATGACACAACAAGCTGTCTTTGGAACACGATTGTTGATTATGGCGACTACGAGTAATTTATTTTAACAATGTGACATTGGCGGCCAACTTGACAGTTTCATTAATAAATACCTATCATATCGATGAAAGGGACTATCTTATGTTGGTATAGTTGTTGAAATAATTCGTCTTTCTCGTCATACAAATTGTTCGAGATATTGTTTGACCTGTACCTATGATAAAATTTTACAAGTGGCCAAGGCACTTAAAAACGTAGTAGGTAAGTACTTATTTATTATGTATACAAGGATACGTACGTATCTAACTCTACTTAGATCACATGTACGGCTCTGATCCAGATTTAATTTGCGGCTTGTTATTAAATTCAGTATACGCCTGCTAGTCAGTGAATGTTTACGCGTCAACAAATTTTGCAAAATTTTAGCGTCTTTATATTCAATGTTTGTCCTCTTTGTATGTTTAGGATGGATAGCTAAACAACCTCGGTTTTAGCACACCTCGGACACTAGCGATCAAATGTATGAAACAAACTCGTTCCTACGCACACAGTCTAAGCTCGTGTAGGTGAACGCGTACCATGCTTGTGTGAGTGAGATAAGACGTGCTAGGGTTCCCGCCATTTTGTTGTCAAGTTCGATGACCTCAATGACTCAAAACTCATTGCGCGAATTAGGAAGAAATAAGAATCGTATTATGCTGTAAGGTGGCTATCTAAGCTCGATTTATACAATAGTTTCCTATTTTAATCAGTATAAACGAAGTAAGAAAATTTTTGTAAGGAAATTCAGGCCACCAAAATATTACGTTAAGGGGCCCACTGATTAACAATCCGCCGGACGTTATCGGCCTGTCAGTTAGAACAAAATTTTGACAGGTCCGAATAACTGACAGGCCGATACCGTCCGGCGGACCGTTAATCAGTGGGGCCCCTTAAGTTGAAAACATGATTTTTTGTTCATATAGATATTGTGTTGTTTTCAGTGTGATCTGATAGGTTTTGTAAATATTTGTTTAATATTTGAATATTTTACGTGGCTTCCGCTCTGCGCACCGCGTCGTCGCGTTCTTGCCAGCCGGTAACTGTGAGGTAACCGAGAGCGGGTGGGCGGCACTTTCAACGGGAGGCAGGGAGTGTCCATACTGTACGTTAGTACTCTTTATTATAATGTGGTTTTAGTCATGTTTTTATGAAGAAAATCTTAAAGTGATTAAAATATTCAAACAGGTATTATAATTACGAAACGCGTTTATCAAGAGTTTGTGGTCGTACAATTTTTTTAACGGCCAGTAAATTAAATATCATTTATTTTCAGGCAATTAAGACGCATATACCGGGTGTGGCCTGTAACATGAGCAAAAAATTAAACTGTAGGCTGTACTCCTCATACTGACCAACATTTGTTCAGCGACTTTTAAAAATAACTTGTGGTTTGATTTTTAATACACTTTAAAGTTTATTCTAAGACGCAATGTATTGCGAATTTTGTTATGTTTAAGGCGTGACAAGCAACGTCAATCACAATAATATGGCGTGGCGATGGCGTCCATTGAAGATAATATTTATTTTGTATGAAAAATAGGGAGTCTATAAATACTTCATAATTTTTAAAAGTTGTTGAACAAAAGTGTCACCGTTTGAGGAGTACAATCTATGTTTTAATTCTTTGCTCGTGTTACAGGCCACACCGTGTATATAAAAACTACCATACAAACAAAAATAAATTCTTAAAAGCGAAATAAAAATAATTTTGCTTTGTTGTATATCAGAGCGCATTGTTCCATTTGAGTATAAATCACTGAACTCATTTTTGTTCCAGTGATTGATTCTGAGGCAGCATGGTTGCATTTTTATCGTATGTCACTATGTCTGTCACTTTCGCACTTACATACTTGTTAGAACGTGACAGGCATGGTCATAGGCGGTAAAAATGCGACCGTGCTACCGCCGGTTAATTAAATTCAAAATTAACTCTATAGATATATTTTAAACAAAACCTTCTTAACTTAGTTACGTAATCATGATCCAGATAAAAGTCTAAACAAAGGTCTACCTACACCCCGCAAGCCTCGTCCGTTTAAAATTAATACTTAGTAATTACTCTATTGTTTTGTTTGAAAGTTTGATTAGTTTCTCTCCTATTTACTTGTATTTGCTTACGTTCATTCGTTTAACGCAATGACTACATGTATGTGTTCAGGTAGTTTATATATACTTAGCACATATCCAGGTTATTGAACCACAAAACAAGCCAATTAAATTGAAGACATCTTGATTAGTAATTACCCGGAGCAAGAAACTCTTGTAGGTTTGAAAATGGTTTCTATAGGAATCGACGTATATTTGACATGTTATTGTCTGAAATGATGTGCGAATATTTTTTTGCGATTTGAAATCAGTTTAGAAAAATTTACTTTTCAAATTATTATACGAGTTATTTTCCATACAGTTGCTCAAAAAGTGACACATTTTAATGTCATCAGAAATTAAAACCAAACAATATGTACATTTGGCGCATGAAGTATATAGGATGTGGGCTGCGGCCGGACACCTGGGCTATAACCGCGAAAATCGAAGTTCGCAAATTGCGGATATTTTTCTCTGGCACTCTAATTACGCCTTCATTGGAGTAAAAGAGAAAGATCCCCGCAATTTGCGAATTTCGGTTTTCGCGGTAGCCCCTCTTACGCGAGGGTGGGCTTAGCAAGCGCCATATTTCACTTCGATGATATTGTGCGCGGACTATAAATATTTACTTAAAACATCCCAACAAAGACCACTGATATGAACCTCTTAATAGCATTTCAAGAAGGTAATCATTAAATATCGATAAGGTATCAAATAGCGTTTTATTTCCTAACTTCACTATTTAATTGCTCTTGGAGCGCTGGTGGCATAGCGGTAAGAGCGTGCGACTCTCAATCTGGAGGTCGCGGATTCGAACCCCGGCTCGTACCAATGAGTTTTTCGGAACTTATGTACGAAATATCATTTGATATTTACCAGTCGCTTTTCGGTGAAGGAAAACACCGTGAGGAAACCGGACTAATCCTAATAAGGCCTAGTTTACCCTCTGAGTTGTAAGGTCAGATGGCAGTCGCTTTCGTAAAAACTAGTGCCTACGCCAATTCTTGGGATTAGTTGCCAAGCGGACCCCAGGCTCCCGTGAGACGTGGCAAAAATGTCGGGACAACGCGAGGAAGATGATGATGACTATTTAATTGCTCTTGCTGGAATTCATACATTTGCTACTTGCGTTAAGTAGCTGCAAATGTATGAACTCGCACTAAACACTAATCAATGTGTAAACAAGCTCTAAGCCGCGTCGTCCTTCTTTTTCAAATGTCTTTGGGTAATTGTATATTTTTTGTTACAAATAAAAAAAAACAATGTCCCTACCTAATCAATGGAATCAACTGTCCCACATATAGTTATTACATTACTTACGCATACTTTAATCCCTTAGGTTAACAATGTTGCGTAGCATATCACAATCTTCCATCACTCAATCCGAAGGAAAAGGTCCGACATTTTTTTACCGAGCAACTTATCTTTGCCATAAACTGCTCTCAAAATATCATTTTCGATAGCAAAAATACCTTTAGGTCGGTCCCCAAACAAATACAAACAATTTTCAGTCATAATGTGATGGTATAAGGGTAAGACGCGATTTTTTTCAACGGTGATAGCAACGTTGTTAGAGTTTAATCCGAAATCGATTGTATACAGCGGTATTTTCGATATCTTAATATCTTAAGACTGCTGTTAAATCTGCTTGCGTTAAAAATAAATATATTTTGTGAAAATTGGGTTATAACGTAGGAAAAATGTACAAAAGTGATGAACTTGAAAATGAGATATTTGAAAACGTAGATCCAGCCAAACTTTAACATAAAACTCTAATAAGGTAGATAAATATTTAAATAAATAGAAAATAAATATAAATATATATATATATATATATATATATATATATATATATATATATATATGTCGAATACCGATGGTCCTAAAAGCGGTGGGCGCGTGGGGTAGTATCTCGATGTATTACTTCACAGCTAAACCAGTATGCTACCATGCTACCAGTGCATGAAATAAACATTAGGACTCGTTAACCATACTAGTGCCTACTATATTTCAGAACTAAATGATGAAAAGAACCAATTGCTATTAGAATGTTGACTGGTTAAATTGAGAATGAAAAGATCACATGAAACCGTTCAAATCTTTATTCAAGTCAAGCTAGGCCGGCTCCAACCCTACGCCTCTAACATGAGAAGATTTAGCCCTATATGGGACCGGCAACAAACTCAGAGGGACAAATCTTTTCAAAACAAGTTAAAACAACACATAACACATCATTTCTTTATTTCACAAAAGTAAGCTTCTAATTAAACATAAGAAATCAAAATAACACTTGAAATAAAACACTTAGCTAAATGGTTTAAGAACGCGGGATTCTATAAGCTATCAGAATAATCCTTCAGGTATAAACCTTCAGGAACGTAGCGAGTTAGGCACGAGGTTGGCTAACGAGTACGTCCAATCCCTAGCGCGGGCCGATCAAGAAGAACTACCAGCGGCGGAGCCTCTCCGCTCCCGCCTCAGTCAAGTTGGCAAACCTGCTCGACCAGTCTACCAACATACCGACAAAAACGCCAACTCGTGCCTACGCTCACTCGAGAGAAACCTCTCGACGTTCCAAAGCCTTCTACCTGTCATCTCAGTTCAACAACACGCCAATAGATGGCGTTACTCTCTACGCAACTTTATTTATTTTGTTACAACCAAATAATACGTAGCTCAACATTGCTAATCGATTTTATACAGGCGTCTAAAATAATGAACTATAACGCTGCAATACGTCTTTCTGGTGTCAGGGTCCGACACGGCCGTCCTGCGCTACACACGTCCTCGTGTGTGGGTGTATGCATTTGATTCTGTAACAAAATACTCAGCACAGTATCTTATCGCTCGGTCATTCCTGACCCACAATTTGGGTCTCACTCAAATTACTATTAAAATCAAACTTTGTTATCAATCCAACCAGAAAAAATGATTGTTCAAAATTACTTTAACAATCCTCAATTCTCTAGTCAAAAATAGTCCATAGAGCAACGACTTAATAAAAATAATCAGTAATCATCGCCACTATCTAGCGGATACACTCCATTAATCATCGCCTCCATCTGGCGGATACTCTCAAATTTATGTGAAAACAGAACAATCACAAACATCAAAAACACAAATCACAACAGCTCTAATTCATTGCTCGACAGTATCACTACTATTGTCATCAATATCAATTTTCGGGGAAATTATCTGGCATTAAAAAAAATATTTTGGTCAAATGTGATAATAATCATTGTAGGACATCTTTAAATAAATAGCACTCTGACTTAATAATTTCAATTTTTTTACTCATATGAACACAGTACATCAACGGAAATTCATTTTTAACAAAACAACACCAGTCCTTCGGTGCATTGCCAGTCCTTCGGCAGATACCAGACCCTCGTCAGAAGTAACCATCTCAGCCGTGTAAGTGCTACTCCTTGCAAAGAGCATTCTGCACATAAAAAGCAGACCACGTGCACCTCTTACATGCTCCGGCACTTCTGATGCGGTCACTAAACAATACCCAGTCTATCTAAAGCAAAACATTAGTGCCCAGTCCATCGGGCGTGCCTTCAGTCCATCGAAAGCAAAATAGTAGTGCCCAGTCCATCGGGCGTGCCTTCAGTCCATCGAAAGCAAAACAGTAGTGCCCAGTCCATCGGGCTTGCCTTCAGTCCATCGAAAGCAAAACAGTAGTGCCCAGTCCATCGGGCTTGCCTTCAGTCCATCGAAAGCAAAACAGTAGTGCCCAGTCCATCGGGCTTGCCTTCAGTCCATCGAAAGCATGACAGTATTGCCCAGTCCATCGGGCGTACTTTCAGTCCTTCGAAAGTACAAGCTTTCAGTCCATCGAAAGCAAAAACAATGTTAAGAGTGAATTCCAAAAAGAAAATAAAAAAACGGTTCTTTAAATCATGTTACTCAGAACCATTGGTACTATCAGCGTCAACTGATCAACTGAAACTGAACATCACTGATCAAAATCACTAAAGATAGCTTTCTACTTTAGCTTTTACAACAGAAACTCAGCTTTCTACTTTAGCTTTAACAACAGAAACTCAGCTTTCTACTTTAGCTTTAACAACAGAAACTCGCTCAAAACTTCTATGCAGAAGTAAATCCTCTCAAAATAATCCCAACAAAATGGGAACTGCTCACCAGATTAATAAAGCATGATGCACGCGTTCCAGTCAAAGGTGGTGGTGAAGTCCAACCCAAGCACGAAGGCTGATGCTATCCGCCTTGCAGTTGCCGTTGCTGCGGCAGATGGCGAGATGCACGATGTAGTTTAACATAGCTGGCTGTTACTGAAATCATCATTAGCACGGCATCAGGTTTATCATGTAAGCAGGATAAACTCAAAGGTTTATTAAATGCAATGTAGCAGACACAAAAAAACATGTTTCCAATGTATACGGGACTTCAAAATTCTCAGAATAAAATTTAAACTTCAATGAGTGCGTTTTATTTCATTCTATGAACAAACAAACATGTGTTCCAAAAATAAGTAACACGGTAAAATGGGCCAATACGAAAAGTGACAGCTAATTAGTTACGTTAGACTGTTATGCTTCGCCATTACACTCATAATAAAATTCACTAATAAACAATTGGAACGAAACCTGTCCTTTTATTTCCAAATCTCCAGAACAGACGATACTGCACAGCTGCTTCTGTGTTACAGGTGTGATGGCGTCTGTAAGTTGTCCCTGCTCAGGTTGCAGCACACTGTAACATTAATTTTCATATGCGTAGCTCATGCTTTCATAGTATGCACGATTTGTGATCTATCACGGCATTACGGGCACTAATTTGTAGCAATTTTACTAATTACTAAACTTTACAGGGTAGGGATTACACAATCCTATGCATTGGCAAATCAGCAGGATCCATTTCTAACGGTGCATTGTATTTTCATGAAAAAAAATATTTTTTGAGGGTAGATGCACAAGTGAGCGATGAAATAATATCACGTCGTGATAGCCGATATTTGGTTGTAATTAGCAACATGGATTTCACTTCAAAATAATTCAAGATCACTTAGATTTAAATGGATTATAAAAATTAATTGTATCTTCATAAAAAATCAATTATTGAGGGTAGATTCACAAGTGAGCGATAAAATAATATCACGTCGTGATAGCCGATATTTGATTGTAATTAACAAGATGGATTTCACATCAAAATAATTCAAGATCACTTAGATTTAAATGGATTATAAAAATTAATTGTATTTTCATGAAAAATCAATTATTGAGGGTAAATTCACAAGTAAGCGATGAAATAATATCACGTTGTAATAGCTAATACTCGGTTTTAATTAACAGTATGGATTTCAAATCAAAATAACTCAAGATCGCTGCGATTTAAATGGATTACAAAAATGAATTACAAAGAAACGTGACGATCCCAGAGATGACGTCACGTCACAACCGTTATGCTAGACTGCCTCAATCATAATTCACAATAATTCTCACCAAATAACATAATGAATTGCACTCACCTCTCAATCAAGGTTAGACACGTGAGCTTACCATTACCACGTGTCCAGATTATGGAATGTAGGTCACCAGAAATACACCACGCTCCCAGGTGGCTGTGTAAGCAATACATGATACCTTGGCAATCCCACTTGCTGATGTCGAATACCGATGGTCCTAAAAGCGGTGGGCGCGTGGGGTAGTATCTCGATGTATTACTTCACAGCTAAACCAGTATGCTACCATGCTACCAGTGCATGAAATAAACATTAGGACTCGTTAACCATACTAGTGCCTACTATATTTCAGAACTAAATGATGAAAAGAACCAATTGCTATTAGAATGTTGACTGGTTAAATTGAGAATGAAAAGATCACATGAAACCGTTCAAATCTTTATTCAAGTCAAGCTAGGCCGGCTCCAACCCTACGCCTCTAACATGAGAAGATTTAGCCCTATATGGGACCGGCAACAAACTCAGAGGGACAAATCTTTTCAAAACAAGTTAAAACAACACATAACACATCATTTCTTTATTTCACAAAAGTAAGCTTCTAATTAAACATAAGAAATCAAAATAACACTTGAAATAAAACACTTAGCTAAATGGTTTAAGAACGCGGGATTCTATAAGCTATCAGAATAATCCTTCAGGTATAAACCTTCAGGAACGTAGCGAGTTAGGCACGAGGTTGGCTAACGAGTACGTCCAATCCCTAGCGCGGGCCGATCAAGAAGAACTACCAGCGGCGGAGCCTCTCCGCTCCCGCCTCAGTCAAGTTGGCAAACCTGCTCGACCAGTCTACCAACATACCGACAAAAACGCCAACTCGTGCCTACGCTCACTCGAGAGAAACCTCTCGACGTTCCAAAGCCTTCTACCTGTCATCTCAGTTCAACAACACGCCAATAGATGGCGTTACTCTCTACGCAACTTTATTTATTTTGTTACAACCAAATAATACGTAGCTCAACATTGCTAATCGATTTTATACAGGCGTCTAAAATAATGAACTATAACGCTGCAATACGTCTTTCTGGTGTCAGGGTCCGACATATATATATATATATATATAAATAGATTAAGATATTATTTCAAATAATTACCCAATAATTTTAACCACGCATTTCTGAGGTCAAAAGAAGGAAAAAATGTAATAAGTATGAGTTTGGGTCAATTTCGACAAATAATTTTTTTTTTGTTTTGTTTTTTAAATTTTTTGAATGTATTTTTACATAAAAAATAAATGTTATAGGTAAACTTGTCACTTAAAATTGATTTTTACATTTTTTTTTCGTAAAACCTACTTTTTGCAAAGTGTTACTTGTCACTTTTT
The DNA here is from genome assembly GCF_910591565.1 of Cydia splendana. Taxonomy (NCBI): domain Eukaryota; kingdom Metazoa; phylum Arthropoda; class Insecta; order Lepidoptera; family Tortricidae; genus Cydia; species Cydia splendana. The sequence goes on from NC_085961.1 coordinate 14,468,453, forward strand.
GACATCTATCAATAAGGATATTTAGACTACGTCCCATAACAGCAACTAGTGTCCGACCGAAGGTTCGGTTTCGGTTTCGGTTTCGGCCAGTTTCGGCCAAAAAATCATGTTTCGGCTGTAGTTTCGGTATCGGCCAAAAAACGGCCGAACCTTTCGGCCGGGCCGAAACTTACGAAATGGTACTTAGTACTATGAAACTAAACTATATGACAAAGACCAAAAGTTGGGGAATAAGTAGGACAACAATATTAATATGTACCTACATATACTGATTCATGTATAGGTACAGAAATTAATTGGTTTATTATCAAAACACAATTCCACTTATGAGGGCGCCACTAGACGCAGTCTTAAGAGGCTGTTAATACCTATAACGCGCGTACTGTCTAATTGTATCGGAGTAAATGAGATAGCACTGTCGCATGTTACTGGGCCTGGGCAAAGGAATAATAAGAAAACTCATTATCTTCCTCGCGTAATCCCGGAAATTTTGCCACGGCTCATGGGAGCTTGGGGTCCAATTGACAACTAATCCCAATAATTGGCGTAGTCATTAGTTTTTACGAAAGCGACTGCCATCAGTCAGACTAACCTTCGAACCCAGAGAGTAAACTAGGCCTTATCGGGACTAGTCCGGCTTCCTCACGATGTTTTTCCTTCACCGAAAAGCAAATAGTAAATATCAAATGATATTTCGTATACCTATAAGTTCCGGAAAACTCATTGGTACGAGCCGGGGCTTATACCTGCGACCTTCGGATTGAAAGTCGCACGCTCTTACCGCTAGGCCACCAGCGCCCAAGGAAATATCTCGCTTTTTAATACAATGGACATTGGTTGGAGTCTGTGCTCAACTACTTATCCTGAAGCCTTAAGCACGGCTTTGACTTCGCATGAAAGTTCGCCTCACTGGGGCACTTCGGACTTTTTTTTTTGGTTTTTTTTTTGTGTGGGTAGCCAAACAAACAACACGTCAAAATTGTAGAGCTGTAATTTAATTTTCGAAAAAAATAGTAATTTACATTGTATTAATGTAATAATAACTTACATGTGATATTTTGCACCTCATTTGCACCCACAGCAGTTATCACCACTTTTTACTCACAATTTAAACACTATCTTACACTAAAGTTCAAAGGTCGCAGTTAGTGTTAACTTTTGACACATCATGGATCACCTGGTGAAGCTCCAGAGGAGTATTGATGGCATGAAGGCCATGTTCGAGACTCGAATGGCCACCTTTGAGAGCTCTGTGGCCACCCAGGGTACAGAGGCGCTGCCAGACGAGTATAGTGCCTTTAAAAACTTTATGTTGAAAGCTGTATCAAGTCTCCAGGACCAAATGGAATTTGTGTTGAGAACCCTTGAAGAGATGGAGTCCCGTTCTCGAACCAACATTCTTCTGCTTCATGGTGTGCCCGAGGCACAGGGCGAGGACACCTCGTCTGCAGCGGTGGACATTCTCCGACAGACTTTAAAGGTGGACGGAATAACTCTCATGGCTTGCTATCGGCTGGGCAGGAATCTGATACCATCAAAGCCACGGCCTATCCTTCTTAAGTTCGGCTGCCACAGGACTACAGATGCAGTCTGGGCTGCTAAGAAGCTGTTGAAGGGCTCAGGCAGAACTCTTTCCGAGTTTCTTACTAGCACCCGGCATGCAGTTTTTCTGGAGGCCCGCAAGCAGTATGGTGTTAAGGGCAGCTGGACAAGTGATGGGCGCATTGTGGTGCAGTGCCACGACGGGGTGCGCCGTAAAGTTGTTACGCTGGCTGAGTTGGACGCGTTACCGGCCCCGCCAAGTGCTGACGGAGTCGTTGGAGGAGTGCGGACTGAGACGGAGGCGGCGGCAGAAGGGAAGGCATCGCCGGCGGTGGTGGCGCCGAGGCCACCACGCCAGGCGAGGTTTACTGCGGGCTCCGGTGTCGGCAAGCGTTGAAACAATGCGTAGTTGTGTTTCTGTATGTGTCCATTCCATTTTACTCGTATTTAAATTCCGTCCTCCTGTGACGTCACAAGATCAAAATCTTCTTTATTTTTATAACGGTACGTTAAGAAATCACTTCAGTTTTTGCAGCGGTACATTTAAAATTTCTAGTTGATTTAAAAATCTGCTTTTGTAACCTACCCTGCCATGCTGTCACTTTGACATTTGACGTTTTTAGCGTTTTGTTTTTGCATCGTAGAGGTGTATTTTTCTGCTATTTTTTCTAATGTCAGTGCTGTACTTGTTCCTGTTTTTTTTTTTTTAAGTTTGTGTTTACTATTTGTATGCTGGCGAGCAAATGAGGCGGTTGACTATTAAGGTACTCTTAGTAGTACTTAATAGTGATAATTACATAATATATATTTTAATTATTTTACATATTATAGACATATTTATATAAATTATAAAATAGTACTAAACCATATACAATGTCAGACGTTTTTAATGCTAGTTTAGACAGTGAGTTTTTTTCTCTTTCTTCTTCAAGCCTTTATGATTCTTTGAGTGACGCGTCAGATCTGCCTGATTTGGGTGAACAATTGCAATATACGTTCAACTCTTCGTGTAAAAACTTTAACGTTGTTCACATCAATGCACAGAGTGTGCCGGCACACTACCCTGAACTGCTCTCAGCCTTTAGCTCTAACAAGAATATTCATGCAATTCTCATTTCTGAGTCGTGGTTAAAACCTTCTCTTCCTTCTACGCTTTATCCATTGCCAGGGTACTGTCTGATACGGAACGACCGGACCGGCACCGGAGGAGGTGGATCGGGCACCGTCCGCGGTGGTGGTGTTGCTATTTATATTAAAAGTAACATCGCTTGTCGGATAGTCTCGCAGTCACCATCAGTCTATTCGAACTCTGCCGAGCACCTTTTTTTAGAAGCCACGTTACATCACTCCAAAGTCCTTCTTGGCGTTTTTTACAGCCCGTCTTCCAATATAAATTATTTCGATGCTCTGCACGATGTTTTAGTTGATTTAACCCCCCAGTTTAACCATAGCATTATCATGGGCGATTTCAACACCTGCCTCCTTAAAAATGATCTTCGCTCCTCTAAGCTTCATTCACTTGTAACTTCTCTGAACCTCAGTGTCTTACCGCTCACGGCTACACATTTTCCGCATAATGGCCCTCCTTCTTTATTAGACCTAATTATTACCTCTTCTCCAGACTTGGTTTCTCTTCATGGCCAGTTTCATGCTGCCGGCTTCTCCAATCATGATCTAATTTTTGCGGGATTCAGGATCCGTCCTCCAAAGCGGAAGCATAAAATTATAATGCGGCGAAATCTGCGGGACATGGATCTGCAAGCCTTCTATGCCGACTTAACGAGTGCGGATTGGCAAGGGCTAGAGAGTCTCGCAGATATCGATATGAAGGTGAGGGCTTTCAATGACATATTGCTTGGGAACTTTGATAAACACGCACCGCTGAAACCCACGCGCGTTAAACACTTCCCTGCGCCGTGGCTCACGCCGGAAATCAAGCTGCTGATGGCCAAGCGAGATCGAGCTCGAGTAAAATTCCGACAAAATCCCTCGGATAGTAATCGCCAGAAGTATATGTCATTACGTAACCGCTGCAACAAGGTCTGTAGGGAGTCAAAGCGCCGCTACATACACCAGTCCATTGAGGAATGTCCCCCGGCTAAGTTGTGGAAGTTTTTAAAAACACTTGGGGTTGGCAAATCTCAATCGTATGGTTCTAGTTTTCTTGACGTAAATGGTATAAACCAATTCTTTAGTACTTCGCCGGTTACTCTTGATCCTTTTACTAAACGCTCTACTCTATCGCTTCTTGCTGCTACTACAACCAACTCTAATTTAGCTCCCTTTGAATTAGGCGTTATTTCTTCACAAGAGACACTTAAAATATTGAAATCTATTAAAACGAAGGCCGTCGGTGATGATAACCTCAGTGTGGATATGTTTATGCTCGTGGCGGATTTCATATCACCCATCATCTCCGACATCATTAATTTTTCTCTATCCAATGGCACGTTTCCGGCATACTGGAAGTATGCCCATGTTATTCCTCTCCCAAAAACCTCCAATCCTGCATCTTTCCCCCAATACCGTCCTATCTCCATTCTCCCAATATTATACAAAATTATTGAACATTATGTTAACCGTCGTCTCCTATCTCATCTTAATAAACATTCCTTATTTAATCCCCTCCAATCTGGATTTCGCCCCGGGCATAGCACAGTTACCGCTCTGGTTAAAGTCACCGACGATATTCGGTTTAATATAGAATCAAAAAAGCTTACTGTCCTTGTCCTCCTTGATTTTAGTAGTGCCTTCAACACGGTAGACTTTGAGATCCTTCTAGGCACACTCAACACACTTAACATTTCCCAAACTTCATTATCTTGGTTCCGTAGTTACCTTTCTGGCAGACGCCAGCGTGTTAGAGTAGATGACAAACTGTCCGACTGGTGTGAGCTCACCGCTGGCGTCCCGCAAGGAGGGGTGCTTTCTCCACTCCTGTTCTCTATTTTTATTAATGGTATCACCACATCGCTTACGTCTTCATACCATCTTTATGCAGACGACCTACAAATTTATGCAGCGGCTAGTATAGACGATCTTCCCTCATTAATTGCTCAGATTAATTATGACTTAGAGTCCATACGGGATTGGGCGTGCAAATTTGGTTTAAAAATTAATGCTCAGAAGTCACAGGCGATTGTCATTGCCAGTCCATACTATGTAGACAAGCTCTCGGACATGGTGGTACCTGACATTTTGTTTGATAGGATTATTATCCCTCTTTCCTCTACTGTCCGAAATCTGGGTATCATCATGGATCAGACGCTTTCTTGGGCTCCTCACGTAGCCGAGGTGAGCAAAAAGATTTTTGGATCTCTCCATTCTCTTCGACGACTACAGAATTTCCTCCCTCTTCACACCAAACTAACTCTTGCTCGTTCTCTATTGCTCCCTCTTCTTGACTATGGTGACGTTGCATTTTTGGACCTTACTGAGGAATTGCTGGATAAACTTGAGCGTCTACAAAATGTTTGTATCAGGTACATATTTGGCCTCCGTAAGTACGATCACATTTCTGAATTCCGCTCTCAGCTCGGGTGGTTACCGATCCGCCGACGCCGAAATGTGCGTGACTTGTCGTTGCTTTTCAACGTACTCTTTAACCCCTGCTCTCCATCTTACCTTACCGAGAGATTTAATTATCTGGCTGAAGGCAGTGAACACCGCTTACGTTCAAGTGCTAATCTTACGCTCGCTATTCCCCCGAATAAGACACGATCGTATGCGAATTCGTTCACGGTACGCGCGGTGAAGTTGTGGAACGAGTTGCCCCTGTCGCTCAAACGGTCCCAGTCTGTAGCGTCACTCAAGGCTAATTTGAAGAAACGTATGCTTTCCAACCAAGCGTGATTTGGTTAAGTACTGATTTTTTTTTTGTTGACACTTGTGTATATATATATATATATATATATATATATATATATATATATATATATATATATATATATATATATATATATATAAATATATATAATTATATTATATGTAATATATGTTTAGTATTTATGTATGTAGCATGTATTTTATTTTATAATATTATTTATGTATTTTATTTACTTTTGGACGTTTTGGTTAGTTTACTTTTAAAATGTTACTGTGCATTCCGTAAGTTTGTCTATCTAATTTGAATTCTCCCCTCATCTACTCGAAGGTTAGCTGGAAGAGATCCCTTACAGGGATAAGTTCGCCTTTGTACCTTTATTTCTGTAAATATTATGTAAACCTGTGTTGTGTACAATAAAGTGATTACTACTACTACTACTACTACTACTACTACTACTACTTTTAGGCCCAGGTGAAGATCGGTACCCGGCCTTGCTATATTTCAACAAAAAATTTCGCGCTCGCTGCGCTCGCGTTTTTGCTTGACCCTGTATCTACATGTTAGCTTGACTGGTGAATGAATAGAGTTAGACTAAGAAAATTCTGCAATTATTTTGATAGCATACGCAGTACAACTAGTGCAAATGATATTTATACGTCATAATTTCATAGAAGTTTTAACGTTTAAAATAACACTTGCACTCCGTGTGTTATCAAAATCGTTGCAGAATTATCTTGGTCTAACTCTAGTAATTTTCTTAAAAAACTGCTTAAGCAACATCAATTTCAAGGACATTGGGTGTTGAGTTGACAGCCCCATAATATGTGTGTAAAAGCAGTTTTATGACATTTTTTCGACGATTTTAACAAATCTACAAAAGGTTCGGTTTCGGTTTCGGCCGAAACTAGAGCCAAAGCCGAACATTCGGTTTCGGTTTCGGTTTCGGCAAAAAAACATGTTTCGGTCGGACACTAACAGCAACATGGCCTTTTACACTATGTAACAATAAAAACTAGTTTTTTTTAAATTAATATTATCTCTGAAACTAGGGGAATTTCAAAAAAGTTTATGGGATATTTTTGTCTCGAAATATGATCAGGAACACGCTGTTAAAATTATTCGGTTTCCTCATGTTACACCGTGTATATCTACCACAATATATCATAAACGAACCAGCGTCCTCTGCAATCGTGGCAGATGCCTAAAACCGCTCGGCCACCTCGGCCAGAGGGCGCCATAAGCCCTTAAAACTGAAATCAGTCTGCGCGCTTACTTACTCGTAATTCCTTTCAAGCCGTGTGTGTACAGACAGCGACACTCCAGTTTATCGGTGGACTTTATTTCAATAGGTATAAGGTCCACCGAAGTGTGGGCGATGGTATGTCGGTCCACACACGGCTCAGTTAACGAGTTGCGAACAACTCTGCAGCGCTAATCACACGGGATGACGTGCATTCTCTTATTGATTTCTAATCGCTTACGGCTGATCGCGTTTCCCGCAGACTGGCCAATGCTGGCAATTAGGGAAATGCAAAAACAAAAACATAGAAAAACTAAATGTTTAATATGACAAAATACATTTCAACAAAAATAAATATAATACAAGCCTTGGTGGCCTAGCTAGCGGTAAGGTTCAAACCCCGGCTCGTGCACCATTGAGTTTCTCGGAAGTTATGAACGAAATATTATTTAATATTTTATCAATCGCATTTCTGTAAAGGAAAACATTGCGAGGAAACCCGACTAGTCCAAATAATTCCTTCTGGGTTTATATAAGATAAAATGGCAGGAGGATGATGATTACATAATGTAAAATAATAATGATTACATAACGTATACATATATTATCTTATCAATGATTCTGATTCAAATGCGCAATTCGATTTGCACATGACATTCGCGAAAAGTACAAACCTTTGTCTTTTATAGGTAGAATCAATACGAGGTCTAGGTACTTACTTGTAATAAACTGTTGGCTTTTGTTCAAGAATGCGAGCAATTCCTTCCTACTATTCTAATCCGGAACTGTTTTAGTTAGTCTGCCTTAATTAAAATCTTGGCAAACGCCCAGTGTAAAATCTATCACCACATAGGTACAGTCAGCGGCATTAGTAACCAAGCGTCACTGTCACTGGTCAAAGAAAATAAGAGTGACAGGTATAAAAGTTAAGCATTTAATCAAATCACACTTCGGGACTTTAATTGTTTTATTAGAAAATTAGCGATAATTAAATACAGCTAATTTTAACCCGGACCTGGTTTGAAGTCACCCTGTACAGGTTTAATTCTAAAAACACCACTTCATACTCTCATACATCACTTTGATTCTAAATTGTCGGTGGCATGTGAACTTTTTGCTTCTTCCTAAAGAGACATTAACTGCAGAAGCTGAAATTTAATAAACCTACTTCGACTTTGCCTTGGAGCTCAAAGGAGATTAAATTAGAGATTAGTTCGACTGCACAACTGTTGGCGAATGCAATGCTTTGTATGGTTGCCCTGCGTTAAACTAGTGTAGAATTAAATTAAGCAGCTATCAAAAGCTGGACGTTATAAGACAATAGTAGATCTTTTTAATCTTTTTTGTTACCTACTATTAATATATATACATTTTGAACCAACTAGTCCTAACCTAACTCAAATAATCGCGTCAGTTAACCACATTAAGAATTCCGTCATAATACGCTAAGACACAAAACGTTATGCTATAACTACAAATTCGTCTCTGATCAAGTGTTCTCTGATATATCTTGGTCCCAGATTTCTAACAATTGTTTGTAATTCTATATCAAACTTATAGTGGCCCGAGGAGCGAAGTGGTCAGGTGACGTGAATAACACTCGAGTATTCGTTCCCCTTTGCTCTGCACTGTAAAGATTGGCGAGGCGAAAAGTGAGCGTAAGAAATGTTTATTTATTTTCTTAAACAGATCTGACGCAAGCTTCAAATGAACACGAGCATGCAAATGCGTTTAGAAGACTTAGTTAGTAATTTAAATAACATAGTTCCGGTTTGAGCAGACAATTTGTGGCTCAGTTGGTTTAAACTCCAAGGTCTTTTGATCCCTGATGTTTGTGAAGTAAGTACCGTTACATTCCACAAGTTTGATTGCTAAGTGATAACCAGTGATCATACATTTTCCAGCATTTTTGGTGCAGCAGAGTGGTGTTAACGGAATTAGTATAGATAATTTCTACTGAAATGGTAAATTAAGGTTAATATTAACGTAATTAACGCTAATTAATCATTAGGGTTAAAATTATTTATACCAATTCCGCTGCACCAATAATGCTGGAAAATGTACGATCATTGGTGATAACTATAGGTACTTACAGTTTATTTGAGGCGGTAACAATACAAAAACACCTGAAAAACTTAACAAAATGATCGAAAAATATATGCTTATATATAATATAATGCTGAAAGCAAGAAAATACAAGGAGAAAGTAAGAAAACAGAATCAATTAAAATTTAACTCCTTTGTCCAGTGACTGCTTTGAACTTTATTTATTTAACTAATTTGCATGGCGTTCATCAATTCGATAATAGTATGTAGGTGAAAAAAAGATATCTTGCCATAAATATTTGATAGCCAGATAGCATGGCTATCATTAAAATCTTATCAAATAAATTAGACAATAAATGAGAGCAGAGTAATCAAAAATGACAAAAACGTTCCAATTGACCCAGCCTCCCCTAATATTTTTTTTTGAAATAGCGTCAGTTGGGGTTAATCCGCCTATATGAGGAAAGCCTGAAAGCCGAAATAAGCAAAGTTGCATTGAGGCCAATATGAAAGTGGCCCGATGACTTGAGTAATCTCTTTGTTTGTTCCTCAGTTTATTAGAAGGTCAGTGGTGCTCAACTGCAATACAGTAAATTAGATGTGCAGGCTTATGCACTTACATGGGCTAAGAAATTTTATTTTAAAAAGTATGTGATTTTTCGGATCAATCTACACTGGGAAATTTCGAAACATAGGGTAGGTACATATCTGCTTATAAATAGTTAGTAAGTAATCTGTCGAATAAATGCACCTTGAGAACATTGACTGCATTCATTGATTGTTTAATTCTCTTGATGATTTCCTCTCACTGTGGATGTGGTCAATACACTTTTAAGTTTAAGTATCGTGTAAAAGATCAGTTGCATGAGTTTAGGCAACTGGCAGTGAGATAATCCGACCTTAACCTGATCAATATCCTTCAAAACCGTCCGTCTGTTACCTTAGGTCTCGTGTCGAGGCATTCCTTACCGTACTTTGATTTGCGGGTCGACTTTGATAACAACTTCCATTCGCTACTAAAGTGCTTGTTTTAACGAGTTGAAAAACACCTTAGCAGTTTAGGATCAGGTCTTTAGGGCATTACGGTGAAATAAAAGATTAATTTATTCAATGATCGACTTCTGATCCCTCCGAATAATATTGCTTTTTTTTGTAGATAAATTCGAGCGTAGAGGAAATGTTCCAAGTTTGGGAACCGCTTTCTTCTGCCGAATTAGCGAACTCAATGTTTAACTTGTAGACGATTTTATGGGTATAATCCTTTAGCTGGTTCGTTGGAGTAAATGTATCTACAGAAGACATGATTTTATTCAATCTCATGTTTTGTACTAGAGAAACCTACCATATTTTATCAAAATCTGTCAAAAAGTAACATCGACAAAAAAAAATAACTGGCCTAATTTTTGTCGAGACTGGTATGGATTGTAGATGCTTATTGGGTTTGTAGTGGAATTCTACCAAGATTGAATAGAGTAAAACATTATTTGTGCAGACAGAAAAACGATATATATATTTGTCGGAACCTGACACCAGAAAGACGTATTGCAGCGTTATAGTTCATTATTTTAGACGCCTGTATAAAATCGATTAGCAATGTTGAGCTACGTATTATTTGGTTGTAACGAAATAAATAAAGTTGCGTAGAGAGTAACGCCGTCTACTGGCGCATTGTTGAAATAAAGTTGCGTAGAGAGTAACGCCACCTATTGGCGTGTTGTTGAACTGAGATGACAGGTAGAAGGCTTTGGAACGTCGAGAGGTTTCTCTCGAGTGAGCGTAGGCACGAGTTGGCGTTTTTGTCGGTATGTTGGTAGACTGGTCGAGCAGGTTTGCCAACTTGACTGAGGCGGGAGCGGAGAGGCTCCGCCGCTGGTAGTTCTTCTTGATCGGACCGCGCTAGAGATCGGACGTACTCGTTAGCCAACCTCGTGCCTAACTCGCTACGTTCCTGAAGGCTTATACCTAAAGGATTATTCTGATAGCTTATAAAATCCCGCGTTCTTTAACCATTTAGCTAAGTGTTTTATTTCAAGTGTTATTTTGATTTCTTATGTTTCATTAGAAGCTTACTTTTGTGAAATAAAGAAATGATGTGTTATGTGTTGTTTTAACTTGTTTTGAAAAGATTTGTCCCTCTGAGTTTGTTGCCGGTCCCATATAGGGCTAAATCTTCTCATGTTAGAGGCGTAGGGCTGGAGCCGGCCTAGTTTGACTTGAATAAAGATTTAAACGGTTTCTTTTACTTTCATATCGCTCCCTTGAGTTAAACATAGCAATTAGTTCTTTTAAACATTTAGTACTGAAGTATAGTAGGCACTAGTATGGTTAACGAGTCCTAAGGTTTATTTCATGCACTGGTAGCATGGTAGCATACTGGTTTAGCTGTGAAGTAATACATTATCGTACTACCCCACGCGCCCACCGCCTTTGAGACCATCCTTATTCGACATCAGCAAGTGGGATTGCCAAGGTATCATGTATTGCTTACACAGCCACCTGGGAGCGTGGTGTATTTCTGGTGACCTACATTCCATAATCTGGACACGTGGTAATGGTAAGCACACGTGTCTAACCTTGATTGAAAGGTGAGTGTAATTCATTGTTATTTGGTGAGAATTATTGTGAAAATGTGAATAAAATTGTGATTGAGGCAGTCGAGCATAGCGGTCGTTACGTGACGTCATCTCTGGGATCGTTACGTTTCTTTGTAATTAATTTTTGTAATCCATTTAAATCGAAGCGATCTTGAGTTATTTTGATTTGAAATCCATACTGTTAATTAAAACCGAGTATTAGCTATTACAACGTGATATTATTTCATCGCTTACTTGTGAATTTACCCTCAATAATTGATTTTTCATGAAAATACAATTCATTTTTATAATCCATTTAAATCTAAGTGATCTTGAATTATTTTGATGTGAAATCCATCTTGTTAATTACAATCAAATATCGGCTATCACGACGTGATATTATTTTATCGCTCACTTGTGAATCTACCCTCAATAATAATTTTTTATGAAGATATAATTAATTTTTATAATCCATTTAAATCTAAGTGATCTTGAATTATTTTGAAGTGAAATCCATGTTGTTAATTACAACCAAATATCGGCTATCACGACGTGATATTATTTCATCGCTCACTTGTGCTTCTACCCTCAAAAATATTTTTTTTTTGAAAATACAATGCACCGTTAGAAATGGATCCTGCTGATTTGCCAATGCATAGGATTGTGTAATCCCTACCCTGTAAAGTTTAGTAATTAGTAAAATTGCTACAAATTATTGCCCGTAATGCAGTGATAGATCACAAATCGTGCATACTATGAAAGCATGAGCTACGCATATGAAAATTAATGTTACAGTGTGCTGCAACCTGAGCAGGGACAACTTACAGACGCCATCACACCTGTAACACAGAAGCAGCTGTGCAGTATCGTCTGTTCTGGAGATTTGGAAATAAAAGGACAGGTTTCGTTCCAATTGTTTATTAGTGAATTTTATTATGAGTGTAATGGCGAAGCATAACAGTCTAACGTAACTAATTAGCTGTCACTTTTCGTATTGGCCCATTTTACCATGTTACTTATTTTTGGAACACATGTTTGTTTGTTCATAGAATGAAATAAAACGCACTCATTGAAGTTTAAATTTTATTCTGAGATTTTTGAAGTCCCGTATACATTGGAAACATGTTTTTTTTGTCTGCTACATTGCATTTAATAAACCTTTGAGTTTATCCTGCTTACATGATAAACCTGATGCCGTGCTAATGATGATTTCAGTAACAGCCAGCTATGTTAAACTACATCGTGCATCTCGCCATCTGCCGCAGCAACGGCAACTGCAAGGCGGAAAGCATCAGCCTTCGTGCTTGGGTTGGACTTCACCACCACCTTTGACTGGGACGCGTGCATCATGCTTTATTAATCTGGTGAGCAGTTCCATTTTGTTGGGATTATTTTGAGAGGATTTACTTCTGCATAGAAGTTTTGAGCGAGTTTCTGTTGTTAAAGCTAAAGTAGAAAGCTGAGTTTCTGTTGTAAAAGCTAATGTAGAAAGCTATCTTTAGTGATTTTGATCAGTAATGTTCAGTTTCAGTTGATCAGTTGACGCTGATAGTACCAATGGTTCTGAGTAACATGATTTAAAGAACCGTTTTTATTTTCTTTTTGGAATTCACTCTTAACATTGTTTTTGCTTTCGATGGACTGAAAGCTTGTACTTTCGAAGGACTGAAAGTACGCCCGATGGACAGGGCACTACTGTTTTGCTTTCGATGGACTGAAGGCACGCCCGATGGACTGGGCACTACTGTTTTGCTTTCGATGGACTGAAGGCACGCCCGATGGACTGGGCACTACTGTTTTGCTTTCGATGGACTGAAGGCAAGCCCGATGGACTGGGCACTACTGTTTTGCTTTCGATGGACTGAAGGCACGCCCGATGGACAGGGCACTACTGTTTTGCTTTCGATGGACTGAAGGCACGCCCGATGGACTGGGCACTACTGTTTTGCTTTAGATGGACTGGGTATTGTTTAGTGACCGCATCAGAAGTGCCGGAGCATGTAAGAGGTGCACGTGGTCTGCTTTTTATGTGCAGAATGCTCTTTGCGAGGAGTAGCACTTACGCGGCTGAGATGGTTACTTCTGACGAGGGTCTGGTATCTGCTGAAGGACTGGTAATGCACCGAAGGACTGGTGTTGTTTTGTTTATGTACTGTGTTCATATGAGTAAAATTGGCATTATCAAATCAGAATATTATTTGTTTTAAGATGTCTTACAAAAATTTAGATCACATATGACCAAAGATTTTTTTTTAATGCCAGATAATTTCCCCGTAAATTGATATTGATGACAATGGTAGTGATACTGTCGAGCAATGAATTAGAGCTGTTGTGATTTGTGTTTTTGATGTTTGAGATTGTTCTGTTTTCACATAAATTTGAGAGTATCCGCCAGATGGAGGCGATGATTATTGGAGTGTATCCGCTAGATAGCGGCGATGATTACTGATTATTTTTATTAAGTCGTTGCTCGATGGACTATTTTTGACTAGAGAAATGAGGATTGATTAATGACTTTGAACTATTTTTTTGGTTTGATTGATAATAAAGTTTGATTTTAATAGTAATTTGAGAGAGACCCAAATTGTGGGTCAGGAATGACCGAGCGATGAGATACTGTGCTGAGTATTTTGTTACAGAATCAAATGCATACACCCACACACGAGGACGTGTGTAGCGCAGGACGGCCGTGTCGGAACCTGACACCAGAAAGACGTATTGCAGCGTTATAGTTCATTATTTTAGACGCCTGTATAAAATCGATTAGCAATGTTGAGCTACGTATTATTTGCTTGTAACGAAATAAATAAAGTTGCGTAGAGAGTAACGCCGTCTACTGGCGCATTGTTGAAATAAAGTTGCGTAGAGAGTAACGCCACCTATTGGCGTGTTGTTGAACTGAGATGACAGGTAGAAGGCTTTGGAACGTCGAGAGGTTTCTCTCGAGTGAGCGTAGGCACGAGTTGGCGTTTTTGTCGGTATGTTGGTAGACTGGTCGAGCAGGTTTGCCAACTTGACTGAGGCGGGAGCGGAGAGGCTCCGCCGCTGGTAGTTCTTCTTGATCGGACCGCGCTAGAGATCGGACGTACTCGTTAGCCAACCTCGTGCCTAACTCGCTACGTTCCTGAAGGCTTATACCTAAAGGATTATTTTGATAGCTTATAAAATCCCGCGTTCTTTAACCATTTAGCTAAGTGTTTTATTTCAAGTGTTATTTTGATTTCTTATGTTTCATTAGAAGCTTACTTTTGTGAAATAAAGAAATGATGTGTTATGTGTTGTTTTAACTTGTTTTGAAAAGATTTGTCCCTCTGAGTTTGTTGCCGGTCCCATATAGGGCTAAATCTTCTCATGTTAGAGGCGTAGGGCTGGAGCCGGCCTAGTTTGGCTTGAATAAAGATTTAAACGGTTTCTTTTACTTTCATATCGCTCCCTTGAGTTAAACATAGCAATTAGTTCTTTTAAACATTTAGTACTGAAGTATAGTAGGCACTAGTATGGTTAACGAGTCCTAAGGTTTATTTCATGCACTGGTAGCATGGTAGCATACTGGTTTAGCTGTGAAGTAATACATTATCGTACTACCCCACGCGCCCACCGCCTTTGAGACCATCCTTATTCGACATATTCATTTGTTCAAGTACACTGACAAAATAGAAAACCACAGACAAAACAAAATAGTCGCCAGCTCATGGCATAAGGTTTACAACCTGTTAGGTTTATATGTTCTAACAATACTTTTGACGCGTAGTCAACGCTACCATTCTATAACAGCTCATCAATAATACATATGTCTCTATATGTAAGATAATTAGCCTGTATCAGATACTTTTGATCGCACACTGTAGATATATATATAGATTTGGTAAAGTATTACAGGATGGCAGATATTTTTGGCGCGTTGTTTCATCAGCTACTATTGATGTTGTCTGTACTTAAATGTCAGACATATCCATGCCGTCTTAGAGTGAGAGAGATTTCACGGGTGTGTACCAGGTATCAGACGTTTCCTCGTTTACAAAATAAATATGAAAGAAAGTTACCTTCCCCTAACAATGAAAGCCATTTTAACCGCACCAAAGAACTTTGTTGAGTAAAGTGTTCCTTAAACTAACAGTTGAAACTGAAGCGCGTTCATTTTCCCTTGTAATTAATGAGTCCGGCCTTTTTTCCCTCGCCCGGGATGATAGACCGACTACTATTTATATTCGGAGGACGAGATGGGAGTTAAATAACTGGAAAAGGCAAACTGAGTTTAACTTTTAAAATGTGTTTTCGTTAGTTATGCATCGTTTTTTGCCATGCGACGTGTCCCATTACCAAGTGACGTGTATGTAAGCATCTTTATTGTTTTAGAGTTCTCATACTTGGTTAGTAACTAGTAGTTCGCCCCGAACTGAGAACTCGCGGTTCGCTATAAACTATATAGTGTAGATTCATAGACATCTATTTCATTTTCGACACGAATGAATAAAAAATGTTAAATTCAAGATGGCTGATACGCCTATTTCCTCGCGTACCCACCACAATTGACTAGACAACGATCCACCTACCCTACAAATGTATCTAAACTATGGCCACTCAAATTTTCTTGCAAAGCAGTTGACCAAAATAGCAAGACCCCTCACAAATAGCTTTTGGGCCTTTTAGGCTCTTCTAGCTCCATAACCCCGTGATCGAGCCTGCTCTTAATTTAATGACTAAAATATAATGCCCTCAACAACATGTTTACCTAATATAATCTAAATTAGAATATATTTACTTAAGTTATTGAGTATCAAACTATCCTCTGATAGATCAGCTTAAAAACATCGAAATGCCGGGACGTGCCCCTAGCCAGCCGAATGTTTCAAGTCGAATGTAAGAACTTCACTTCGCTTCGCTCGCTCGTTCGATAAAGTAAATACCCCTATTTTTTTAAACTGTATTTAGTAGTGCCGAATCTGAATCGCTAAACTTAAGTGGCAGTGGGCGGGGCACATTGCACGTAGAACCGATGGCCGTTGGGGCGGAAAGGTTCTCGAGTGGCGACCACGTACCGGAAGGCGCAACGTGGCCCCCACAAGGTGGCTGACGACCTGGTAAAGGTCGCGGGAGTCCGCTGGATGCGGGTGGCGCAAGACCGGTCATTGTGGCACTTTTTGGGGGAGGCCTATGTCCAGCAGTGGACATCCTCTGGCTGATATGATGATGATGATGATGATTTAGTAGTGTCCAACCGAAGGTACGGTTTCGATTTCGGTTTCGGCCAGTTTCGGCCAAAAAATCATGTTACGGCTGTAGTTTTGGTTTCGGCCAAAAACCGGCCGAACCTTTTGGCTGGGCCGAAACTTACGAAATGGTACTTCGTACTATGAAACTAAACATGTGACAAAGATCAAAAGTTGGGAAACAAATAGGACAACAATATTAATATACTCATTTATGTATACATAAATTAATCGGTTTATTGTAAAACACAATTCCTCTAATTAAAGCGCCACTTGACGGGCGACGCAGTCTTAATGTGTATAACTAGTGGAGTGGCCAAGTTGAAGAATAGCAACTTATGTAGGACTAAAAAGGTTTATACCGACGACAAGTGGTATTGTTGGAATCAGCGTGGTCTACTGATGCAAATGAATGTTGTCGCTTCATAAAGTGGTCGAATGAGTTTATTTGAGTTTAGTATGACGTCATAAAGTCAGCAGTACAAAGTTGTACACTTTTTTCTTTTAAACATAGCATGTGGGGTAAAAAATGAAAGGGCTCAGTAAGTAGGTTACAAATATATAACATAGTCTAACATGTTAACCATTTGGTCTAACAAATTATTAGAAAACTTTCAAAAATTTGACAATCCAGAGTTGAATTTGAACTGCTCTAAATTGAAAATGGCGGTCGGCCTAAAGCAAAGGGAGTGCACAAAAAAACAACATTTTTGACCAAAAGTGCAAAATATATAGGAATCGTAAAAGTCTTAGAAAAAATTCAATCAAAACGCTAAAATAAGCATGTTTTGTAGGAAAAACTTTTCTCCAAAATCGAAAAGGGCCAAGATATTTGACCCGAAAATTAGGAAAAATCTAGGACAGTAAAAATTTCGATGAATGTTGTGTCATTATAACACCTATTTTTTATTGTGTTATCGTACAGAATACGCTAAAATAAGCATGTTTTGTAGGAATAACTTTTCTCTAAAATCAAAAATGGTGCTTGCTGATGCTTATTTTAGCGTATTGTCTAGGATAAACATTCATGAAAAATAGGTGTCATAATAACATCACTCTGATGTAATTTTTTCTAAGTGCTGCACCCCCTTTGCTTTAGCCCGGTATAAACCTTTTCGGTCCTACGAAAATCGTAAATAAGGTAATTTCTACGAATTGGCCTCTACTCTAAAAAGCGGTTTTGTGACATATTTTCAACAATTTTCACAAGTCCACAAAAGGTTCGGTTTCGGTTTCGGTTTCGGCCGAAACTGGGGCCAAAGCCGAGTCTTTGGTTTCGGTTTCGGCAAAAAAACATGTTTCGGTCGGACACTAGTATTTAGCCGACACTTCTCGTCATAGGGTTAAAGCAAAAAAAATCTACTTTACGTAAAAGATAACCCTTTTTTGGTTCAGTTTCTGTGTAAACCATTTTGTCAGCAAGATTGATAATATATGTATATGTACGAGTACCATGTCAAATTGCAGCTTTTTACTCGTAGTACTAACGATCACCGAGCTAAGTCCCTGACTAACAGACATCATATGTGATAGATGTGGTGAATCTATAGAGATCCCTGATTGGCAACGTTAGGTACACATTAAAATTTTAACACACTTATAATATCAGAATAAAACCGTTTCAGAAATGAGTACAAATGTAAATCCATACTTTTAACCGTTAGATATATATAGGTGACAAAGTGATCTCTTCTAGAGGAAACAAAACTTTTAATCTTATTGTGATATAATTATTACCAACAACGCGAAACAAACTGTCATGAATTGATCAAAATTCATTGTAGATTCTCTACATTCTGAACCAAAAAGCTTAATTTATTTATAAGTTACGTCCTTTTTGAAAACAATAAGTGTGGTACTTTGTATTCGCGTCGCCGACCACGCTTAATTATAAGAACAAACAATTCACCTCCATCTACGAACATGGCACTCCATTTATCACGAGCTCGAGCATAAACATTCGGTAAACAATGCAGAGAAAAGCATGCCAGGTTGCCAGGAGCGGTATTGGACTTTCTTTTTATGACAGCTCATGATATACAATGTGGTCACAGGTGGTTAAAAGTAGTCATATTAGGTGCATACATACTAAGCTTAGATACCTACCCATAGGACAAAACTTTTCAAGTACAACCTGCAACCTACCAGTACCAGCATAATAATACTAGGATAAAGTGTCCTATTGTGTGAAACATAGACATATTATGTCTAGGTTTTACACAGCAATTTGTCCATTTAGTCATGTTTATGTATCACGTAAGAACACTATTCTCAAGCTACGGATATTTTGTATGCTTTCAATGCAAATTCCGTACACAATCGAGCTGCGGGCACACAGACAAACACACAAATGCTTTCAACGGTACTCGTAATTGCGGAGACCGCAAGCCGGTGTAACATCTTGTTTGCAGCTTGTACTGTCTGCTCGAAATTTCTGAATATGCAGGGATTTATGTGCTTAGGAGGATAATGTTTTGCGTGTCTGCAAGTTTAATTTTTTTGCACACATTTCGCCACAGGAGATGTTATCACGTTTTTGAGTTTTTGTGATATATGTATAAGTATATACGATGTGGGTACACCTAGATTATGTTTACTTAGGTATAGGGTAGTTGTAGTTTGTCAGTCTTTAATTAAACCTCCTACGAATCGCATCAAGTGTTTGTTCTGCTGATACCTAGACTTCCTAGTTCCTATGTTCCTGGATTTCACAGTGGCGACGAGACATTCTGGACCCAAGTTCGTTACGGTTGTGATTATAACTTCATAGTAGTGCGCGAGCGAACTGATAACGCGAGTTAGTTTTTTTTTGTAATGAGTGAGACGGCACCGGGTCGAGCAATGGCGGTCGGTAAAATACCGGAATTTAAAATGGGAGCGGATAATTGGAGGCTGTATGTAGATCGTTTAGAACAATACTTTTTAGTGAATAAAATTGATCAAACAATGTATGTACCAACGTTAATTACGGTGATGGGAGCGGAGTGTTACGAACTTTTAGTGAATTTGTGCACGCCCGTCAAACCATCTACCAAAACGTTTGCAGAAGTGACGTCGATACTCGAAAAACATTTACAGCCTAAGCCAAGTATTTTAGCTGAACGTTTTAAATTCCGGCATAGGAAGCAGAGTGCGAACGAATCTATATCGGAATATGTGGCCGTGTTAAAGCAAATGTCGAAAGACTGTGAATTTACGACTTGGTTAGAGGACAGTTTGCGTGACCAACTGGTTTGTGGACTACAGAGTGAGACTATACGCCAGCGTTTGTTTACGGAAGAGTCATTGGACTTTGCAAAAGCGTATAAATTGGCGGTTAGTATGGAGGCGGCGGAAAAAGACTCGGCTCTCGTGGAGGGTCGCGCGGGACCGTCGAGCGGAGCAGGCACAGTGGAGTGCAAAGCGATGACACCGCGCTGGGCAGGAGGCCAGGCGGGACAGCGAGCGGGCCGGGCGGCGACTCGCGCGGGCCGGGGAGGCCGCGCCGGCGCCAGCGGCGGCGGCGGCCGAGGCAGGGGCCCGGCGCGCAGCGCCCAGCAGTGCAGCGCGTGCGGCGGGGCGCACGACAAGGCGGGATGCCAATTTGCTCGTTATGTATGCAGGGTATGCAATAGACAGGGGCATTTAAAGCGTATGTGTCCCAATATGACAGAGCATTACGATGTGCATGCCATTGCCAACACCGTCGTGGATGAGCTAAATGCGTGCAGTGAAGACAGTGACGAGGTAATTATTGTGACTTTAAATCAATTATCCGCTTTAGCATATAAACCGATTATGTTAAAATTAAACGTACAAGGTATAGATATGGATATGGAGTGTGACACGGGCAGTGCCGTTTCATGTATAAGTGAAAAAATGTATTTAGCTGTATTTAGTAAGTTACCGTTAGTGAAATGTAATTTATATTTACGTTATTTAACAGGCGAGTGGGTGCAGCCGGTAGGGCTGATAAGACCGTTAGTGCGTTTTAGAGGTATAGAAAAGCACTTGGATTTGTTTGTAATACGAAACGGAAAAAGTACGTTGCTCGGTCGACAATGGTTATATGAATTATATCACAAGGGGTTATTTATGTACAACCGCTTAGTGTACGGCCTGTCATCTAGCCCCGGAATATTCCAAAGACATTTAGAACAATTATTTGCTGACCTGCCGCACGTGGGCGTATTTTTGGATGATGTCATTATTACGGGTAGCAATACGAAATCCCACGTGGACAACTTATATAAAGTATTTGAGCGATTGCAGGCAAATGGTTTGCGGGTCAGAAAAGATAAGTGCGCGTTCTTTGAAGAGTCGATTAATTATTTGGGGCACGTCATCAGCAAGGAGGGTGTCCATACGTGTCCGGATAAGGTTAGGGCCATCGTGAATACCCCGGCACCTAGCAACGTGTCTGAGGTTCGGGCGTTCGTGGGTATGATAATGTATTACGCGAAGTTTATAAAAAACGTGAGTACCTTGCTTACACCCTTGTATAACTTGTTAAAGGCCGGAACCAAGTTTGTTTGGAGCGCGAGTTGTCAGGAGGCGTTCGTCAAAGTCAAACAAGTGCTGACTTCGAGTGAAGTTTTGGTGCACTATTCGGGTTCTCTGCCGTTAGTTCTGACATCAGACGCATCCGGGGTGGGGATAGGGTCCGTTATATCGCACCTCACGCCAGAGGGCGAGCGACCGGTGGCTTACGCGTCGCGTACGCTTACCCCGGCCGAACGGGCGTACGCGCAGATTGATAGGGAAGCGTTAGCTTTAGTGTACGGTATACGGAAATTTCACCAATATTTATACGGTCGTAAGTTTATATTGAGGACAGATCACAAGCCGCTCACATACATCTTTGGCGATAAAGTAGGCATCCCGGTGATGGCGGCGTCTCGATTGCAGCGCTGGGCGATTTTGTTGTCAGGATATAATTATGAAATTGAATACGTACCTTCAAGTAAAAACTGTGCTGACGCGTTATCGAGGCTGCCGCAAGGAGGTCAAGATCAGAAACAAAATCAGGAGGTAACTTACCTTAATTTTGTGGAAGATTTTTTACCTGTAACTAACGAACAAGTTAAGTCCGCTACGTCACGTGACGTAATTTTAAGTAGGGTGTTGGCGTATGTGCAGTCAGGCTGGCCGACATCGTGTCAAGATGAAGAGATCAAACCTTTCCTATTAAGGCGCCACGAGATGTATGTAGAGCGAGGTTGCTTAATGTGGGGTTACCGGGTGGTGGTACCAGCAATTTTGAGGGAAGCAGTTCTCAAGCAGCTTCACGTTAGTCATATGGGCATAGTAAAGACTAAGGCCTTAGCTCGTAGTTACGTGTGGTGGCCCAATATTGACGCCGATGTGGAAGCGCAGTGTAGGCAGTGTGAAACCTGTGCCGCGGAGGCGCCGGCGCCGGCGCATGCACCTCCGAGCCCTTGGCCTTACTCAACCCACGTCTGGAGTAGGCTACATGTAGATTTTTTGGGGCCATTCAAGGGAAAAACGTTCTTAGTACTTATAGATTCGAGTTCAAAGTGGCTGGAAATATTTGAAATGGCTAGAACGAACGCAGGGGCAGTGATTAAAGAACTAAGAGCAACTTTCGCGCGTTTTGGGTTGCCAAGAGAATTAGTATCAGACCAGGGTCCACCGTTCACGAGTAATGAATTCAAACATTTCCTGGTAACTAATGGCATAAAACAGTCTTTCTCTCCAATATACCATCCAGCATCGAACGGGGCCGCGGAAAATGCTGTGAAATTATGTAAACGTGCGATTAGCAAGGCTTTTAGAGAGCGTACGGATGTCGACGCGGCACTGCAAACTTATCTCATGGCATACAGGAATAGCATGCATAGTACAACAGGGGAGAGTCCGGCGATGCTTTTGCAGCGGAGGTCGTTACGTTCACGGTTAGATTTGCTTCGCAGCGAGAGTGCGCTGGAGAAACGGGTTAGTTCGGCCCAGCAGCGGCAGATCGAAAACGCAGGCGGTACGCAGCGTCACTTTCAGCCTGGGGACGCGGTTTGGGCTCGCGATTATACCGGTAACGACAAATGGGTTAGAGGTACGGTGCTGGGTGCCAAAGGTTCGCGGAGATACACCTTAGATAGCGGAAGCGGTAGATCGGTTCTTAGGCATGTTGATCAAATCAGACGGAGATCTAGGTTATCGACTGTACTTTGTCCTGAAGAGCTCAATGAGACTAACGAGCGGTTGCCAGGGGCTGAGTACGGCGTCGCGCGCTCTAGCCAGCAGACGGAAGTGGGCGAAGGAAACGTGCAGCCTTTACAAAAGGAAGAAGTAACAAGTGCTGAAACTAGTGAGACAAATGTGGCTTGTGCGCCTCCTCCACGTCCGTCTCCTCCGCCACAGCGCCGATCCCCGCTGGTCCTCAGGCCTTTACCGAACAGAATTCGTAAGCTAGAAATAGATTAATATCTACGAGTTAAATTTATGTGAGAGGAGCATAGATAGTTAGTAAATAAGGTCTTACAATTAGATAGGTATAGATTTGTTTAGGATAAAAAGTTGTAATAATTTCTTTGTAATAATTTCATTCTTTATAACTTCTTTTAAGTAGATTATTTCAAGGTTTAGAGATTAAGAAGGGAGGTGTGATATATGTATAAGTATATACGATGTGGGTACACCTAGATTATGTTTACTTAGGTATAGGGTAGTTGTAGTTTGTCAGTCTTTAATTAAACCTCCTACGAATCGCATCAAGTGTTTGTTCTGCTGATACCTAGACTTCCTAGTTCCTATGTTCCTGGATTTCACAGTTTTGTAATGTGCACTATGTCGAAGAACACTCCAGAAACTCACATATACACATACATACTCACATATACAGTTTAAATTCGATTCAACTCACATATACATATTCTATACTTAACACTTTAAACTCTCGCGTTTTGTACACATATTTAATTACACGAACAGTACGGTTACCATCAGTTTGTCACTGACATAAACGCCGTCGAGAACGTAATTTACTTTCTATACATCTCGCTCGCACTCACATATTAGTGCGAGCGAGATATATAGAAAGTAAATTACGTTCTCGACGGCGTTTATGTCAGTGACAAACTGATGGTAACCGTACGGGTCTACCTACCGTGATATGATTTCATTGTTTTTACCTTAAATTCCGACGTTTCAGCTGACACACACACACACGCTCATATACATATTCTTCCTTAAATGAATGCGAAACCGTAAAACCCGTCTTAAGTTTAAACGCGCCTTCTCTAGTTCAACCTAGTTTATGCACTTAAATAACGTTTCTTTAGTAAAAGCATTTAATTATAAGGGTACTATCATTAATATACATTTCTAGTTGCTAATTATTATGTATGTACATACGTTTCGACATCATGCTTTGATGTTATGAAGTTGTCACAGACTATTTGTTAAATAAAGCGCTTGTTTATGAATATTAAACAAATAAAGTAAAGAAATATGATTTAAAAGGTTATTGCTCGAAAAATAAAATGTTACTTACATAGTAAAGAGCAATCGCCTGTACACGTACAGTTTAGGTAACTCATAGTATCTAAATTATTTTATCTCTACAATTAGAAGCGAATTATTTTTGCAGTAACTCGGTTTTGCAGTTACTCTAAATTTTGGTTGATGTAGGCGCAGCGATTAAGATAATGTTAAAAGGTATCTTTACTTAAACATAGATGCGTTAAATAGATATTGACGGAACACATATTTACAGTCAAAACTCAAATATTACAAGGACTTTATCCAAAAGGCTCGAGTAAATAATACTAGTTATACCAAGGTATACTTGAGTTTAATTAACTTTCTAACATTAGGTACTCGTAACATAATTATATATTATGTTATCGACTTCATGGTGGGCCGAAACGGCTAACAAAATCGATGATTTTCTATATTAAGTAATAAAACTTAAAATAGGTAACTCCAAATACTCGTCACTACCATCACGGTTGAATTTAAAATTCATAATGATTCAACTTGATTTAGATTCACATAAGATACTTGCGACACCGCTGAGTACCTACTTACTCGTGTATAGGAATCAAATAAACAACCTCCGCGTTACTTCAGCTAATGAGCGTGTATTGTTCACCCCTTGTGATATTTATACATCCTGTATTTTCGACCCCTTAACGTTTACTTCAAATTTAATCTCATTTAAGTAACCTAAAGCGCTCGTACGTAAAGCTAAACTAATTCGAGCTCATTAAAATGCCATTTGCTTAATCTTGCTGCTGTGGATGTGTGTCTCAAGTATAAATACGAAGTACAAATACTTTTAAAGACTCTCTTAAGGTGACAGTCCATTTCCAACGACAGCAGCACTACCATTCATTTTAGGGGAACATTATTGTCTATTTCCATAGTAAAATGAATGGTAGTGCTGTTGTCGTTGGAAATGGACTATGTCACCTTTACTATGGAATGACAATAACCGACGCGTTCGTACTAGTAGTGCAGCTGGGGTCAGAAATGGAATATTACCCTAAAGGTGCCAGTCCATCTCCAACTGCAGCTGCATTACTAATTTTAATTTTTAACAAGCAGAAACGTCCAAGACAGTATTTTTTCCACTTTTAAATTTATTCTAAGCTTAGCTGCATTACTGTTGCGACGTTACTGGTGCAGCATTACTGCAGCGGCGCGACTGCGGCTGTTGAGGCAGGTCGGTGTAGGTACGATGACGAGCGAAGCGAGGAGGAGTGTTAGGTAGAACTGCGACCTTACAGCGCGCGAGCCGAGCGAGCGAAGCGAGCGTGCCACGGCAGCGGCCGGCAAAGCGCCAGAACCGACTTTTTTATAATAATAAAATTTTACAAGTCCCAGTTCCCTATAAAAACATCAATCTTTGGTCGCGTCTAACTCGGCCATTTTAAATTTTAGAGAGTTTATTAAGAAAAAAGTGATTATTTCATCAAAATCTTGTGAATTATTCTAACTGTTTTGAAATCCCTATGTTTTTTTCATTTTCTCAAAAAAAAAATTCTAAGTCCCAGAAACGGCCCCCTTTTGGTACAGTCTGACCGGCATCTCTATTTAAATTTGAACCTAAATTTGTTCTGTTAGAATTTTGAATTTATATAATATTTCTACTCAGAATCAGTAGCTTTCTCCATTCTTACTGAGAAAAAATATCTCCAAGTTTTTGGTGCATTTGTATGAAATTTTGGGGACATTTTTTTTCTCGTATTAACGCCATGCAATATTTTGGGACATGTAAGGTATGCTTAATGATATAATGATACATTTGACTAAATAATACTTGGTAAAATGAAACTTGTCCAAGTAATTATTTGCTAAACAATAACTTGCCAAAAAATACTATTGCTAACTGAAAAATTGCGATAACTTGTTTTGCAAAACATTTTTTTGGGAAATGATAATTTGGGAAACATAGTTTGGGATGTGATACTTTGGGAAACGTTTTTGGCCCATTCGTTAGTAAACCGATAGGGACAGAGGGTAAGATGGGGACTAATTCTCTTCATAGAAAAAACATATCAAACAATCCTCCATATCTTCGTCGTCGACTTCAGACCAAGCTGTTTGGGCCCATCGTCCACACTACTGACACCCTACCCGGTTTTCCGACGTTCTAGGCAAGAATTGTTTTCATCATTGCAATGTGAACAACTCGTATCTTCTTATGCTTTTTTTCCTGTTCCCTTCCCTTTTTTTTTCTTTACCTTTACCTTTCGTCTTCTTAGTCGTGTTATTATCAACAGCTGGTTTCGTAGGTCGTTTTCTTTCCTCTATTTCTTTTTGAAGCTGCTATTTGATATCCTGACTTTTTTGCCAACACATCTTCTAGTGCTTTTTCATAGCTTCTTTAGACCTTATCGTAAATTAATTTTTACATAAGTATGTACTTATGTATGTATGTACTTACTATCGAATCGAAATGTCGCACTGTGGGCTGAAGCGACCGATAGTTTCTTGCTAAACGTGCTTTTTTCTTATTTTTAATACCGCGATGAACCTCACCTGCTTCAGATGTACTAAGAATAGTATCTAATTCGATGTGTCAATTTCGATTCAGCCTCTGCCATCAATCCTAAGCTAATCCATTCCAGCGGTGAAGCGTATCGCTGAGCAATTAAGCATTTCCCTAAGCTATGATTATCAAAATACACTGCTCCAATAACATCTATCAGCCATACAAGCCAAATCGTAATGCCACGTGTGAAGCCATATTGTACCAGTATACAGTAATAAATATGTATTCACGTTAGCGTCTAAGAAAAGTAAGACGCGTACCTCGCAACGCAAGAGCATATGTTATGTGCTTATGTGTAGCACTGCGGCTTGGGAACACCCAAATATTCCGAAATATGTTTTTCCGACTTTCATAACCTCGATTTTCATAATCCCGATTTTTATATGTCCGAAATATCGAAATTACGACTTTGAAAACCACGAAAGAAGAAAATCACGTCTGTGTTATTTCCGAATACTTAAAATCGGATTTTCAAATGGACGAAAGCTTAAAGTTCCGATTTAGAAAAAATCCGAAAATATTTTTTCCGAATTTGTCTATTCCGAAAAATAATTGACCGATCGGAAATAAAGTAATTCGGTATTTAGAAATTCGATCTTTTGTAAACTCGGAATAATGAAATTCGTGATTTTCAAAATAAGACTTAAACGCACTTTTTTAAGTCTAACTAACCAAAATCCGAATCGGAGCACCCCACTATGCACGTGGTCTTGTCTGTCCTACCCCTAGAGTGTATGTAAAAAGCCGGAGGCGCGGAGGGGAAGCAGCCCTCACCCGCCGTAGCAAAGCGCAGAGCACAACGTGAGCCGGAGGCGAGCATTAGTGCCTGCGCTTTGCTACCCAAGGGCGAAGAGGCTGCTATGCCCGTAGCGCCGGAGCAGATGCGGAGCCCAACAAAAAAACTGTTGCCAGAAAAGTGGCTTAGGTTAGGTTAGAACTGCAACCCCACGAAAACAAACTGTTGCCAGAAAAGTGGGTTAGGTTAGGGTAGAACTGCGACCTCACGAAAACAAACTGTTGCCAGAAAAGTGGGTTAGGTTAGGTTAAAACTGCGTCCCCCAAGAAAACAAACTGTTGTCTGAAAAGTGGGTTAGGTTAGGTTAGAACTGCAACTCTCAAGAAAACGGACTGTTGCCAGAAAAGTGGGTTAGGTTAGGTTAAAACTGCGTCCCCCAAGAAAACGAACTGTTGTCTGAAAAGTGGGTTAGGTTAGGTTAGAACTGCGACCCCACGAAAACAAACTGTTGCCTGAAAGGTCGGTTAGGTTAAGTTAGAACTGCGACCCCCAAGAAAACGAACTGTTGCCAGAAAAGTGGGTTAGGTTAGGTTAGAACTGCGAGCCCACGAAAACAAACTGAAGCCGAAGCTGACCAGCAAGCCGAAGCTGCGGAGGCGAGCATTTATAATTGTGCCTGCGCTTTGATACGCAAGGGCGAAGGGGCTGCTTTGCCCGTAGCGCCGGAGCAGATGCGGAGCACGAATCGATAAATGCCATATCTGTCAATAAAAAGTACCATTTCTTTGACTTAAATAAATTCATTGAACACTTCATCCTAGCTCCAAGGAAGGTATTTTTGCCAAAGAAATATTTTGTATACCTAGTGGATTTATTGGCCTATAATATTGAGCCAAATAGATTTAGTAGTGTTATAGCTAATTTTCAGTCAGCTGACAAAGTCAAGGACCCCATGCCACATTTAAACTAGATTGTAAGACAGCGGAAAAACGCCTGAGTATGAATATTATTCACCAGAATATTCAGGGTTTTTCCAGCAAGGAATTAGAAATAGGTTTATTTTTAGATAATAATAATGTTGAAGTTATGTGTATTACTGAACATTGGCTGCAACATGGACAGTTTTTATTTGATTTTGTTAACTTTAAATTAGTCAGTTTTTTTGCTAGAAAGTCTGCTGTTCATGGTGGTTCCCTGATAATTGTTAAAAATTGCATGAAAAGTAAAGAGCGTAAAGATATTGTAAATTATTCCATAGAAAGAATTATAGAAATTTCCTGTGTAGAATTAGAAAAATATATTATTGTATGTGTTTACAGACCTCCATCAGCTGACTTCAGCACATTTGAAACTACAATGGAAAGTGTGCTGAAGTTAGTATGTAAGGGCCAAAAACATGTTATAGTCTGTGGAGATTTTAATGTTAACTTGCTCAAGTCCTCTAGTAATACTGTTAAAATGCTGTGTTTGTTTAAATCATTCAATTTATCTAACTTGTTTCTTGAACCTACACGGGTAGGTGTAACTAATGCAACATGTCTGGATAATATATTTTGTAATTGTGAATGTATAGATAAGCAAATATTTAACTGTTTTCATTCTGATCATAGCGGTCAAAGGGCTGTTTTCTTAAGCGATATTCATGATACTCCACAAACAATAACATATAGACCCATTACTAGTAGTCGCTGGGAATCATTCAAAAATTAAATTCAAAAAAATCTCTGTATATTACCATTTTCACATTACAACTGTAATAGTCTATATGAAGATGTTTTTAGCGTAATTCTTTATCATTTTAATCAAAATTTCAATATGAAAACTATTAGTGGGTCAAAAACTAGAACAAAGTTTAGTGAATGGGCAGGCATTTATAAAAGTAGAAAAAGGCTTTATGAACTTTATAGTGAGAGAGAGCTGAACAAAAATACAGATTTCCTGGACTATGTAAAGAACTACTCAAAAATCTTCAAGGGAGTGTGTTTAACAGCCAAGGCAAACTATACAACTTCTAAACTGAAAGTGTCGGACAACAAAGTGCAGACAACATGGAATATTATAAATAGGGAAGCTGGCAAATGTAAATCACGCGATTGTCAAGTCAACATTGTCACGGATAAACAACTGACCATGTCAAACAACGATGTTGCCTCGGCATTCGAAGATTCTTTTTCTAAAATAGCTATTAATACCACGAAATGTCTACATTCATCTTCGTCTCGAGGTCATTCCTTACTTATAGTTCGTTTTTTTTGAGCATTAGAAATAAGGTAAACAATCTTGATGTGTCTTTTAATTGAAAAACACATTTTAAAAATAAGTTACGGCAAATATGTAACAATTATGAATATAATACGATCTTTTATATTCTTCTGCTTTCATAAGTAATAGTTATTGATTTTTATAAAGCGTTTTTCAATTAAAAGACATGTCAAAATCGCTTACCTTCTTACAAGTTCTTTCTAATGCTAAAAAAAACGAACTATAGTGCTAATGTTAAGAAATGTAATATTAACTTTGAGTTTAGTCAAGTAGATTCAGCAAATATTGTTAAAACATTCAAGTCACTGAATTTAAAGAAAACGGAAGACTTAAGGAGAACATCAGTTAGAGTCATTAGTCATGTCTTAGACGTAATAGCACCTTACTTAGCCGTAATTTATAATATTTCAATTTCACAAGGCGTGTTTCCAGATCTTATGAAATATAGCAAAGTTATACCTCATTTTAAATCGGGTGATTCGAGTGATATGGCTAATTTCCGTCCAATATCAATACTTCCTGTACTAAGTAAAGTTTTTGAAAAGTTAATGTTAAATGATCTACTGGGTCACTTCAACAGACATGATTTACTTACAAGCAATCAGTTTGGTTTCACAAGGGGCCGTTCCACGACCGATGCTGCTTCGGTACTCATTAAACATATTTATGATATTTGGGAAAATTCTTGTGATGCAATTGGCATATTTTGTGATCTTTCTAAAGCATTTGATTGTGTGGATCATGGAACGCTCATTTTGAAATTAGAACACTATATGGTCTGTCAGAAAATGCCCTAAGCTTTATGTCTTCTTACCTTAGCAATAGAACAAAAACAGTTGTTGTAAACAAAACCCGGTCTAGCGGAACTGTAGTCCAATTAGGAGTGCCACAAGGTTCTATTTTGGGTCTATTCCTGTTTTTGGTTTATATGAATGATTTGCCATGTGTAGTAAAAAATCTTTGTGAAATTGTTCTTTTTGCTGATGACACATCATTACTTTTTAAGGTTGATCGGAAATCTACCGATTACAGTGTAATTAACAGCACACTCGTTGATGTACTTTACTGGTTTACTATGAACAATTTGCTTCTTAATGCTAAGAAAACTAAATGCATTAGATTTTCTTTGCCGAATGTTAAACCAATCGATACTAAGATACCTTTGAATAATGAATGCTTAGAGATGGTAGATAAAGCATTGTTTCTTGGTTTAACATTGGACAAAAATCTACAATGGAGTCCTCATATAGGAACACTAGCAAAGAAATTAAGTTCGGCCGCTTACGCCGTGAGGAGAATAAGACAATTGAGTAATGTTGAAACAGCTCGCCTTGTTTATTATAGTTATTTTCATAGTGTAATGTCATATGGTATTCTGGTTTGGGGCAAAGCAGCTGACATACAGACTATATTTGTCTTACAAAAGAGAGCCTTTCGTTCTATATATAACTTAAGAGTGCGTGAATCATTAAGAGAACTTTTCAAAGAAATTAATATTTTAACTGTAGCTTCCCAATACATATATGATAGTATTATTTATGTTGTTAAGAATTTACACTCATTCACTAAGAATTCTGATGTCCATAACTATAATACTAGAAATAAAAATAAGCTTGCTATCAATAAGTTTCGTGTTCGTAAAGTACAAAAGTCATTCGTTGGGCAATGCATTCATTTTTATAACAAGTTACCTGAGGATGCTTTAAGATTACCCTTTCCAGCTCTTAAGAATTACCTATCAAAGTCATTGATGTTGAAGGCTTATTACAGAGTCGAGGACTACTTGACAGACAAACATGCATGGTCCAAACCAGAAACTGTAATAAAAACAAGTAGCAATTAAATGCATTGTATTATGTGTAGAGTTATAGGTGACTCAGCTCAGATAAGAAAGCACATCAAATTTTATGAAGGCATCTCATGACAATCAGTCAGATTCATATAATATGTATTCTCATTTCTTTTATTGACTTTATTTTCTTTTTCAAATTTTATGAAGGCATCTCATGACAGTCAGTCAGATTCATATAATATGTATTATTATTTCTTTTATTGACTTTATTTTCTTTTACTTTTGTAAGAATTTGATATGTTTTCTGAAAGAGCTACGTATTTGTATGATTTCATGTACATATATGTTTTTTTAATCATATTTATATATGTACTTACTGAGTATAATTGTTTACTCGTAATGCATGTTAATTATAAGATGTAATAATGTTTTGAAAAGATGTGTCCCGCCGAGTTTGTTGCCGGTCCCGTATTGGATTGTCCCGTCCTCCAATTGAGGGGGGATTTACGGTGTACGGTTGGAGCCGGTATAGCTTTATTTGACGTTCATAAGCGCATTGTAATATGCCTACTTGAATAAACTATTTTTTATCTTTTATCTTTATCTTTTATTCAGAATTTAAAAAATGGGGATATTTAAAATAGGTGTCACGTGGAATCGGAATTAAAATTTTCGGAATAATGGCATTAAGGAAGTCGTGATTTCAAAAATCGTAAATATTAAATTTGGTGTTTATCACTATCGGAAATATTATATTCGGAATTACGTGGTTCGGAATTTAAAAAAATCGTCTTTTTTGCTATTCGGAAATATACACTTTCGTGATTTTCATCGTTCGTAATTTTGATGGGTCGAGCATTTAAAACACGGAATAATAAAATTCGATATTCTAAAATTCGGCATAAAATATTTCGGAATTATGTAGTGTACCCCTGCGGCTTAAGGATGACTCACGTTAGACCGGGCCATGTCCGGGCCGGAGCTTCCGGCGCTTACTTTTCTATGACATGACAGGCGATCACGTGACGCTTTCCATAAAAAACGATGCGCCGGAAGCTCCGGCCCGGACACGGCCCGGTCTAACGTGAGTCATCCTTTACATGTTAATTCTGGTTTGCTGGGCACTATGTGGAATAAGGTGATATAGGTACCTAAGTGTCGCTGGTATTACACCCTGCGCACTGACGTAGATTTGACCGATTTAGGCGGCCAAAATTATTTTAGGGTTTAATGTTCAAAATGGGATAAAACATTATAAAACGTGATTTTATATTAAACACAATTATATTTTATCAATTAAAAAAATTAAAATTAAAATTACTTTAAAAAATTTAAAAAAGGTAAATTTTGCTCTTGTATTTACTCTAAAATATATTTTCGAGTGAGAACTTTTCTCCCCGAAGCACTAGGTTTACCTACCTGTAAAAAGATTTTTTTTTAATCAATTTAAAAGAAAAGGAATTTTGTTTGAAAGCGTCTAAGTCCGGCGATTGCGGCTATTTGCGGCTAATTTTGTAAACAACATAAAGAGGAATAAGCATTCTATTCAAATATATACAATACACTACAGGGACGCACCCTGAAGTACAACAAAAAGACGTTTGAAAAACCAAATCTATGAAAAAAACAACATTTTGTGTAAGGTCATATTTAACTGGCTCAAAATATATGATAAACGTGATAAATGATTTAAATATATAAATTCTTCCCTGAATGACTGGATTCCATCAATAAAACTTTATGAAAATACCAGAAAAAAAATATATACACTTTGGAAAACATGTAACTTTTAAGAGCGTCGAGAACAGAAACGTGCGCTCTGAGCGATAGTCAAAGTTGACTGCCTGTTGTGCGGCTCAGGTTTGACGATAAGGAGTGGGGCCCTTACCACAATATACCTGGGTCTATAGGCTACCCCCACGTGATATTTTTTTATCAATATGTTGATTTTTGCAAAATCGACTTTTGGCCGCCTAAATCCGTAATATCTACGTCTGTGCTGCGGTCGACGATGTTATCGAGTACATCCGTAAGAAGACCGTCTACGACACTTTATGTTTTGTTTATATTATTTTATATTTTTATAAAGTTATTTATTTTGAACGAAATGTTTTCTCTGTCTATTATAGCGAGAGTTGGCGGAATGCCAGTGTAGCGATCCATATCAGACGTACACCACATTGTTTTTGAGTGTCCCATTACTAAGTTTAGCAGGAAAACGGCAAATCTCAAGATGCTATCGGATACAGTCGCATACCACAAGTCCAATATGCTACCAATTTAAGTAGAGAAATGTAAAATTACAATAAGTAGCTCGCCCCGAACTAAGAACTGGCGATTCTCGAAAAACTACACAGAGTGGATTCATAGACATAAATTAAATTTTTGACGCGATTGAATAAAAAAAGAACAAGAATTCATAATTGCTGCCGTTTTTTACAATATCGACTACGGATTTATGTTCAAGGAGATTGTTACGGATTGATGTTCATTTTAATTAAGATCGGGATAAAAAAAAAGAAATTCAAGATGGCGGCCATTTTTTACCGAATACGGATTCATAATAAAGAATCTTACGTATCATCAGATATCAATTTTATTCATGATTATTATAGTATTTATAGTAAATATAAAGAAGTTCCGTTTCCCGCGTGCCAACCAAAACTGGCTGCCATTCCTCAATCAACCGACTAAGTGGCAACTGAATTTTACAAGTCATCATCACATCACTTAATAATTTTACGAGTAATCGCTGACAACCTACTAACTAGTTTAATTTTAATTCAAATTAGTTTTAATTCTTGCTCTGAACCTACTTCACCTTAATAACGATAGTCACTATATATCCATTGTAGGTATTTACACTATTTACCTTGTATTTCCACAACAAGAATAACAAAGAGAAAGGAAAAGGACTCATAACGCTATTTGTATATTTAAATAACGTAAGCTCATAAGTTAATTTGTATTAAAGTGATAATTATTTAGCTAGTTGAACTTTATTACACAAAATACAACTTGACGTACAAGCTGTTAAAGTGCATACCTACCCACTTTATAAATTAATTCCATTCATTCATGCAGTTTTGTATGTTACAGCACAGTTAGCGATTTCTATGCGAAATGGCATTCTGTATCAGTCTACTTAGTATTTCATTATTTACATTGTACATCCCTATCACTCGTGGAGCGGCCTTATATAAGGCAGCGATGTTTCGGCCACGATTCGCTCACCGATGTAATTCAACATGTATACCTAATGTACGTATTAACATAATTTATATAATCTCGGTATATTGCTAAACCATTACACATGTTCGCTTTCATTTAAATAATTGCACTGCTTTGAAAACATGATTGTATAAGCAAATCGTTTTGAATTAATTTTGTTATTATGTAGACGTCAATTCAACGTTTTGGCATGAATGGCTTTAATGAATACAGATGTAGTGCATAATTATTTTCCATCGTATTTTTACGGAAACGTACGAACGTGTCTTGCTATTTTAGTCAATCTCGATACAAAAAGTACTGAGGTGAACTGAAGTAGCACGACAAATACGAACATTTCCGAGAATATGACAATAATTATGCACTACACTTCACTACAGGATGTGTGACGTCTAGGTTCCGTTGTATTACAAGGTGATAAATAAAACTCAGTTGGTCAGGCATGTGCTTTGCGACGCGCCCGCACGCCATGACAGTTGACAACAGAATGTCGACTTGCAGGTAGTTCGCATTGCACTTTTATTGTGTAAACGTCACATTTCTTCCTTTTTATAATGATTTATTTATTTTATTTTATGCGTTAGCCATGCAACAATAGTTCAGTCATCTCACATCTGTTTATCTTATAACTGCTAGGTTAATTTAGATTCTAATTCCGACATACTACCACCGGTTCGGAAAAAAGCGTTAACCTCAGACCCGAGAAGAACCGGCGGCAGAAACTCGGCGAGGTGTGGATATATTCATTTCTCAACAGTTCAACGATAATCATTTTTTAACAATATAACCTTAGAATATTTACACTATTCCTAGTATCTCTCTCAGTTGCTTAGCGGTCAGCTGGAAGAGATCCCTTAATGGGATGAGTTCGCCTTTGTACACATTTATTCTATTCTCTTATTGTTATGTACTTATTTAGCGTAATAAAGTGTTTTAATACCATTATGGTTTTACTTTTACAATATCAGTCTCTCTCCTTCTCCTTTTTTCAGTTTTGAATTCTGAGTCTGCTTTCTTTTATTCAAATTGATAATAACTCGAGGTTTAAATATCTTACGAGTTTAACCTTAATTGGTACATATTTTCTTTGGATGCTTACACTTTTCTAGATATTTTCATTAGCGTTCAAGCTATATACATGTTTCACACAATTAATACCTATTTTGTGAATTTCCAATAAAATTGTAACATACAGGTCGCTTTCCAATAACTCTCGTACATGTACATTATTTATTGGCAACAACTGATTTCCTCAGTTTTACTTGGCTTGTTTGATAGGTACCTAATACAGTATAATATATATATATAGAATGCAATTTATAATATACGTAAATGGTCCAATGTTAAGTAAGGTAAAAAGTCATGCAAGATACCACAACCTGTTTAGTTTTACTTGTGTACTGGTATGTTATTTACACAAACCATGATCTATACAAATAGATTTCTATTACTCGGGTAAAATGATGTAGGTACCTACATATTTGACCGTTATTATTATAAATTGCATTGGATATATTATTTTATTACCGATTTTTAATTATAATACTTGCTGAATACAGTATTGGCCTCAATTACATTCAAGTATGGTATATCGACTGTACTTAATCTAGCAACTTCATGTTACTTATACAGCAATTAATGATATTATTTATGTTATGAAAACAACTTTAATCCCTGCTTACTAATTGGAAGTTGATTTTAGCCTTGACTATAGTCTACAGTAGCCCTTGACTACAATATAAACAGCCTTAATTTGACCATGATTACAGTCACATTAATATTATTATTTTTATAGACATTTTGCTTCCATTAGGTTCAATTACTTACAGATATATTATAGAGCAAAACTAGCACCTGTGTATGTTCATTTACCTATCTTGATGGTGGCATATATTGTTTAACTCTAATTATGTATATTTTACAAGGAACCAATGGAATTTCATTACCATGAACACGGTTTCACCGAGTACATTGTTCGAAGATTTACCTTATTATTTTTCCGTTGCTTTAATAATACCCTAGGCCATTTTGGGTTTTAGTTCATACTTGGTACTTAGTACCTATAGTGTAGTAAATGAAGCAAGTTGTTGTATGGAGACCCATGCATTAATTTCTCAGTCGATGAAATTTAGCTTGGTTATTGTATAGTATGAGCCGAGCCTAACATTATAAATATCCAAAAAAAAAAACACTCCTAAGTTAGGTAAAAACACAAATCTGATTATATATTGAACCGAGTAATTCCTCAGTCCATAATTATTTTACAAAATAAGTTATTTGTATCAGTATGCGATACTAGAAAAAAATCTAAAAGTTTTGTCAAACATGAGAATATTTTTTTATGATACTTCCTTTTTTTGACGCTCATTTTCATCGGAAAATTGCTCTGTCATTTTTTTCTTCTTATATGATCTTAGAATATAATTTGGCGCAGTGGGTAAAAATATCCAAAAAAATGCGTTTAATGGGTTTATATTGTAGTCAAGGGCTACTGTAGACAGGAAATTTATACAATACTTTTTATTTATTGATACTTTATCATACTGTAAAGTTTTTTCTGGCTGAGGAATTACTGCGGGGTCCACCACCTTTATTTACTACACTACTATACGATAATTAAACAACGACTTAAGTAAATAACTCTTTGATAATATATATCTACTCTTGAAAATATAGAGAGGCTCGATCTGCAACCTCAATTTACAAGGTTTGTTTGATTTTGTTAGTCTCAACCTCAACTAGGCAAACTGTAATTTGGTGCAATCAAGATCACGTCTGGTCCTTACGTTTTTATACGTACACAGTATAAATTTTCCACTAACGTGCCTTTTTATTACACTTAATTAAACTCATCTCTATCTGGGTAATTGTCGGATATTGACGCCATCGCTAGGCCGTCCATTTTACGGATTTGGTTACTATGTTCTTATGTGTATATTTCCACTATCAGGAACAAGTCATATATAAAGTAGCGCAGTGGGAGTGCAAGGTTTCACGCATCGTCACTGATTGGTACTTTGTATTTTTTTTCAGCATTAGGTACTTTAGATACCTACACAATGTGTGGCATTGTGACAGACCCCGCGTCTATTTATTTATCTTTAATTGATCTTTGACCTGATTGTCAATTTATAGAATTATTATTGTGATCTTTTGGCACTAAAATTAGTTGATTGGTTTTAGGTAATTTATTTATTTTCGGACTTTTAGTTAGTCGGCCCGTCGACTTTTATCGGTACTCATTTAGTCCTAGTGCAGCTTTGCATTTTGAATTGGCCTTTGTAGGCACATTTATCACATGCCGGCACATTTTATCTTTTAGGGGGAAGGCGGCGCCATTATCGCAATCCTGTCTACCTGTTTGTTATGTTTGCCCAAAAACTCTTTCAGTTGCCTCCTAACATTTTATCAAATTTGTTCCCATAATGTTTATTGTAACTGAAACCCCTCAACATAGATTCAACATTTTCCTTTAGATCGGCAGAGGCTCAATTTCCGCATTGAAATCACATTTAGAATCATTAGGAATAGATTAGATTAGAAATTTCCAAAGTCCAATTCTTGTTAACTCTGTTTTTGCGAAAAGTATTCTTATTATTTGTCGACAGCAACTTTAAAAACATGAATCTAGGATATAACTGGATCTGGTATGAGTGGTGGGGGTAACTGACAGAACGGGGTAGTCTTATGTATCTTTCAGTAGGAGTAGCAGCGAAAGAGCTATTATTGTTTGTCCTTGTCACAGTCTCACATTTTATTTCTTCCCCACCTTTTTTTTAGTATGGATAATGGTGGGCAACAAATGAATTCGACCAATCACAGTGTCGCATTTGCGTATGTTTTGTCCCTCACGGAGGCACGCGTATACCACTTCTATACGATCCTACCTTCTATGTTTAAAAATGTCCATTACGCTAGCTTCTGAAACGTGCGTACTTGGAAGAGTGCTCGCAGATAGCAGGCACACGACACTCAGGCACATTCTAAAGCGGATAATTAAGACATCATTGTAATACTATCCGTAAGTAAGCACGGAACATGTGCGTTAGGTAAGTACCTTCTAACTACCGAGTTTCTATACTTAAGGAGTTATCGAAGTAACTTAACGTGTAACAAACAGAACAGGTAGACACAATATACATAGGATTGGACCCCAAGACATACATTAAAGTTCAACGAGTCTTTGTGACAATAACCTGAGTTTCACTCCTTAACGTTAATTATAGTCACATATTACTAACAATGTTTTATGGAATTTTTCCTGAACTATATTTTTTTTTAATTTTGAAGAACTTATCATTTGCTCTTCATGGGCCGATATCCCATGCAGTACTCGCGGAGTTTTCACTCCAATGGTATTTCCATATTCGGACTTAGGTTCCACTCACGGAGTCTTCACTCCAATTGTAGGTATTTATTTATACGGAACTCGTATCTTGCATAAAGTATACATTAATACATTTGTCCTTTCAGTCTATGAAACTCGACTTTGCTAGTTTTCATATTTATAGGCAAGGTTGTGTCAATGTGTAGTTAGTTATTTTAAATACACCATAGTTGGCATCAGCAACCCTGACCCACCACCATACCCGCGGTACTTGCTACACATTAAATAAGGAACTTATTTAAGGAGGACAAGGTAAGCATTTCATGAGTTTCCAAATGTAATCGATCACCGCGCAATCACTGCTGGCGCGGCAGAATTATTAAGCATAACCATACCTTCCCAAGGCCCACGGTCCTACCAGCTGTAGTAGGTACTTTCTAAGTTCGGTGGAAGAATTTTTTACATCTATTCGGAAAATGGATTTTTTTAT
This sequence comes from Cydia splendana, assembly GCF_910591565.1. Lineage (NCBI taxonomy): Eukaryota > Metazoa > Arthropoda > Insecta > Lepidoptera > Tortricidae > Cydia > Cydia splendana. The sequence continues at coordinate 14,507,722 of NC_085961.1, forward strand.
TATACATAGTTATTTTCAACAAAATTTGTTTACTGTACACATGTACGACTCTAGACTCTTCAGACTCTCAAGACTCTTAGACCCTTTAGACTATTTAAACTCTTACAATCTGACTCTAACTTAGACTCTGTAGTCTCCTTAGACTCTTTAGACTATTTAGACTATGTAGACTCTTTACTCTTTAGACTATTTAGACTCTTTACTCTTTAATCTCTTTAGACTCTTTAGACTCTAGACTCTTTAGACTCTTTAGACTATTTAGACTCTTTAGACTATTTAGATTCTTTATACGCTTTAGACCCCTTAGACTCTTTAGACTCTTAAGACTCTTAAGACTCTTAAGACTCTTAAGACTCTTAAGACTCTTTAGACTCTTTAGACTCTTTAGACTCTTTAGACTCTTTAGACTCTTTAGACTCTTTAGACTCTTTAGACTCTTTAGACTCTTTAGACTCTTTAGACTCTTTAGACTCTTTAGACTATTTAGACTCTTTACTCTTTAGACTCTTTAGACTCTTTAGACTCTTTAGACTCTTTAGACTCTTTAGACTCTTTAGACTCTTTAGACTCTTTAAACTCTTTAAACTCTTTAGACTCTTTAGACTCTTTAGACTCTATAGACTCTATAGACTCTATAGACTCTTTAGACTCTTTAGACTCTTTAGACTCTTTAGACTCTTTAGTCTCTTTAGTCTCTTTAGACTCTTTAGACTCTTAACTCTTTAAACTCTTGACTCTTTAGGTTCTTTAATCTAACTTATTTTTTATTTTTTATTTCCTTATAGGTATATTATGTGATATGAAAAGCAGTATGGGTCACATGGTAGCAAAATTATTTTCACTTTGGGCGTTAACACTTCCTACGCTCCTCACTACGCTCAGTATTCCATTTTAGAATCCCTCGCTTCGTTCAGGATTCAATGTTCGCCGTCACCGTAACCATGACATTTTGCTCCTTAGCGACACAACCTAATGTTTAATTGAAGCAGAGTTGCATCTGTTTTGCTTCGTTCCATTTTAAACAAAACAAAATCAACCCTGAAACCTACATTATAGATTCAGATTTCAATAGCAAATTTCATACTTTTTACTTGTATGGCTGGGCCCCAGGAGGGTAAGTGCAATATTAACACAACAACATTGACAACCATAAAAGTATTCCATTTTTGGAGAATACTCGTATTAAGCTTAAGCTTTACGACAAATTTCACCGACAGTATCAGTTTGTTTACTTATTTTTTTCCTTTTGCATTATAGAAACAAGACCCAGATAATATTATGCTGATTTGGTTAAATAATTTAAATGCATATCTAACTAGCACACGTAAGCTAAGTAGCACATGTTGTATAGCAGATGATCTGTTGATTTTTATTGAGTCTGACGCTAAATAAAGCGTACACTTATTATTTATTTAGGTAGATAACTTCTGGTTAAAAGTGTTAAACCTATTATGTGAACTATTATTAAGCATTTGTCGTTAATTTGATACATTTGTGAGCTAACAATAAACTACAGCGGACCCAGATATTGTTTCAACAACCGTTAACGCAGACAGCACCCCGTTGGTATACTTAGTTACCTGTAGTAAATTACCGGTGAACAGACATATTCAGCACTACACAGCAATATGCGCGACAGTTTATTTATTATACGTATAGCTTAATTATAGTTTTAGACGCTTCCTTAAAATCACAGTCGCTATAAAAGTTTTATTTCTATTTTATAATAACTTATTTTACTGTATTTGGCTTAATTTCTGTTCACCGACCCGTTTTTTGGAAAGGTAAAAGCATTAAATAGTATTTAAACTGAATAAGACGTTGAAATGTGCCCTATAGTAATACTATTAGCGTAAAAATAGTTCTTTTCTCGACCAAAACATAGTTTAAATACCAGAAGTGTACCTTATAAAGATGTTTATGTGCTCCGAGCTATAAATTAAGTCCACAATGGGTCCATCATACCTGTGCTATTTGGGTCATTCGTCTTCCTCCCTTTTATTGAAAAAAAAAAATTTCAAACTGATAACTTTTTGTCGGTTATTTAGCAACTACATCGGATTTTTTTTCTTTTTCTTACGTTCTTTATCCTCGTCGCCATTGTGACGTCTAGGTTCCGTTGTATTACAAGGTGATAAATAAAACTCAGTTGGTCAGGCATGTGCTTTGCGACGCGCCCGCACGCCATGACAGTTGACAACAGAATGTCGACTTGCAGGTAGTTCGCATTGCACTTTTATTGTGTAAACGTCACACTGTATTTAAAACAATTGTATTACGTAGTATCTAACTTGCGCGTTTGCTGTGTATGCGATCATTGCTTATCTAAAAGTGCACACAGATTCAATAGCGAACACGGTGTAGGTATGCCAAAATAACGATAAGTGTAATTTTTGTACAATATTCCACAATCTACTCTGAATTTTAATTGAATAACAAAGAGTTCCGAATTTAGAAACAAAACAATTGCTTCTGCGTCTCAGGAGGATAAAAGAAAACAATACAAAAGAAAACAGAAACACAAGCAGAGGTTAACAACAGGCGGTCTTATCGCTAAAAACTACATACACTATATAACTAAATAAGGCCCAACTTGTATGGGAACTGCACGCCGACTCTGTTGATAGACCAACAAGGTCAGCTGCAGTTCAGATATAATTCCTCCTCAAACATTTGCATGATAACAATGCAGCTGGACAATCCACAGCGTAGCATATTCAGAGACAATCCCAAAGCGGACACTTTTTAATTTATGCGGCAACTTTTATTTAAATGAAGCCAAAGGGTTCCGTCCTATTGTTTATTGTATAAACTTATTGTTTATTTGCCGGGTTTTGTAACGGCCCTTTTTAGGGATACGAATGTTTGTTCTGAAGTTATAACGTGGATTTACTGCGGTTAGGTTTTAATTAGATTAGGTAGATGCCTTCACATTGGCATAATTTGCTTCATAAATGTTTAACATTTCTAAACCCAGAAAATCTCTTCGTCACTTTGTCAATTAACTTTAGGAATGTAATACTTTTTAACTCCAAGCGCGATTTCAAGTATGGAGTCGCACGCGGCAGCGGAAGTCATACTAAGGGGTCAGGTGCCCGTCTAAACAAATAAAAACCATTTTATGTAAATTAATAATACGTATATCGGTAAGTAAAGTTCGGTTATCTAAGTACCTACTTAATATTTTTGCTTTTAGTAAACATTTCACATATTATTTAATTTCATTAATAAACTTATTGCAGTGCCAGTTTGCATTTTGCTAATTAGTGAATTATTGTATACACCGTGTTTTTTTTAATTCCGTTAACTTCGGGGTATGGTTACATTTAAGAAAACTAAATGGCATAGTTACTTAATTAAATTTCTTTTTGTATTTTTTTTGTTATAAAAAGTAATTAATGTTGCATATAGCGTTGTTGTAGCACGGGCATTACATTTAACTCAACCAAACAATAGAAAACTGTGACATATTAATGACATTTCGAACATCGATCGTCCGAGATAGTGCTTATGTTGAATAGCAAATGTATGAACTCATAATAAACATTAATCAATATGTAAACAGGCCCTATTGGCAAGTGTACACGCTCGTAGGGGCCTTATCAGAAAAAAAACAAATGATTGATTATTTCCGAAATCGAGTTAATTAGAATATCGCGGTTGACGTAACTGGTAACCGAAGAGCTCGGCTACCTCGCACAATAGGCCAAGAAAGATACGGTCGGCTAGTATGGCGGAATGGAAATAATTAGTAATAGCTGAACTTTTCGGTGTATGGGACAGATAATAAATCTAGTGATTACGTCGACACATAATCCAAATAAATATATTACATTTAGGTATTTAAAAAAAAAATTTAAAAATATAAATATTCACAGAAAATTTGTTAAAAATATTAATAACATTTTTTAAATTTATACTCATAGAGAAATATTTGCTTTATGACATTAAGCATGAATCACACAAAAAATAATTCTGTATCCTACATTTAAAGTAAGTAACCTACGGTTATTATTAAATTCAGTATATTTCCGTCCTCAAAAATGTTAATAGGCTATTTTTTCTCTCATTATTTCCAAATTATAATAAGTACAAGCGTTGCAATTTAATCGTACACTAAATAATACCGTATGGTGGGTTTTATGGGGTTGTGCATTAATTGCCTGGTTAAAAATGGTAATAGATCAATATCATATGGGGTTTTCATTATGACTTCTCTTTCGTCGAATACTGTAAAAATCGGCTTGAAATATGATTCGTAACACAAAAAACCATCAAAAACGTTATCGTTGCTTTAAAGTTGCCGCGCACGAGCCAGCGAGCTAACGCGATTGGTCGTTGCATGGAGCGGGGCGACGGAACGATGAAACTTCCATCGCTCCGAGCGCGAATATTTAGATTGTGATTTTAGATTTAGATTTAGATATTTATTCTCATAATATTAAATTACATTATAAATTATGCTAGAGTAATCTACATGAATTTATATTATGATCGCCATTCATATTTACATGAATGTTTAATTTAAAATTATTTAATAGATACAAATTAAAAAAATGTCTTGCAATAATTAATCTTATGTCAACAATTTATCCATTCATGTCAAAACAAAATACGGGAATAACTAAGTACGAGTATCTCTTAATGATCGTCATGTTTTAAATAAAAACTAGGTACACATTACATTATACATAAATCAATAACTGAGAACATGTCAATACGATTCAATTTACAATTTAAAATGTCAAGGTCATATACTCATTTACAGAATAAAGTGGATTATCCAATAAAAGGACTCTCAGTTGACGTTCAAATGTTTCAAAAGTAGTAAATTGGTTCAATGTTAATAATTTATTGTTAAATGAGAAAAATACTAAATGTATTAAGTTTGTCACTAGTAGTAACGTAAGGCATGTGCAAACAAGTGTCATTGTGAAGGATGAGGATTTGGAATTAGTTGATAGTACAGTTTTTCTTGGTATAACTTTAGATTCTAAACTCCAGTGGGTCCCCATATTGCTACTCTTTCGAATAGACTGAGCTCTGCAGCTTTTGCAGTGAGCAAAATCGGTCAGTTAACTGATGTGAAAACAGCTCGATTAGTATATTTTAGTTACTTCCATAGCATTATGGCATATGGTATTTTACTGTGGGGCGGTGCTTCAGAGATAAATACCATTTTTGTTCTGCAGAAGAGGGCTATTCGAGCAATATACAAAATGAACCATAAAGATTCATTTACAGATAAATTTAAGGAAATTGACATAATGACAGTGCACTGTCAATACATTTATGAGAATATTCTGTATGTACATTCAAATATTGTAAATTTTAGGAAAAATTGTGAAATTCATAATATTAATACTAGAAATAAACATAAGCTCGCAGTGCCCTTCACTCGGCTCCATAAAATTAAAAAATCATTCATGGGTAATTGTGTAAGATTTTATAATAAACTTCCAAACCATATTACTGAATTATCTATTAATAAATTTAAGAATTATGTAAAGCGTAAACTTATTTCTAAAGCTTATTATACCACACAAGACTACATGAATGATATTACAACGTGGGATTAATTGTTATTCGAAATGATTATTTATTTATTAGGTATATTTGATTATTGATGAGGAAATGGATATTCCGATGTAATACTATCTACTTCTTTTGTTACTTATGCTTTTTTTTTTTTGACATTTAGATTTTATTCTAGAAATTCTAGACTAGTATTTTTTTATACAATCTTTTTAATGTTTGACGATCCTTTTGTGAAATTCTTAGTGTTAAATTTGATATGTATAATAATCCAATTTTATTATGGAATAATATTAACATCAATAAATTGCTCTGATAATTAGATTAAGATTAATTACGATTCATAAGAGCTTGTTGCTAGACCTACATGAATAAAGTATATTTTTGATTGATTGATTGATTGATATGTCGGGCCAATTACTCGCGGGTTTTTGCATGAAAGTGCCATGCGTCGCGGCACTGTTCTGAGTCTCCCCGTGGATCTGATTATTTTGCCCGTGACCTCAACACATCAGGAGTTAAACCTTCAACAACTCCTGAGGATGCCTCGTAGAGAGGCGAAACACGTGTCGAGGATTATTCTTTTGGTGGTGGTTTGTTATATTTATTTGCGTATTTATTTTTGCGGTGGGAGGGTGGGAATATTAATTGCATGTAAAAATACGCAAGTAAGTATAACGGGTTAGCACTGATTGACTAGCACGTTATCTTTTCGCGGATTAGCAAAGTAATATTTTCGTTTTAATTAAGTAATTATTGTTAAACTTATTTTTAACGTGTGGTGCTGGTTAAAATTTCACTAGTAACATCATTTGGCGACTAGGGCAATAAAAGTCGACACCATAACCAACAAATTAACAAACAACAATAACCAACAAATTAACAAACAACAAAAATTTGCAGTAATATTCCAAAACTCGACTCAACGCAAGCGCACCCGAACCGTGTCGCTCCCCTGACGCGACTCAGAGTCCTGTCATAAAACGTAAGGCAGTGGTATTAACGTCAGCGGATAGCTGAGTGGCGAGCGGTGACTGCAGGCGGCAATAAGGTGTTCAGTTAATGTTTTTATAATTTGAAATGACTTCGTTTCCATGTAGAAATAACCAAACAGACTTTAGAAGCATTTAATATTTTATTTGTGGCCGTATAAATTATGTTTTATTGGTAAATTAACTACAATTATTCATATTTGTGGATAAAACAATATACATACTATAATTAATACTAAATTAACATTAAATAAATACATTATTTATGACATAAAAATACATTGCGCGTTTTTAACTACTTAGCACTCTGTTTAATTACGATACTTGCAAGCAAGTAGTAAAGTATATGGCTCCATCCTATCCTGTACCACGATATACAAGCGATAACATTTTTGCGACAGTTTTGTATAGATAATGGATTTGTCGCTAGAAAATTACGATATCGAGATAAAAGTCAGGTTTCTGAGCGCTATTGAAACCTTAAATGCTTTTTACTTATACATATTTTAAATTTGCCGCGCTTTTTCTAGTCAAGCTGAATGTGTTTCACTATAGAATAGTAATCGAATTGGTTCAGATTTAACGTTTAATGCATATAAATAACATAATTAGTAAATAACATAATTTTGGACTAAGTACATTATACATACCTACATGACATCAGGCTATGGTTTGGCGCACCGTGACCCTGAACGGCGCGGTAATGTGTTACGGCTGTTAAGTGAAGCCCAGACGGGATGATCAAATCGACCGATTTGATCAGAAATGAAATTGGGGTCAATCTCCAAATTAAGCAACAATTAAACAACTGTACCGATATTTGGAACCTCAGAATAATATACCCGGCAGGATACCGGATAGTAACTTTGCTTGATTTCAGAGTAAACAAATTGGATTTAAGAAACAGACACGGTCATATTGTACATTACTCGTTTATTATTTCAAAACAATTTAAACATCCACTCACTTGCACGCGTAGGTACCTACTCATTTCGAACATAGAAATGAGTCCGCGCCAACGTTCACTACGAAACAGGTTAAAACCTGCACAATGCGCACCTAAAAACCGAAATGTAGGTATTGTTAAATTTAGTTTGTAGCTAATTAGTTTTTTGGTGTAAGTGTATGGACCAAGGTCTGAAACAAAATGATTTTTTTTTATTGTTCCGCCGGCCAAATATTCGGCGGTCGGATACCGAATATTCGGCCGACGGTCAGGCCGAATATCCGGTATCCGACCAAACAAGTATCCATTGCATCTCTAATTGAGAGTGGCAACACTGTCGTAGGTCGTATTGCCCTTTTCTAGCATATACGTCCCTCGCTCCTACACTCCCACCACACAGGCAGGTTGCTTTGTCAGTTATACAAGGCAAAGTTTCAAATCATTGGCTTGCTGTTTTTTTCATCTAGAAGGTCGTGAAGCTAAACTGCTGGTGAGTTTTTGAATTTGTACCTCAGTTTAGCTGACTATATTGAAATAGTTATTTATTTTACAAGGGGGCAAAGTTGTTGTTTAACCGCTCGTGCTAATATTGATATTTGAGCAAGCAAAAGATTCGAAACATGGAATCTTGAGCGTTGCGAGGGTTTCAAAGCACGAGGGTTAAACAAAATTTGCCCAAAGTGAAACATAAAATGTTTCACCACACCAACCCGAAGCAAATATTAAATGTAAAAATATCAAACAAAATCAAATACAAATGAATGTTATTAAATATTTATCATCCAAAATCATGATTTAAAAGTCAATTCTACCAGCAAACATAAGAAAACAACTCAAAATTTGCATTTGATTACTTTGCCTCACTTGTGAATAAAATGTAACTTTGCTCTCAGTTTTTGAAGTGCAAAGTAAGTCTTTCCGAGCTGGTGTGGTGAAAATCAGTTTCTAATGGCTTATGCCGTTCGAAATAAATAATTAAATTTTTCACGCCACTGTTCGGAAATGTGGCAATAGATGGTCTAAAACCAAGCTGGAAAGTAGGCAATAGCTGTAGCACCTGAACCTAGGGTTGCCAACTTTTTTTTGGTGGAATATAGTATTTTCCAGAATAAGGCATCAAAAATATAGTACTTTTAGATAAAATACTAAACATGAATGTAATATACGTTTAATCGGAAATATAGTATTTTAGCGTACTATATATTTTTCCAAAAGTATATAGTACAGAGAGCCAAATATAGTACAATACTATATAATATAGTACGGTTGGCAACCCTACCTGAACCACCACTACTACAATGTTTCATTGTTATCATCATCTGTCATTGGTGACAGTTCGCTACAGCAATGAATTTAATTTAAAACATAAAAAATCAATAAAAGTTTTTTTTGGCGCAACTTTTTCCTTCAAAAATAAATTTAGGTTATTTATAGGATCAATTTCTTGTTTAAAAAAAAACGAAATGTCAAACTATTCATTCATTCAGTCAGTTCATTCGATTCACGCTCAAGGCGTTTTTTACTTTTGTAGCTGTTTGCGGTTTTTTAGCAGAAACGCTTCTAAGTTTAGTCTGTTTGAAGCAAACAACAGAAAAACGCCTCTTAAATGTGATAAAAAAGTAAAAAAAGGCGGGATCGGAAAATTCTAACTGAATTGGATAGTACTATAAAATATAAGAAACACGTATCTACGCTCGCTATAAAAATGAGTTCTTCTAGTGAAGAAAATTATATTCTTACGTTGACGCCAAAAATTCAAGAGACAGCACAGGCAGTGGCTAATAATTTGCTACCAGAGAAATCGCGGGCTAGTAGTGCTAGTACTTATAGTTATGCAAATGTTTTCTTATTTCCTCGCAGTAGTCGTGAAAAGCACTATGTAATGCCTCGGCCGGAAACGCTAAAGATGGACTCGTATTATTCGAGGGCCTCCACTAACGTGTCGGCCTCAAACTCACTCGTCCATCTTTTAGCGGTTTTCCGTCCTCTCCTACAATATACTATAGTTGTCCGTTAAATTATCTAGCAAATAAAAACGATCCGGAATAGTGATGTGAAAGTGCAAGAGGATATTAGAAAGAGCGATGCCTAAGAGTGCCATACCATAATGAATACATGTGTCTTAGGGGCTGTCCATAAATTACGTCATCGATTTTTGACGATTTTGGACCCCCCCCCCTATAATCATCCAAAAATCATGCTTCAAATGACCCCATTTCCTCCTACTTCATGCTACCGTCATCCGATGTACAGACCCCCCCCCCCTAATTTGAAATGACGTAATTTATGAATAGCCCCTTAGCTGTATATTGTATTGTTATAAATAATGTTAAAAATGCTTTATGTTGTTAATGTGCTCCAATTTGTGCCGCTTTGGCATTAGCTGTAAGGTGTAATTTGTTATTTGAAATAAATAAAATAATTGTTATTTTACAAAATGTACCTATCAAATTGTATACTTTACTAAATATCTCTCTCCTCACAGGTGTTACAATAAAGGGTGTACGTACTACATAATTAATTAAACACTCATAATATAATTATATTACATACACATAATAAGTATAACATAGGATATGTCTAATCACATTGGTTTGGCGTCTTCCCACCACCAGGCGATAACAAACATGTTTCAATATTATTCTTAGGTTCCGAATATCGGTACAGCTGTTTAATGACAGCATTTACACAAAAATAAAACGCTAAGTAAATAACTTATCATATTCGGAACTACAGATGCAACGGATAGTTGTTTGGCCGCATACAGGATACCGGATGTACGGCCTGACCATAGGCCGAATATTCGGTATTCGGCCGGCGGAAATATACCTACATTCCGGTTTTTCAGGTGCGCATTTTAGAAGTTTTGACCTGTTTCGTAATGAACTTTCACGCGGACTCATATAGGTCTATCACTAGGTACGAAATTAGTGCGCGAGCTAGTGAATGGAACGTTTAAATTGTTTTAAAATAAAAATCGAGTACGATTATATTCCGATATCAAGTATATTTACTATCCGGTATCCGGTCGGATATTAAAATAAGGGCGAGATAGGATACCGGATAGTAACCGAATATCCGGTGCATCTCTATTCGGAACCTAAAGTTTTAATCCTGCATGGTGCAAATATGTATAATTTTGATACAATGACTTGAAAATTTGTCTTGTATAACTGACAAAGCAACCTGCCTGTGTGGTAGGAGTGTGGGGGAGAGAGGGATGTATATGCTAGAAAAAGACAATACGACCTAGGGGCTGTCCATAAATGACGTCATCTATTTTTTACGATTTTTGCCCCCCCCCCCCCCTAAAATCATCCAAAAATCATGCTTCGAATGACACCGTTTCATCCTGCGTCATGCTACCATCATCCGATGTCCAGACCCGCCCCCCCCCCCCCAAATTTGAAATGACGTAATTTATGAATAGCCCCCTACGACAGTGTTGCCACTCTCAATATTATTCTTATAGTGGTATCGCTTTCTCGCTCTTACTTATGGGTGCGTCGCATAATGACCTTGGTGCGGTGCGATAGTTTGTTACCACTATTAAGTTCCGAATATGGTAAGTTATTTAATTAGCGTTTTATTTTTGTGTAAAACGCTGTCATTTTAAAGCCGTATTTTTCGCCTTATTACAAAGGAGTAAGGTGCAAAAGTGTAAACATATATTTGACGTCGACTCTTATTATACTATGTTATACTTATTATGGAACTTAGGAACGTAAACTATGAATAGAAAGAGCACGAAATAGTCAATATAATACGTTTGTTGAAAAAAAAGTCTACAGACGCTTAACTAGGCGCGAAGGGTTATTGTCTCATAGAAAATTTGAATTTCGCGCCTTTTTCTACTGACAAAGTTGTTGGATAGACTTCAATATCAAATTAAAGAGTGGGCCTACACACTTCGCTGTGACAGAATGTGAAAGTGTCACCAAAACTGTCAAATGACTACGATAATAAGTATTCCTTTTATAATGCCACTCCACACTATGCCATTCTGAAATTAAGTAAGAACGATAGATAGTCATGCGCAATTTTTATTTTTGTAGTGGGTCATAATTGACGTATATAATTACGAATATAATTTGAACATGAACCAATATTAAAATAATATTGGAAATGATATCAGTTATTTTTAATCAGCTATCATTCACGCGCGCGTTCATTTTGCTCAGACTTGGCCGCACAAATGTTTGGTGCGAGCGAGACGCCCGCGCACGTTCGAATTGGCCTGTCACTTGTAGCAACTTGTAGGTAAGTACATACTTACCTACATACTATCCACGCGTCCTTGGCACGAACTCCCGCCACCGCCCGCATTGAAACTGTCCCCGCGCGCCGCAAGGAAATGCAATCCTTAGCATTAGCGCAAAGAGTTCAAATTTGGTAGTTTCATTTAGCGAATTTGTTAAAATGCACGTATTTATTACATTGACCATATTTTTGTGTGATTATGTATTGAATATCACTTTGAACGTTATCAGAACAAAGTCTGCAAGAAATTATATCTATAACCATTTTTTCTAGCATGTTTAAGGCGTAAATATACATACAAATTATACAAATAATATTGATGTCGGATTCTCGGATAAATAGCTTAATGAGGTAGTTTTATGGTAATTCAATCAAAGACCTAATTATTACTTTTTTTATATCAAGTTACGACGTATATCCGTGAGGCCCCGCCATTTATTGAATTAGTTATATTTTGACTGATTCCATTGTTGACTCATTGTAAATATTATTTTCGTCACGTTTACGAACTAAAAATACTATTAAGTACTATTTTTAACAAACAAGAACGGCTCTTTTTTTAAACTATTTTTTTTTACCTACTTCCGGAGAGAAAGTTGGTTGGATTCGAAAATAAAGTATCTTAAAATCTAAAGAACAGGAATAAAAAAAAATTGCCTATTACTAATTAATGTTTAACGTAACCGTATCTTTACTGGAGTACAACGTATCAGCATTGCGATACAGCGAGGAAATGCTGCCAGCATTCTTGGTACAATGCCTCAGGGCCTATTTTATATTTAAGCTAGTTATTAATTTCGTTTAGTAGTACCACTAAACACTTTCGTTTAGTATATAATTATTATGTTAGATTAAAAATCAATTTAAAATAATTAGAATACCGGTCTTTGAGAAAGTTACTTGATTTAAGCCCAGGAATGCACCCTTGAAATTAACGGAAATAAAAAAACACGGTGTATAATTTAACACCCTGCTTGTACATAGATTAGTACTTAAAATATATCACTTCCAAGCAAATGTTTGAATAGAAAATCGGCCAAATCTGCATGAGTACGAATATAATTCTACTTGAGCCCGTTACGTAATATTAAGCCTTTCAAGGCTCTTAGAAAGAAAAGATCAAATAAACATTCAACAAGCAACGAATGCTATAATACTACGAGATTACATAAAGATCTCAGATCAAAGAAAAGTAATCATTAAAATGCTTTTACAGTGTTTACCGGGATATATTTTTACGAAATGAACATTTCTTGTTAATTAATTACCTTTTTATTATGAAAATCGTTACTCTGACTTCAATAATAAAGGACAGAAATTTACGCGGTAGGTACCTAATGAAATTAAAAGCTTCTTTTTTAGTGTATTTTAATTAAACACCTAATGGCAAAATGTAATAGTCAACTAAGAACAAGCAAATTCTACACTTATAGATATTTGGGGGAATCTACTTGGTTTTATTATTTAAAATAATCACACACTTTTATGGTAGTTATACTTTTTAAGCACTTTTCAAAATGGGTCATCTACATAGCATATTAGTGAACTTAGTTTAACATTTCTTCTAACTAACAAACTACGCTAGGTACTAATTGCCTGCGTGATGGATAACAACATAACATTGTAGATCCAGTAAGTAATAAAAAAAACCGGGCAAGTGCGAGTCGGACTCGCGCACGAAGGGTTCCGTACCATAATGTAAAAAACGGCATAAAAAAAAAACGATCACCCATCCAAGTACTGACCCCGCCCGACGTTGCTTAACTTCGGTCAAAAATCACGTTAGTTGTCCTACTTAAATCTTTATTTTATTCTGTTTTTAGTATTTGTTGTTATAGCGGCAACAGAAATACATCATCTGTGAAAATTTCAACTGTCTAGCTATCACGGTTCGTGAGATACAGCCTGGTGACAGACAGACGGACGGACGGACGGACGGACGGACAGCGGAGTCTTAGTAATAGGGTCCCGTTTTACCCTTTGGGTACGGAACCCTAAAAACGAATTAGATTAACAAACAAAAACACTAATTTTATAAAAGCCTCTGGACTGGTTCGTAATCTTTTTATCAGACTAACTTATACCTATAAGCGGTGGTGGCCGAGTGGATATGACGTCCGAGCGTCCGACTTTCGATCCGGAGGTCGCGGGTTCAAATCCTGGCTCAAACCAATGAGTTTTTCGGAACTTATGTACGAAATATCATTTGATATTTACCACTAGCTTCCCGGTGAAGGAAAACATCGTGAGAATACCTGCATTGCATCCATCTGCGCAGAAATTCAAAGGTGTATGTGAAGTTCTCAATCCGCATTGGGCTAGCGTGGGGACTATAGCCCTCGCTCGCGCATGAGAGGAGGTCTGTGCCCAGCATTGTGACGTATATAGGCTGAAATTATTATTATTATAATTATTAATTATTAACTTACGGCTTGGTCCGCGTAGAGATCGTTAAAAATTTTCAACTCCATTCTTGTCCTCTTAGAGCTTAAATTTTTGCAAATATCCTTTAGGTTAGGTTAGGTAGTAACCTAACTATACTATTTAATATAAGAACATACCTATATATGTACCTACGGATTGATTGAACCTGAAACTATAGTCCTGGCACCTAATGGCTATCTGTCAAGCCCCAACCGCAAGCTAGAGCATAACAAATTATCTTTAGCCAATTTATCTCTGAAATAAAGGAATATTAATGGTGCCTTTCATATAGCACTACGATTCTGTATAGTATACCATGACATCCCTTCTCGAATGGTTTAGTAAGTATTGCTTTTAGGTTTGATTTAAATTTAGCCCACATATATGTAAGCTAGCTTATTTTTATTTTGCCTAAGGTTTAGTTTAATTATTAGATTCCATAATAGACGCCATTATTATTTTTATTCATAATACATTTAGTTTGGGTACATAATACGTATATGTAATATATGTATGTCCACAGCTTATGATCGGTAGCGTTGTGTAGTGTGTTGCGTTATTTATGAAATCTTGGCCTACACAGAACGAAAGAGTAATCTATTTCCAATAAACCACTCTGTGGTTTGGCAGAAGATAATGTGATTATGATTAGTAGTAAGCAAGTTTGTGAATAAACGCTATATATTTTTTTTACAATTATACTTTGGTATCCCAAATTATCCATTAATATTTTTATTATATATACCAACGGACGCGCGCGCAAGACTGCGCGCGCGTCCGTTGGTCGTGCGCCTCGCCAGGCGCTCGCTTCGTGACGAGGTACTCCGTAATGCCAGGGTGCGCCGATCACTCGACTCCAGTAACATCGGGCTGCCAGAACATACTCCCTCGTCAGTATATGTAAATGAGAGGCTAACAAAGGTCAATCGTAATCTGTTCTGGAAGACGCGACAGGCAGGTAAAGCGGCGGGCTGGAAATATATATGGACAAGGGAGGGGCGGATATATGCCAGGAAAACGGAAGGTAATGACAGCAGAGGAGTGCGGATTCAAAGTGAAAAGGACATAATACGTTTTTTTGGCGTGGATCCTACAGCTTCTAGTTCATAAATATAGCACTATGTTTAATTGGTATAGTTACCTCTTAAGTTCTAGTTTTATTTTTATTTTAATGTTATTTAAATTATTCTTTAATCACGGCCGCGGTCACACACACACACACTACTTCAAACACTTTACACAAAACAATAAATTAACGTATCACATGGGATTAACAGATAGAATATGCACATTTGCATTCAACTATAAGTGCTGGATGCTAAAGTATAGTTTTAAAAATTGTATATTATGTTATAGGGAACTAGACCTGCTACTACTGTTTAGGAGTGTTCACACGGTATTGATGGATAAAATGTTTACATTTATGTATAGCCCTAATTGCTTGATGTTAGTTGTAAATGCGTATGGTTTTAAAAATGATTTATTATGTTTGTGGGAAATAGACCAGCTACAACTTTTCAGGAATGTTAACACAGATTTAACGGATAAAATGTTTACATTTATATATAGCTATAAGTGCTTGATGTTGGTGGTAAATGCGTATAACTATAGGTTTAAAAGTTATTTATTATGTTTTTGGGAAATAGACCTGCTAATACTAGTTAGGAGCATTCACAGGGAATTAGTGGATAAAATATGTACATTTCTATATAACTATACCTCCGTAATGTTAACGTGCTTTTTAATTGTAACACATACACTATACATGTGTGGTTATACATACGTATACGTAACTACATTTTTATATACAAATTCCCATGACAAACAATATAAACATGTTGATTTTAAATATAAATATACTATGATTTTATTGGAACTAGATATTTATTTATTTACCGAAATTTACAAATGTTTACGTAGCTGTTTTGTAACCTATATCAACTTATACTTACACTTAAACGAATAAAGTCGCATAATTTGACCATAGCTTTACTAAATGTGCGTTCTCTAAATACTGGGCGTGACGAACTAATAGCTTTGATGGACAGGTACAAGCCGGATATAATGGCATTAAATGAAACATGGCTGCGCGCTGGGGAAGAACGGTTTGTGTCCCCAATACCTAACTACATTCTGAAAAGTAACACTCGCTCAAATGGACAAAAAGGGGGAGGAGTGGGTTTTTATGTCCGCAAGGGCCTTCGAGTTAGCGTGAAGAAACATCCCTCGTCGCAGTTAGAGCAAATGTGGTTAGAACTAAAAATAACTGCACTTGGGAGATTCGCTATTGGTACTGCATATAGGCCGGAATCAGTCTCGGTAGATGGCGCGATTGATGCGCTTAGTGAGTCAATTGATATGTTTGCTTCTTATAATGGAATTTTTGTACTTACCGATTTCAATGTAAATCTCATGTTAAAAGACAAACAAAACACAAAAAAGCTTTTAACATTTATGTCGCAGAGGAATTTAGAACAATTAGTTAAAGAACCCACCAGGATAACAAATAACACAGTTTCACTGTTAGATTTAGTGATAACAGACAGTCCTACGGTATGCAAAGCTGTAACAGTATATCACAATCATGACATAAGTGACCATGCCATGGTGTTCACTGAGCTTAAAATTGAGAAACCGAAACAGTCGCCACAATTTATCTACAGACGATATTTGGAAAACATAGATTTAGACCAATTCAACAAAGACCTAAATAAGCTGCCTTGGGGAGAAATTATAACATTGAGGGGAGTAAATGATAAAGTTAGGCTTTTCAATCAGTTAACTGCAGCATTGTTTGATGCGCACGCGCCAGTGCGACGTTTGCGCATAAATAACAAATCATATCCTTGGATAACAGATAACGTCAAGCTGATGATGGAGTTGCGCGACAGCGCATTGGACAAAGCTCGCAAAACAGGTACTCAATCACATAGGGACTATTATAAAAGCTTACGGAACTATACTACTGGAGCCTTAGAGCGGGAAAAAGCAGCCTACTTCACATATTTTATTAACAAAAATAAAAACCAACCAAAACATATGTGGACACATCTCAAAATCTGCTCGCTAACAGGAAATAAAGATAAACCACAGATACCAAAGCATTTAGGTAGCCCCAGTGAGCTAAATGATTTCTTCTTGGAGGTACCGGGAAATGCAGCAACAGACCGCAAGACGCAGACATTCTTCGAAAATAACAGTAGCAATAGTCAAATATTCACCATTAAAAAAGCTACGGAGAATCAAATTCTCAAAATTTTGCGGTCTGTTGAAACAAAGGCAAGTGGACAGGACAATATATCAATTGACATGATACGTTTGAGTTTGAGCGCTACACTCCCGATAATCACACACCTTATAAACGAGTCAATTGAGTCAGGCATCTTTCCGGAAGCCTGGAAAATAGCTAAAATACGGCCAATACCAAAAACAAACAAAGTCGAAGAATATAAAGATCTGAGGCCGGTTAGTATTCTTCCAGTTCTTTCTAAAATAATAGAGAAGTTGGTATGTGAACAATTACAGAAGCACTTGGATGAAAATGATCTTTTACCACGAATCCAGTCTGGCTTCCGCAGTAAGCATGGTACAGCAACAGCACTTGCGAAAGTAACCGATGACATAGTGGCAGCTTCGGACGAAGGCAAGGCTTCGATTCTTGTGTTGTTGGACTTTTCCCGCGCGCTTGACTGCATTAACCCGACATTACTACTCGCAAAAATGGCATACTATGGAATAGCCGAATCGGCTCGCAAGTGGTTTGAATCATTTCTAACAGGCAGACAGCAGTACGTAGAAATGCAACTGGAGCAGGGAGAGTTGGCTACATCGCAAGCTCGTGAAATTAGCCGAGGAACACCACAAGGATCAGTTTTAAGCCCTTTGTTGTTTATAATGTACACGGCTGACTTGGTGGCTGAGCTCAAGCACTGTGAAGTTCACCTTTATGCAGATGATACACAGATTTATCATTCATTCAAACCACAGGAACTTGCGTCAGCTATCGACAGAATAAACATCGACCTTAATACAATAGCTGAATGGTCTACCAAAAATAACCTCGTACTTAATCCATCTAAGTCGCAGTTTATGATACTGGGCAGTAAATGGCAAAGAAACAATATTATTAAACAAAACCCAGAGATATATGTGGGAATGGAGCCTGTACCGCAGGTAGCGTGCGCAAAAAACCTTGGTCTGCTCATGGATGGCGAACTGAGATTCGAGGAGCACGTTAACACTAGAATACGGAACGCATTCTATCGCCTTAAAACCTTGTATAGTTTTAGGAAGTACCTATCGGAAAAAGTTAGGGAAATACTTATTGAGGCTTTAGTACTGTCACCGTTTAATTATACAGATATAGTCTACGGTCCCAGGTTGCTGGCAACAACAAAAAAGGCGATACAACGGGTACAAAATGCTTGTACACGCTTCTGTTATGATATACCGAAACGAGCGCACATCACACCTTACCTTAATAACAGAAAAATTCTTAACATGAACAATAGAAGAAACCTACATCTCGCTTATACGCTACGTAAAATAATTGAATTTGAAAGGCCTCCTTATCTTTACGAAAAACTAAAATGGGCACAGGATGCACACAAAAAACTTGTGAGAAGTCAGCGACAAAATCTCTTGCTTATCCCAAAACATAAGACTAAGTTTTTCAGGGGTGGTTTCAAATATGCAGCAACGAAAATTTGGAATGACTTACCGCCACCGTTAAGGAGTCCGATGCCATTACTTACTTTCAAGAAACTGGTCAAAGTACACTTTCTCGAGTTGCAAATGGGAAACCACCCCCTCACTTAAACACTTAAACACTTAAATACCTAACTAGTTCATAGGAAATCAAATAAAATCAAAAACCTAAATCAAAGTTTAATTAGTTGACTTTATGAGAATAAAGATAACACCGACACAACCTATAATAATATTTTTATAGCAATGTTTGTAATTTGAAAAATAGACATATGTTATATACACACACGTACACTCACACACAAACAATATATGTATACAGTCGCACACACCTTGCAACCTTGGGTATTGTAAACCCTTGGATATATTCTTAGTTTAGCCGTAGTGAAACAGACCGACTGGAAAGAAAATATGTATATACATATATGCTCTGCGTATATCTATATATATATAAAGGGACCAGGCTGAAAATCAGCGCTGGATATATGTATATCACATATCTAGCACAGGCTGAGACTGGTACCCATTGCCTATAACAATGTGAAATTTAAATTAATGTTAATACCTACCTACTATGTTTAAGGTGTTTATTTACGTCGTACTAATTGTAACTTTTCTAGTTGTAAGAATGTAAGATTTCTAGTTGTGGCAATAAACTTTTTTATCTTATCTTATCTTATCTATATCTAATACCTTTAAACGAGCAATTCTTGTTTGGAAATTTGCTATATAAGGTTTTTCGGGGTCGAAAAATCGATCTAGCTAGGTCTTATCTCTGGGAAATCGCCCCTTTATGAGTTTTTTATTATGTTTTCCGAGCAAAGCTCTGTCTCCCAGATATTAATACCCTAAAACGAGCAATTCTTGTATATTTATTTATTGTATATATATTTCGAGGATCTCGGAAACGGCTCTAACGATTTCGATCAAATTTGCTATATGGGGGTTTTCGGGGCCGTTGTTATATGTTTTCCGAGCAAAGCTCGGTCTCCCAGATATTATATATTAGTCAAGAATAAGTAGTGCGCCTAAAATGGGACCTCTCGACTCTCGATTTAGGTACAAAACAAATACAAACCTCAGAATAAATTTAAAAGTGAAAAAATTTCTGTCTTGGGTGAGACTTGAACTCACGACCCCTGGATCGATACTCCAGTCCTCTGCCATCTGAGCCACCAAGACCTCATCCATAGCCAGCAAATCTTTCCACCATATTATAGGTCAAGGGGACCCTTAGCGACATCTACCGCAAGAGTGTTACACTTCTTAAACGGCTACCGGAGTTCCAAGTCATATTGGAAATTCACCAGTTACGATGTATAATATGGTGGAAAGATTTGCTGGCTATGGATGAGGTCCTGGTGGCTCAGATGGCAGGCACTGGAGTATCGATCCAGGGGTCGTGAGTTCAAGTCTCACCCAAGACAGTAATTTTTCCACTTTTAAATTTATTCTAAGCTTAATAGCATCGTTCGTAGACGTTTCTGCTTGTTAGAAATTAAAATTAGTATGGGTAGCAAATCGTAACTGGTGAATTTCCAATATGACTTGGAACTCCGGTAGCCGTTTAAGAAGTGTAACACTCTTGCGGGGTAGATGTCGCTAAGGGTCCCCTTGACCTATAATATGGTGGAAAGATTTGCTGGCTATGGATGAGGTCTTGGTGGCTCAGATGGCAGAGCACTGGAGTATCGATCCAGGGGTCGTGAGTTTAAGTCTCACCCAAGACAGTAATTTTTCCACTTTTAAATTTATTCTAAGCTTAATAGCATCGTTCGCAGACGTATCTGCTTGTTAAAAATTAAAATACAATTCTCATCGATTAAAATCATATTCTCTAGCCAACTAATGCCATGTCTAACTAAGGTCAAGGAATTTGATTTTTGTGCAACTTCGTACCTTGCTACTGTGACAGTAACATGAGATTCCTTGCTGCTTTCATTTTGATTGTCATTGTGATAATATAAATTACGAAATTACACATTAATCAAATTTCTTGGTAGTACGGCAATATAAAATCGCTGTAGGTTACTGAAACGCTCAAAGCTTTCATTTACCTGATATTTTCATTCTCCATAAATATACATATACCTACCACATTAAAACGCATTATAATGGATTGTGCTCTATTTTTGCCGTCAGTTACAAGATAGATAGTATTACAGTTTTGCTGCAGCAGTGGACAAAACTCCACACTGTAGTATATAAAGTAAGTAGTATAATAAGTAGTAAATAGTAAAATAAGTAGTTAAGTACTTAGGTTAAGATTACATTGTAATTCTACTAACACTATTTTATAAGTTAATTTTAAATGTAACTAACAACTATGGATTTATATCCGAAATAAAATGATTTTGATTTTGATTTGATTTGATTTGCCATGGAAAGTGAGATGAAAAAGTTTTAAATGTTTAGGTACTATTCATTCAGTCGCATATGGGTGCGTAAAGGTCCATATAACAATTTTTGATATATTTTTAGTCGATATAACGATTGAGGGACATAATGCACTTTTTCTATAACAATAGGTACATGGTATATTCTTAGAGAGTCTAACTATCGTCAAGTATAATGAACTTGTAATATAACAACTTCTTATCTAACATTAACAGCGTATAACGTATATGTGATATAATTATGTTCGATATAACGCTCAGTTGGCATAATGGTATAATTTGTATTATTTACTACTATTAAAACAACCTACGTATTCGAACTTAAGGCAGGTCTCAGTTAGGTACGACGACGAGCGAAGCGAGGAGGAGTGTTAGGTAGAACTGCGACCCTACAGCGCGCGAGCCGAGCAAGCGAAGCGAGCGTGCCGCGGTAGCGGCCGGCGAAGCGCCAGAACCGACTTTTTTTATTATAACCTCAACTTATTTTTATACATTTGAATACATTATACCATAAATACTTATAACAAATATTCATTATATCCAGCAAACGTTATATCGAATAGCTTTTATATCGATTAAACATTATACCCCATGAAAATAGTTATTTTGTTGTTATATCAAAAGTTCATTATACCACTTAAGTGATTATACGCCATGAAATTATATCAAAAGTTGCTATATCTTTTGAAAATATATCGAAAATTGTTATACGGATCATTACACACCCGTCGCATATTTATCACTTGTCATGACATGCGTCACTTTCGCACTTACATACTTGTTAGAACGTGACAGGTATGATGACAGATGATAAAAACCGACCATCTTAGTCCTGCAGAAGATGGCCATCGTCCCAGTGGCCTTCCCTGCCGAGAAAGTGGTGCAGGAGCATATGCCGGCCATCGTAGGAGCTCTGCTCCTATCTCTTGATGTGGCCGAAGAGCCTATGCCCGACATCACACTCGGCAACCTCGCGGGGGGCGCGCTCAACGTCACCTGCAAGGGGAGGGAATCCGGCATGGCTCAGCACGGTAATCGGAGGTCCAGATTGCCGGGCTGCGCCTGAAGGTCGTGAGTGCCAAAGATCTGCCGAAACCGGTCAAGATGGCCTGGAGAACGGTGGTCGATGGCACTCAGGACATGGCGAGAGCCCTCAGGGTGCTGCAGAGGAGGAACCCTAGGCTGCGCACAAGTGAATGGAAGGTAGTCGACACCGTGGGGTCGGGGCCGAGCACCAGGCGAATCGTACTGATGGACCGGGTGTCGGCCGCCGTCATCAAGGAGGCCGACTATGTTCTACACTCGGGGCTCGACACCAGCCACTTCAAGCTTCTGGAGGAAGCGCGGGAGCAGGGGCCTGGGGGGGGGCTGAAGTTGAGCCGTGTGGGGAGGGGGGGGGAGGGGGGAAGTTAGCCCATAAGGCTACGGTCGCTGTGGCGACAGGTGAGGCCCCGGAACGGGAGGCGCCACCAGCCGGTGATGCACCTGTGGAGGCGGGGGACATGGTGCCGCTAGGAGAGGACCATGCTGGACTACGCATGGCTCGACCATCGTCACCGATTTCATCGATGGCGGGCTCAGAGGATCTGCGTGGTCTGGCGGAACTCTAGCTGGAGGGTACCATGTCACCCATGTCCTTCTACGACACGGTCCAGGAGGTGGCTGCTGATCTCAGCACCACCAAACAATAAACGCCGCAATGGAGGGCTTAAGGTGCGTACAGATCAATCTCCAGCACAATAAAGCAGCCACTGCCCTTCTGGCTAAGCTGTTAAAAAGCGATAAATTCGATATTGCTCTTATTCAAGAACCATATCATTACAAAGGCGAGATAAGAGGCTTAAACGGTACTGGAGGGACATTGTTATATGTTTGTACTGAGAGTACTATGAGGACATGTATCTATGTTAAAATATGTAAATGGCATTGACCCTATGCTTCTACATGCTTTCTGTTCCAGGGATCTGACTACGGTCAAGATCCAAAACAAGGGGGGGGGGGGGGGGGGGTAAGGCACTAATTATCTCATCAGCCTACCTTCCCTACGAGGCAGCGGATCCAATCACTGGGCAATTGAGGGATCTTTCTGTTTACGGCAGCCAGGTGAACACCGACCTGATGATCATCGGCTGCGACGCAAATGCACACCACGTCATCTGGGGGAGCTCGGTTAGCGTTCAAAAGTGACCTGGTGGAACTGGGAGACCCTAAAGGCAAGTTAAACTCTATTATTGACATAGAACTTGAATCAGACAGATTAGCACAAGCTGTCTACACAGCTTGGTCAAACAACTGCCCGGAAAAGAAAATCCTGGCGAAGAAAGTGCCTTGGTGGAACCCGGAGATTGCAAAACTCCGGAAGGAAACCAGGGCTGTCTTCAATGATGCTAAAAGGACCAAGGACTTTGAGCATTACGCGCAGAAACTCACGGAGTACAGCAACGCCGTGAGGAAAGCAAAAAGGAAAGCATGGATGAACCATTGCGATCAAATCAGGTCCATACCGGAAGGCATGAGACTTACTAAGGCACTAGCCGCAACGAAGTCAGTCCCACTTACTTCCATGAGAAGAAGTGACGGAGGAATGACTGAAACGGGGCTAGAAACCCTTAAAGTTATGTGTAACACACACTTTCCAGGCTCGATAATACATCAGAGCGTAACGGACGATGTAGCAACCAGTGCAATGGAACAATTCATCAGCACAACCAGGTACAACTGGGACACGTCTAAAAAGGTAGTAGATCACGATAAGATACAATGGGCACTATCCACATTTCAACCATAAAAAGCCCCGGGGCCAGATGGAATCTACCCCATACTACTACAAGATGGCGCCAATGTACTAATACCGCACTTGAGTAGACTATACAGAGCGTGCATAGCCTTCGGACACGTGCCGCGTGTGTGGAGGATGGTAAAAGTAACGTACTTGCCTAAACCAGGCAAAGCAGATTACACAGAAGCCAAATCATACAGGCCGATAAGTCTGTCATCGTTTTTCCTCAAAACTCTGGAGAAACTGGTAGACAGACACATAAGGGATGGTCCTCTTAAGAGGTATCCGCTGCACCAGTTGCAGTGTGCGTATCAGCCGGGTAAATCGACTGAAACACCACTACACCTGGTGACAACCAGAGCGGTACAGGCGATAGAGAACAAAGAACTGTGTCTGGCCACTTTTCTAGACGTGGAGGGGGCATTTGACCGCACCACGTATCAGGCAATCAGTATTGCAACATCTAAACATGGCATAGAACCGACAATCTGTAGATGGATTGGTACTATGCTAAATAGCCGACTAATAAAATCCTCCCTTATGGGAGATGAAATATTAGCCACGGCCACGAAGGGTTGCCCACAGGGTGGGGTTCTCTCACCAACTCTCTGGAGTCTGGTAGTTAACTCACTGTTGGAAGAACTAAACAAAGGCCCAATACATACAGTAGGGTATGCAGATCATTTAGTGATTCTTGTAAACGGGAAATTCCCGGGAACAGTATCGGAAATCATGAATAAAGCACTGAAGCAAGTGGAGAGATGGTGCAACTGTCATCAGCTCTCCATAAACCCAGGCAAAATAGTGGTAATACCGTTTACCAGGAAAAATACCCTTAATGGCATGAAGCAGCTGAAGCTTTATGGAAGGGTACTGGAAATGTCCAATGAAGTGAAATATCTAGGCGTTACACTAGATAAAGAACTGAACTGGAGAAAGCATGTCAAACTTACAATCACCAAGGCACTTAAGAGTGTTTGTAATGTGTAGATCGGCTTATGGCAAAACGTGGGGTCTAAACCCAAAGGTACTAAGATGGATCTATACCATGATGGTAAGACCAATCATCTTGTACGGATGATTGGCATGTTGGCCAAGGACACTAAAGAGCACATGCAGGGATGGCCTTATGAAAATACAAAGAACGGCATGCATGGCTATTACCGGCGCGTTTAGAACGACGCCAACAGCGGCGATGGAGGTACTGCTAGACCTCCCGCCGCTACACCTAGTGATACAATCTGAGGCGCAGAAATCGTTATACAGGTTGGCCCAAACAGGCCTCTGGAGCGATAGCAAGCCAAAGACCAAACACATAAACATGGAATGTGACAATTTCATGAAAAGGATTACGAATATGGGCTGCGATAAGATGCAACCCAAGTTTGTATTCCATAAGAATTTTAACGTTATAATTCCAACAAGGGCTGAATGGACCGAAGGTCTTGAAGCACCAATCTCTGATGAAAACGACATCATATGGTACACAGATGGGTCTAAGACAGAATCTGGTACGGGGGCAGGCATTTATGCAAATGACTTTAGTAGTAGTATATGTAAGCATGGGCAATTACGCCACTGTCTTCCAAGCCGAGACATTCGCTATAATTGCCTGTGTGCATGAGAATATAGTTAGGCAAACCCAAGGGAAGAATATCTATATACTCAGCGACAGTCAGGCTGCACTCAAAGCGCTTGAAGCGCCCAGAGTGGACTCTAGACTGGTATATAATGGCGTCCAAGCTCTGAACCAGCTTGGCAGCGAAGGCAAAAAAGAGTGCAACTGGTATGGATCCCAGGGCACGAGGGATTCATAGGCAATGAAAATGCAGATGAACTTGCCAGAGCCGGATCTGTAAGTAACCTTATAGGTCCGGAACCATTTGTGGGGTTCTCACAGGGAACCATCACAACGGCTATTAAAGATCACACCAAGACCAAACATCAGGAAGAATGGGACAGTCTGATAGGTCTAAAGCATGCAAAGCTCTTTATGCAAGGAGTAGACTCCGGCTGGAGCAAAAAGCTTTGGAAACTTAGCAAAAGACAACTCCAAATCATAACGGGGGTGTTTACCGGCCATTACGGGGTCAAAGGAATTCTGGCCAAGATGGGACACTCTGACAACACCGATTGTCGTATGTGTGGCGAAGAGGAAGAGACAGTGAAACACTTAATGTGTGAATGTCACGCCCTCGCCAGAGAAAGAATGAAGGACTTTGGAGCAGGATACCTGGAACCAAAGGACTTCAAAACGCTACCCATGAGCTCCATCATCCGACACATGGATATGGTGGGAAAAGCTCTTGAGTAGTTGACGGATCTTTTCTAGGGGGTAATTGCACAAAAGATCCCTATGGGTCGAAGTATATCCGCAAGGGCCCCCGAAAACAATAAGAAGAAGAAGAGCCCTGCAGGCTGCAGTCATTCGCTCTAGTTCCCCAGATGGGGCTTTCACGGGGCCCAACACCGTAAATCTATAAAAAAAAATATATATATATAGTATAGGACATTCTTACACAAATTGACCAAGTCCCCCAGTAAGCTCAAGAAGGCTTGTGTTGAGGGTACTCAGACAACGATATATATAATATATAAATACTTAAATACATAGGAAACAACCATGACTCAGGAACAAATATCTGTGTCATCACACAAATAAATGCCCATACTGGGATTCGAACCCAGGACCATCGGCTTCACAAGCAGGGTCACTACCCACTAGGCCAGACCGGTCGTCAAATCTATACTTAATGCTCCCCCCCCCCCCCTATATTTTCTCAAGGATTTTATAAAATTTCAAGGCCATAATAATAAGGCTCCAACCTGCAGATACATCACAAGCCCAGACCTTAATAAAAATAAAACTTCAGTAACAAATGACCACAATCTCGGAAGGGTAGGCGCAGTCCTTATTTTGCGATATTAAATTGTATGAAGGCATCATAAGTTGAGATTTAGCTGAGATACGGCGGCTTTTTGGGATCTGGTTAATGTTGTGCAATAGATATTGTTTTTATCAACTTTCGGAATATGTCATTGCTTTGTATTAAATATTATATTTTGCTAGCACATGAGCCTTATTTGTGGGGGTTAAAATTTTATTTATGTAGTCATTATCAAGACGTGAATAGTTGCAAAGTAATTTGATGCATATTTTGAGTTGCTTTCCATATTTTGGCTGCAAAAATTGATTATTTTAATGAAATGATAGAGTCTGTGCGGAAAGAGATCTAAGAGTCCTAGAATGTATTGGACCCCATAAATTTCACGACTCTTCTCTTTCCGCACTGACTCTATAAATATTTATAACGTTAATTTGGATTAGATTTGGTTTAAAGTTATGTTATTTTACTAGTTAAAAATTTTGTGTTTCACTCGGTGGCAAAATTTTTAATCATTACGGGTCACTCACCTCGAGTCCTCAAAAATTAGATCTAAACATTGTCGAGCGTTTTTATTCGTGAATCCATCCATACTTATAAATGCGAAAGTGTGTCTGTATGTCTGTTACCTCTTCACGCTTAAACCGGTGAACCGATTTAGTTGAAATTTGGCATAGAGATATTATGAGTCACGGGGCCTTCCCCGGGGCATAAAAACTAGCCTATGTCCTTACATAGGATAGTTTTTATGTCGGGAATCATCCCTAAAGAGAGTGAAAAGGGGGGTGGAATTGAGAGAGTTAATGAATTGCCTGATCACTGATTGAAACTTAGGCTCAAATGGAATGATTGCTATTACACTTTATTCAGGTGCTATGCTTACACTAGCTGCTGTTACTGATTCCACGCAGACGAAGTCGCGGGCAAAAGCTAGTATTATATAATACGTGAGTGAGCCGTTAAAAATATGTCTAGAGCCTCACGAGAGTTTTATAATTAGGGTGGCTAAATTTGTTTAAGAGCGCTATTACATTTCGGCGTTGAGCGAGTTTAGGTATTTTACGCGCTGCGGCAGGCCGTGCGAGCTCAGTACGCCGATCCCTTCTACCACACTCGCACTACAATGATGGATTAAACATTCTTGATCCTTCGCGAAGCATATTGAAATCAACCATAACAACACTAACTGTACTTAACTTTTAAAGTTCTAAAACTGTTATTTGGTAAGTACGAAAATACTAAATGCAGTGCAAATGTACATAGGGGCTGTTCATAAATTACGTCATTGACGATTTTTGACGATTTTTGACCCCCCCCCCCCCACCCCTCAAATCATCCAAAAATCAAGCTTCGGATGAATCTGTTTCCTCCTACGTCATGTTACCATCATCCGATGTCCAGACCCCCCCACTCCTCCCATTTGAAACGACGTAATTTATGAATAGCCCCATACTTGTACTTATGAAGGTATATTACTCGAAAGAAATTATAGGTACCTACTCGCTTATTTACATGTTTCGTCATTGCATTTGGTACCTATACGTTGTAAAGTTTGTATCAACGAGGGTTTAAAAACGAACTGGTACTGAGGATCTGATGATGATTAAGGTGGTCACGGATACCAATCAACCATGTAGTAACATGATTAGGCTCGTTTGATTCGTCTCAACAAGATCTTTGACACTGAAGATACACACCCAAGTAGCACAGATTAGCTGTATAGCAGCCGCATAATGAAGTACGAATACGCTTGAAGCTGGAATATAAAAGCTGCATAAGAGCTGTATAAGCGTCTTTTCAGCTTTTATAACTCTTAAATGGGCACAAATTATGCAGCCTTAAGTTCACATAGCTACTCAAGATCGTTGTAGCAGCAATTTAACGGAATTATAAGGGGTAACAGGAGTTATAAGAGGTGTATATTGACTGGGTAAGAGACCACCAGTTACCCTTTATTCAGCTAATATGTCACATGTGCGCCCTAATACCGGGAAAGATTGACGTTGGGCTGAATAAAAGATAA
The DNA here is from genome assembly GCF_910591565.1 of Cydia splendana. Lineage (NCBI taxonomy): Eukaryota > Metazoa > Arthropoda > Insecta > Lepidoptera > Tortricidae > Cydia > Cydia splendana. The sequence goes on from NC_085961.1 coordinate 14,536,669, forward strand.
TTAATAACATACTTTTACACCTCTGCCTTAAAAATCAGCTATTATATTTAGTATAGCGACGACGAACGCAGAGGTGAACATATTTATATTGAAGCAAAAACGTTAAGCGCAACGACACCATAAGTCATTTTGTTAAAGTGTTTAGTTAAATGTGTGTACATGATCTTTTATATATTAATGCGAGAAAGATGTTTGGGAATGCAAGTTTATTGATATTATATATATACATTATCTAAGAAAATTTCAGTGCGCCACGAAAATAACCAGTATTTATTTAAATTAATTATATAAATAAGCTATGTGTAAAAACTATTTCAGTGGTTTGGACAGAATTATGAGATAAAAAGTTAATAATACGTTACAGGAAGTACTAAACGAATGATTTAGGTTAACAACTCAGGCACAAAACCTTATTGTTACCCTTAAAAGTTGGAAAAGCAATTTCAATTTTGTAGGTTATATACAATAAAATGGCGGTCAATGTTAAAAAGCAACGTGAACCGTTAAAATTCTTATATGCAGCATACGACTGTTATATATCTGATAAAGATACTTAAGTGAACCACTGTAAAGTCCAAGTCGTTATTTCGATACAATAATGAACCTCTAAACAGTTATAAGGCATCTTGTGAACGTTTAAACAGCCGCTATGCAGACAGTCCCAATGGTAGTATAATAGGCTGCTTAGCGGTAAACATGTTCAGCGCTAAGCCGTATTATGCGCCACGTGTGTTCTATTATACGTCTATTGGCTTCATAATAGTTCACTCGTTCTCCCTTATAATAAGTCAGCGAAATAAAAGCTGCTTTAGCGGTAAACATGTTCAGCGATAAGCTGTATTATGCGCCCCATGTGTTCCTTTATACGTCTATTGGCTTCATAATAGTTCATTCGTGCTTCCTTAAAAAGTCAGAATAATAAAAGCTGCTTAGCGGTAAACATGTTCAGCTATAAGCTGTATTATGCGCCCCATGTGTTCCATCTATACGTCTATTGGTTTCATATTAGTTCACTCGTGCTCCCTTAAAAGTCAGCGTAATAAAAGCTGCTTAGCGGTAAAAATGTTCAGCGATAAGCTGTATTATGTGCCACGTGTGTTCCATTATACGTCTATTGACTTCATAATAGTTCATTCGTGCTTCCTTAAAAAGTCAGCGTAATAAAAGCTGCTTAGCGGTAAACACGTTCAGCGATAAGCTGTATTATGCGCCACATGTGTTCCTTTATACGTCTATTGGCTTCATATTAGTTCACTCGTGCTCCCTTAAAAGTCAGTGTAATAAAAGCTGCTTAGCGGTAAACATGTTAAGCGACAAGCTGTATTATGTGCCACATGTGTTCCATTATACGTCTATTAGCTTCATAATAGTTCACTTGTGCTCCCTTAATAAGTCAACGTAATAAAAGTCCACAATTACCTTCTTATACAGCACATAGCGTAATTTTATCCACTAAACAGACCTTATACCGGTTAAAGCATTTGATAACCCTTAAAGCTGTATAGGGTCGTAGCAAACATACCTTTATATCACTCTTTGCGTATTAATGGTAGTTTTCAGAGCCGTAATGCAGCTTTTAATCAGCCCTAAGCTATATAAATATCACTGAGATCTATTATACAGCTGTAGGACCACGAGTGTGCTCTTATAAGTGTCTTAATACGCACAGAGCGTTAGATAGAACTAAAAGTGAGTAGTTATAGAGCTATCTGTGCTACTTGGGCAGGGTCTGATGATGGAGCTTGAAGGTGGCCACGGGTACCAGTCTATCATGTAACTAAACAACTTCGTGTTTGGGCTCGTTTGATTCGTCTCAACAAGATCTTTGACACAAGACAGTACTCAGGGTCTGATGATGGAGCTGGAAGGTACCATTACCAATCAACCCTGCAACTAAACCACATCGTGTTTAGGATCGTTTGATTCGTCTCAACAAGATCTTTGACACTAGGTGATACTCAGAGTCTGATGATGGAGCTGGAAGGTGGTCACCGGTACCAATCAACCATGCAACTAAACCATTTCGTGTTTAGGCTCGTTTTATTCGTTTCAACAAGATCTTTGACACAAGATAGTACTCAGGGTCTGATGTTGGAGCCGGAAGGTGGTCACCGGTACCAATCAACCATGCAACTAAACCATTTCGTGTTTAGGCACGTTTTATTCATCTCAACAAGATCTTTGACACAAGGTAGTACTCAGGGTCTGATGATGGAGCGCGAAGGTGGCGACGGGTACCTGTCTGTCATCATCAGCTCCATCATCAGACCCTGAGTAGTATCTTGTGTCAAACATCTTATTGCGACGAATCAAACGAGCCCAAACACGAAGTGGTTCAGTTACATGGTAGACTGGTACCCGTGGCCACAGTCCAGCTCCATCATCAGACCCTGAGTACTAACTTGTGTCAAAGATCTTGTTGCGACGAATCGAACGAAGCCAAACACGAAGTGGTTTAGTTGCATGGTTGATTGGTACCGGTGACCACCTTCCGGATCCATCATCAGACCCTCAGTACTACCTTGTGTCAAAGATCTTGTTGCGACAAATCAAACGAGCCCAAACACGAAGTGGTTCAGTTACATGGTAGACTGGTACCCGTGGCCACAGTCCAGCTCCATCATCAGACCCTGAGTACTAACTTGTGTCAAAGATCTTGTTGCGACGAATCGAACGAAGCCAAACACGAAGTAGTTTAGTTGCATGGTTGATTGGTACCGGTCACCACCTTCCGGATCCATCATCAGACCCTCAGTACTACCTTGTGTCATAGATCTTGTTGCGACAAATCAAACGAGCCCAAACACGAAGTGGTTCAGTTACACGGTAGACTGGTACCCCTGGCCACCTTCCAGCTCCATCATCAGATCCTGAGTACTATCTTGTGTCCAAGGTCTTGTTGAGACGAATCAAACGAGCCTAAACACGAAGTGGTTTAGTTGCATGGTTGATTGGTACCGGTGACCACCTTCCGGCTCCAACATCAGACCCTGAGTACTATCTTGTGTCAAAGATCTTATAGAAACGAATAAAACGAGCCTAAACACGAAGTGGTTTAGTGGCATGGTTGATTGGTACCGGTGACCACCTGCCGGCTCCATCATCAGACCCTGAGTACTATCTTGTGTCAAAGATCTTGTTGAGACGAATCAAACGAGCCTAAACACGAAGTGGTTTAGTTGCATGGTTGATTGGTACCGGTGACCACCTTCCGGCTCCATCATCAGACCCTGAGTATTATCTTGTGCCAAAGATCTTGTTGAGACGAATCAAACGAGCCCAAACACGAAGTGGTTTAGTTGCATGGTTGATTGGTACCGGTGACCACCTTCCGGCTCCATCATCAGACCCTGAGTACTATCTTAAGTCAAAGATCTTGTTGAGACGAATAAAACGAGCCTAAACACGAAGTGGTTTAGTTGCATTGTTGATTGGTACTGGTGACCACCTTCCGGCTCCATCATCAGACCCTGAGTACTATCTTAAGTCAAAGATCTTGTTGAGCCGAATCAAACGAGCCCAAACACGAAGTGGTTTAGTTGCATGGTTGATTGGTACCGGTGACCACCTTCCGGCTCCATCATCAGACCCTGAGTACTATCTTGTGTCAAAGATCTTGTTGAGATGAATAAAACGAGCCTAAACACGAAGTGGTTTAGTTGCATGGTTGATTAGTACCGGTGACCACCTTCCGGCTCCATCATCAGACCCTGAGTACTATCTTGAGTCAAATAAATACATATAGAATGTCAGGTCGTTTCAAATATTTTTAATCCTGTCCGGTAGTTTATTAAACTGTACCATTATAAATTATAATACTATAAAAACGGTGCTAGGATCAAAGTCTCTCGTTGCGGTTTACACGCACACAGTATAGCGTTTTACACGGCGCCCGCCGCACACAATGATAAAAAACCTCGTCGTCGCCGTTGAAAATGTGCGGAGCCGACCGACACACGTCCTGCCTCTACAAGCTCTGCCGCGGCACTGAGCTGGCGCAGCGCGCGTCATCGGTAATATAGAGTAGTTTTCAAAAAATTGCCAAAAAATTATAGTAGAATTTCATAAACACTAATGTATACCAACAGTATAAGCAAACGTTGCAGATTGCTTGAGTATGAAAATGACTTCGATATTAAGTAGATTTTCGTAGGAATTGACACTTGTTTCGGAGAGAAAATCGAGTTCGTTTTACTTTGATTTTCTCTTTCTCAAAGGTATGTAGGAAAAATATAGTTTGATATGCCTAAAGTACAGGGTATTAGTAATACAAAATAGCCAGGTTTAGCAGAGTAAAATTCTCAACATTTCCAAATAAGAGCTCGCCATTCAGTGCTTCACGGGGTTTTTCGGAAACGACCATCAGAAAAAAAATCATTACTAATTTAATAAGTCCTTTTTCTAATATTTACAACGATATTTATAAAGATAAGAAGACGCTTTTACTGGAACAAGTACTCATTGTTTCTAATAATGAGCGCAAAGTCCTGAATTTCGTCGACTAGTATCATCAATTTTGCATTATTTCGACTTTTCTTGTAAGAGCGCTCTTAACTTCCGTGCCTTGAATCCCTCGCAAGGCTTAAGTTTTCACTTACTTACGTTACGCTTGTGGTTCAACTTTGAAATCTTTCGCTCCGCTTAAACAACAATATTGCCCGCTTGTAAAATAAAATAGGCTATTCCTCAGTCTCCCGTTGATAATGAACGCTGTCAAGTGCTTAAATAAAACGTCCAGCGTGAAACGTGAAACGTGAAACGTCGTGTTAAAACGTCGGGATGTATTTATAAATTCATACGCGACATAATGTGTTAAAATAGTTTACGTCAATGTTTATTTTGTATTGATTTTCTCTGTCAGTCTCCTAAACCTATATATTTAAGCTTTATATTATTTATATTATTATCAAGGAAATTTATCTCATTCAGCAGTTTATTCCGATATTTTTTTATCTATCCCCAAACCTTATTTAAAAGCTTATTTTTTTGTTTTCTATTAAGGGAATAAAATACGCCTAAAAATATTCTGCAATTTTGGTTGATGCTTTTGAGAGCACAGAAACAGTTATCGATTTATTTATTTGATCTGACTGAAGTTCAAACAAATTCCCACCCACTATCCAAATGAATTCTGTGCATCAATCAACATAGACAGCACAACTTGCAAAGAGCTTTTAATAAACCGATTACTCTATATAACGATTTAAAGCTAAAATCCTAACAAATTGACTCGGAGAGAACGAACGGGGAAAAAAACAAGTAATGAATTCCTGTCCGTCACCCCGTATTTACTCATAGCGGACTACACAACAGCAGGCTCACTTGCCATTTATTTGTTATATAACACGAGTGTCTGGTCAGTGGATGTGTGAAATGACAGGTACCTAATAGGTATGTTACGAGTATTCCTATTTGTCGCTGCAGCAACGCTGTCAACGGCGATGTCACTTTAACGCTGTTGCAGTCTCATTTTGAATGTCACCTTTAAACTACAGTTGCCATATAAATGTATCCTGTGCATTGCCACTCTATAAATATTGAGCAATTTTGCAATTAAAATGTGAGATGATATTTATGTGCCCAGTTTTATATCTTTGGTAAATAAAATAAAATACGATGACAGAAGATTGTCAACCCTCCGCTCAACAACATTGTTATTTTTGCCTCCTCTGTCACAACAATTCAGCACATGTTCCAAACCTTCAAGTTGGACTTCGGACATGTATAAATCGGACAAAACTAGGCCGATGATAGGGCTTGCTCCTGGGAAATACCGGAACCGAAAGTACCGGGAATTTCCGGGATTTAGAGCCAAGTAAAGAACCGGGATTTCAAAATGAAATTCCTGGTAATTTCGGGATTTTCGGGACTAACATTTCCGGTACAATATTTGACTATTTTCTGTTACTTAGCATGAAATATCATGTTTTTTAAAGAAATATATTTTATCAATCTAAGGCTGATGCTAATACTTTTACGGCTGACCACATATTAAAATCAAAACAAAAATTATCAATGGGTTTGACAATGCCGACAATATGAAATTGCGTAATTTGAAACTTTAAGGGCGTAACTGTAAACGTATTTCTACTATAAATAATTTGATACGAATAATTAGTTATTTGTATACTAAGTACGAGAATAAATTTAGAGAATTTTGTAATTAATAAAATACTCCTTTTCATTCGAACACGGTAACAGAAACTCTCAAATGATAATGACATTTTAAAATGAATTAAAATATTTTGATTCTTCATATTGATAGCTTTGTTATTATATGTACGTAGGTAAGATATCCCTGCCGCAGCCCATTTTGAACGCATGCGAAAATGATTATCAAAATATGTATCCTTTTTTAAGCAACAGCTTACACATTTAAAATAAATGATTATATTACCTACTGAGCCACAATTTAGTTTTTGCCGATGTTTTTCCACAAAGATAGTAAAAATATCACATGTAAGTTAGGGTTAAGCCAAATTATATTATTTAGTAGTATAGTACGCAGAGGGACTCCATAACACAGTTAATGTAGGCAATGATTGTGTGGCTTACATACACATATTATCGTAAAAAAGAAGTGTGTGTATTTAAGAAAGAACCTTCACTAGGTAAGATTCATGGTCGATTTACTCTTTTCTACTGAAAATTGAGGTAAAACTGATTTTTGAAGGCAGTCCCGAAAGTACCGAAAATACCGGGAAATCCCGGTTCCATTTTTGCCTGGTACCGAAAATCCCGGTTCTTTTAAACAGTACCGGTTCTGCAATCCCTAGCCGATGACGATGAAGTGCGAGGTGGGGGAAGTTGAGCGCCGTGTTTATAATACCTGGAATAGTTCCTGGTAAATGAAGGAGCTAATAAAGGGCAACCTTCCAATTTCATTGATGTATTGACATGTGCATGGTATAATAATATACTCCGCCTGGTACTCCATTCCCGTCTTTTCTAGGTCACCTAACTGACACGGGCCTACGTCATCATGCGACAGCGCTATATGATAATATGCGATAGCGCTATGTATAGCGGCCATGTTGTTGTGACGTAGGCCCGTGTCACTCTGGGAATGGAAGACCATGTTTTATTAGACTATGGACATGTGTAGTATACTGTCCGTTCTGACATACGGTTCCAAATATGGCCGCGTGATGGCCGCTCACGGTCGAGCAGGCCCAAACGGAAATAGCGGACGACTTTTTCGCTTTCCTCAGCAACTGGCTGGAAAAAACACAACCTCGGAGTCAAAGAGTTCAAGGAGAGAGCTGAGGGCTTTAGCCCAGCAGTGGGACAATATAGGCTAAGAAGAAAAAGGTTCCAACTTTAAATTGGTTTTCAACCTTCAAAACATATGGAAAGTTTCCGAGGAAGTAAATTGTTTCAACGGGAGCGACAGCGCTGAATGACATTTTAGTTATGTGCCTTTCGCGCTGACACAGAATTTACACAAAGTGAAATTGTTAAGAGATTTGATAAAAAGCAGATTGTTCAGTTTCAACCTTATTGTCTCAAAAAAGAAACAATTATACAACAAACTTTATTATGCCTAAAACTTGAGATGGCAGGAGTTTAAACATGCAACTGTAAAAACTTGCAACCTTCACAACTTACAAACAAACAGCACAATTAAATTCGCAAATAAATGGAGATATAATAGTGTTTCTAATTAAACTCTCCAACGCAGATCGCGACCGCATCTTATCTTATCTTTTACGAAAGCTTTCGCGCTTTAATCACGGAGGGAAACATGACCCGCCGTCACATCCGGTGATTAACGATGCCCCCCAATTTCGTAAAGTTCGTGGAAACAGGAGGCGGTCGGTGGAAGGGATGAGTGGGAAGTTTAAAAACTAATTTCAACTTTTTTGTACGAAATCTTATTTTAATAGAAGAAAATGTGAACAAAATTGCCTGTAAAGTTTTAGTATGGTGAATTTAACTAAAACCAGCATTAATACGTTGTCTAATGTAATGATCATTAAATTGTATTTATAGCTAAGTTGAAAACTGAAATGTCTTTAATTTTTTCTTCTTGAGTTATCTTTTTGTAAGTAAGTACCTACATAAAATTGGTGAAACCGTCACTTAAAAGTTTTACTTTAATAAGGACTAATTCTAAATTCTAAATTACAAAAAGTGGCAAAGTGGATTGTCGTTGGGAATCGAAAAGACAAAGTAAGTTTTTGAAAGCTCTATCAACTGTCAAAGCTTTGAATATAAAATTGGTATAGTTAAATTTGAAACATAGAGACATTGAATTATGACTGGATTTGTACATTTCATTGCGTATTTTAATTAAAAAATAAACAATTTGAATAACATTAATTATAAGATTATTTGTTTACTTTAAATTATAATTGTATAGAAATTTAATAAGTTGTTTTTGCATTACAAACATAGATAAGTTCCGTTACAACGAACAAGGATCACAAATGAGTGTATTTTTGAAAGTTTCGTAACAACCAGGTTGTACAAAGTCTCCTTGAACTTTGATCTAGTTATGTAAATAAATATGTGTGTACTAGACCACAATATAGTGGCAATATCGCAATCAAAAAGGCTTTTGGCACTTAAGACTCAATGAAAAAAAAGACATTGAGAAAAGCCGACATTATTTAGCCTTATTAACTATGAATTTTATCTAACCTACGAACTGTTACAAGACTTCGAATGAGAAAAGTAACTTATGAAAATTTTCGTAAGCTCTATACCTACTTACAGTTGTAATTTACGTTATAAGGCATAATAAGGCAAATAACATGTTGTTTGATAATATTTTTTATCTAAATATGTTGACAATCTTCTGATTAAAGGTGGACATAGTATATTTATTTAATTAACAAAAGGATTAAAATTAAAATGCTTATTCCCCATATATATTATATAAATATAACCTATTATTCAGTAGACTAATGTATAACTTCTTAATGTAAGTATATGTCAGTAGAAGACAGAAATTTGACTTATAAAATTATTGGTAAGTGTGGCCGCTCGATATTCGTATATTGCACTTATAGCCACAGAGTAGCTGAAGAGAAATACACTACTTTTGTTACAAAATTAAAAAAATATTTAATATCTAAAGCTTTTTACACGCTCGAAGAATATATGAATGACGGAGCTGAAAATATGTATTAGTTTTAAGTGTAATTTTTTTTTTCTTAGGTTAAGTTATATTTTAAGATTTGTCACGCCCTAGCAGGGTCCATGCTGTACTTTATAATGTTATTATTATAATATGTAAACACCTTGTAATACCAT